>NC_134485.1:243094124-243397874 GCF_040206685.1 Ascaphus truei | reverse complement strand
AGGTTGAGCCTCCAATATTTCGTAGCTCTTCAGATTTTGCCCATGAAGTCTTGCACTCAGACTTGGTAGAGTTTCTTTAGTTTTGCAAGCATGCTCTGTGCAACTGGCTATTCTACTTGCCCGGAAAGCTCTTTCTTCTACCTTTTGGTAATAAAAACAAATGACATTTCTTGGTTCTACATATACGTATATTTGTATCATTCATACAAGATCCAAATTGTGCAGTCTTTCTTCCATGAATTTGGAAAGATTTGGACAGAACAGCATATCTCCTGATTTACATAAAAAGGTTGACAACTTTGGGAAGAAAGTGAAGGTAATTTTCTGAACAATTGTGGGTAAACACATACAAATTAAAAAAAAAAAAAGAGGATCTTTACGGGAAAATAGCTGATTCTCTTCTACTCTTCTTGCCAATTGTATAGCAATTACAAAACTGGTAATGTGGATGTGAAAGTATGCATACTTTAGAAATAGAAGTTCACATTTTTATATGAACTCATTCGACCTGGTTCCAGTTATTTTCAATATAAGAAACATCTGAGAATATATTCGCTTTCTCTTCAATTTGATGGGACTCTCGTAATTGCCTTTGCTTACTGTAGCTCTGTTGAACTTATGTTTTAGGCTTGACGCTGCTTTCGAATCTGGGTGCTGGGGAATCTCTGTAATGATGTTGAGTTGGAAATTTGGTGAAATCCAAAGAGTAACACAGTTGTGCATCTGACATTGTACTTCCATGGACCCAGGAAATTCATCCTCCACACTGAGTTTTAATCTTCCCAGTGGCGTTGTCTTATATGTCTATCCCTTCTGAGGGTTTTTCACATAAGAGAAGATATGTTGGGACCAAAAAGAAGAAAAAATTAAATAAGAAATAAAACAAAAGTGATGTCAGGATGGGCACTGCCAACAAACATGTCCAAAGTCCTCAGTCACACTAATGCCCACAAAATGGCATCATTTAATAGTATTGGGTGAAAGACACTAACCAAACTGCGTAATTATCTGATGCCTACTGTACCGCAATAAAAAAAAAATATTTGACTATGGCTTGAACAATGTTTCACTGGCTAACCTATGAAAGAGAAGCATAGACTCACATATGACTTCCAGTCGGCTTTCCTTCATTGTCTTTTTAAAAGCAGCATGGCTGATTAAAAAAAAAAATCCTATGACCAACATTTATGTTAGAGCAGGGGCTCTCACCTCCAGTCCTCATGCCCCCCAACAGGTCAGGTTTGCAGGATATCCCAGCTTCAGCACAGGTGGCTCAATCAGATTGAGTCACCTGTGCTGAAGCCGGGACTGATTGAGCCACCTGTACTGACACAGGGATATCCTGAAAACCTGACCTGTTTGGAGGGGGGGGGGGGGGGCGCCTGTGTTAGAAGACTGATAAACATCACAGAGTTTGGGGCGCTACCTTTTATATCATTCTTGGGGCTAATTTGTTCTTGCCCCAGCTAAAGGGGAGAACCTAGCCTGCACCTAGGTACTGCCTTTCCAGGAAAAGGAAATCAGGTTACATAAGTTTAATCATAGGCAACAGCCATGTAAAAAAAAAAGATTGGTGAAATATTTTTTAAGACACTAAGCCAGTGTTTTTCAACCAGGGTTCCTTTGGGTTCCCTGGGCATCCCTAAATGGTTCTTTGCAATTTTCCGGTCATTTGAAAATTGTATCAAATAGAGAAGAATTTACAATGCATCTGATCACAGACACACTATTAGAGATGGTTGGGGGGTCCCTCAGAATTTCACTTGAGGTTCCTCAACAAACAAAAAAAAGGTTGGAAACCACTGTACTAAGCAATGACAAAACACACACACACACACACACACACACACACACACACACACACACACACACACACACACACACACACACACACACACACACACACACACACACACACACACACACAGTACTGTCTTTTAAAAGCAGTTTATGTTAAAGGAAAGAAAAATGATACTGCACTGCATAAATGAAATAAATATATGTACTGGTTCCAGGCAGCGTTATGCCATTCTTACTGTCATTTTAAAGATCACAATACCCTACAGAACAGTGCTCCCAACCAGTAGGGCATTTTATTGGTGTTTTGATGGGATTAGAATACATTTAAAGGGGGAATGCTATAACTGCTGAAAGATAGTAATGTTCCAGGTAGCATATTCTGTTAGAATAAGATGAATATGTATTGTATGTCTTTATTTATATAGCGCCAAAAGTGTACTCACCACTTCACAAAGAATACAGTACAGGGAATTATAATTATACAATAAGTGCAGCAAAATCAGACAATAGGAAAGGAAATCCCTGCCCCGAAGAGCTTACAATCTAAGAGGTTTAATGGGAAACTTACAGAGACAGCAGGTGAGGGAGTAAGTGCTGTAGATGGCAGTGCTTGGTCACAATGGGTGGTAGGAGTGACTGAGTGTGGGACATTAGCCATGAGGGCAGGCTATTGGGATGCTTGATTTGTGGGGTAAAATTTAAGGAAGGTCAGTGTTAAATGAAAAGGTTAACACCATTTACAGGGGAAGAGGTGTCAGGGAGGCATGAGTGAGATCAGGTGTGTATGTCTGGCTCCAGGCTTAGGGAAGATCCCCAGCAGCAGGAAGGAGTAGATAGAGGGTGTGAATAGAGGATTTGTGTGGGTGTTTTTTATTGAGGGGTAAAGAAGTTGTTCGGAGAGAGGTGTATAAATAATGGTGCAGTGGGGACGTTGGGAGAGAGGTGTATAAATAATGGTGCAGTGGGGAGTGGGGATGTTGTAGAGAACAGAAATGCTCACAAAGGAGTGAGGAAACAGTAAACAGAAAAAGATGTTAGATGTCAGTAGTGACACACAAACTGCTAGAAACATAGCTGTTCATAGAGTGAGAAGCCGATGTTGCCAGTAACATCTAATAGGCAGAAGCAAGATGGATTCTCTGAAAAATGCCTTAGTTATACCTTCAACCTCAAAGACTTGTCACGTTAGAGATCCTCCAGAAAAAAAGTAGCATGTATTTGAAGGAGGTATTTGAAAATCAAACACTGTAAAGTATAGGTTACCAGTGCTGCCTAATCATCTTCAATCCTTTCAGAGCTTTCAAAGCAAGGAACATCTATAGGTAAGATCTGATTTTTTTAAAATGTATGTTGTAAAGTGCAAGAACACAACCTCTGGATATTATAACTACACCGGAACGAAGAAAATTACTATACTTTACCTTGCTAATGTTTCATACATGGTCGTCGCAACCTCTTTGTAGGCTTCAAAATCATAGGGCACAGCTTCGAGATCAGGACAGAGCTGTTTAGCTTTACCAAAAAACATCCCATTTTTTACACCAGCTTGCCTGATGGGTGGCAAAGGAAACAAGGTAACAAAAAAAAAAGAGAAAAGTCGGATTCAAATTTTAAAATTAAATTAAATTGTTACTCAACACACACACACACACACACACACACACACACACACACACACACACACACACACACACACACACACACACACACTTGTTTATATACAACTATGTAATATGTATAAGTGCACCGTAAACCATGTAAATCTCGATCCAAAAGCACAGCAGTGTCTGCTCGGGTACAATACTAAAATACAACATGTCCATTAACATACAGAAATCTATTTGCATTTCCCTTCTGTATAAAATCAGGCAACGTGGCAAAATAAGGAGATAAATATCTTTTTAGTTAATTGCCGATTTTGTTTTCAGCCATATCAGGTGAGCCTTTCATTTAGGACGTGCATATAACATATTATTACTTCTATGTGTACCTGGCTTCATAACTGCAAGATGCAATTTCTGCTAACGACAAATGTGAGATATCCAGATCCATCCCATTCCTTTGTACAGGATCTGGATTGTCCCAACCAGACTGATCTTGTTTATCGGGAATTTCTGCAAGAAACAGAAAATTACCTGTTATAATGAAACAAAACCGAGTGAATGTCATATGAAACGAATACCGAAGAGTTAATAAATACTACACGTGTCAAATCATATATAAAGAAATCATGATATAGATGACAAATTCTTACTACAATGTGTTTTAGGTGATCTGACATAGTCAGAGTTAGGACAGAAAGGGCATCCTATCAAAGAAAGAGACAGTGAAAAAGTCTTACGGCCCATTCATTCCTGAATGATATATAAACCTGAACAATAAAAACAAAAAATCGGCGCCTCCAAAATATGCAACAAGTGATATCTGACCAAATGGAGAGTCCAATCTGGGATAGCAAGCAGTCCTGAGGGGGATCTTCAATGAAGTCTCACGAGAATGACAAACAAACATAAACAAAAAAAGAGACAAAAAAGAAAAATCATAGTGTAACTCTAAAAAACCAAACATATGAGAAGAATAACTAAAAGATTATTACAAATTTAATAAAATATAATTAATGAATGAATAACAACAAACAAATGTCCGTTGGGCTAAGGACACAGGTGAAACAGTACCATCCAGTAGGAGTAAAACTGAAATCCTACTTACAGCAAGGCTGAAAATAATAGACCCATAGAGTAGATGTCCTTCCTCTCCAGACCAGAAAATCTCTGCAGAGGATGTAGTTATGAGTCCTCCGGAGCTTCACGCTAACAGGACAGTCACCGCCGCCACACTCACAGACCTGCAGGGGATGTCACACGGGTAATCCGGAGCTCCACGCTGCTGTGACAGACAGCACCGCCGCGCACACAGACCTGCTGGTCGCGCGGAGTGCTGATGAAGGCACACTGCAGCGCGGGGAAGTCCTGAAAGTCTGTAAAGCTATTGGGAACAAAGTCTGGGCTGGTCACAGCTCTAAGGGGGGGAGGGGGGCTGACACAGGTCCTGAAGCCAATAGAACCACCCTAAGCGTTTCGTGACCGAAGTCACTTCGTCAGGGGCATGATGGGAGTAGAAGCATGCTGACATATATATACTCTCAGCACTAATTAAAACCAAAATTAGGATAATAGCATAATGTCAAAAATGGAAAAACTCAATACACGTTATTCTTATCAGTGAATGAAAATAAACAATGGACAAAAGAGAAAATAAATATAAAACGCATAACAATCAATAAACAGACATAATAAACAATGTAACAGACTCATAGAACCCATCAGGGCTTGAAGGCCCATCTTAAAGGAACAATGTCCCAAAAGGATCAAAGAAATTTTTTAATCAGTGAAATTAGTGCTGAGAGTATATATATGTCAGCATGCGTAGGGTGGTTCTATTGGCTTCAGGACCTGTGTCAGCCTCCCTCCCCCCCTTAGAGCTGTGACCAGCCCAGACTTTGTTCCCAATAGCTTTACAGACTTTCAGGACTTCCCCGCGCACCAGCGCTGCAGTGTGCCGTCATCAGCACTCCGCGCGACCAGCGGGTCTGTGTGCGCGGCGGTGCTGTCTGTCACAGCAGCGTGGAGCTCCGGATTACCCGTGTGACATCCCCTGCAGGTCTGTGAGTGTGGCGGCGGTGACTGTCCTGTTAGCGTGAAGCTCCGGAGGACTCATAACTACATCCTCTGCAGAGATTTTCTGGTCTGGAGAGGAAGGACATCTACTCTATGGGTCTATTATTTTCAGCCTTGCTGTAAGTAGGATTTCAGTTTTACTCCTACTGGATGGTACTGTTTCACCTGTGTCCTTAGCCCAACGGACATTTGTTTGTTGTTATTCATTCATTAATTATATTTTATTAAATTTGTAATAATCTTTTAGTTATTCTTCTCATATGTTTGGTTTTTTAGAGTTACACTATGATTTTTCTTTTTTGTCTCTTTTTTTGTTTATGTTTGTTTGTCATTCTCGTGAGACTTCATTGAAGATCCCCCTCAGGACTGCTTGCTATCCCAGATTGGACTCTCCATTTTGTAGATTTGTGTTGATCACTTTTTGCCTAGGCAGCCTCACTTTCCAAGTTAAGTCTCTTTAGTAATCACTGTAATAAAAATATTATTACTAATTTTATTATTAGCATTAGCGCTGACAACACTTTTTTTTCATATAAACCTGAACACCCTCATACCAGCTTTGCCTTTGAGGATCCTATTCTGGTAATATTCAAACTCTAGCTGAGGATTAGCTCCTTCACGTGATGATGTTGTCCCAGCACCTCTATTGCTGGTTACAGCCACTGGTCTTCCTGTAGAGGAAAAAATAAATGGTGTTATATTGTTATACACTATATACAGTACACACCACTTGTCAATGGGTCTGCTACACTGTGAATTGACATGAAACACACAGATGGAGACACGGAAAATGTCCCAGTCTTATAGCGATGGCAATACAGGAGCAGCATATATCTCATCGACATGTTGGGGTCTGATTAAATTGTATGCATGTTAAACTTTAGCTTGGAAAGATTTCTTTCCCATCTTGTTTTACGGGTATCGCAATGTGCCCCAGCAAAGAGGCTCTTATATTGTGTCATACGGTGAAGCGAACATTTTAGCTCCAGTACACGAGTGTCACTCAATTTTCCAATGCACGGATTCACCTTGTGGGGTAAAACTAATGCAAAGAGTACTCTCCATATGTTTCCGTAGTTACATATTTGCTCTGACGTCCCTTCGTCCCAAACTACACTTTTCTTTCTACCATCCTCACTCTTCCTCTAACTCCATTCATATATCTTCATCTTTCCTCCATTCTCCACTTCTCCGTTCACATGAACTCCTTTCCTATCTGCGCCATTTGACTCCACTATGCAATACACCTTGCACTAAAACATACCCCTACAAATCCTCCTCACACATCCACTTTCCATGCTTCTCCTCTTGCTTCTGGGGATATTTCTCTCAATCTTGGCCCCTGTCTTATTTCCAACTGGTAGTCCTCATGGTGTAAAGCGCCCTAACTTCATACCCACCCCATCAACCTCCTTTTCTCCTGTGCCCTTTAAAATGCCCGCTCTCTTTCTAACAAGTCCTGTCTGTACATTACTTATTTTTCTCTGATGCTGCTCCTCTTTGCGATAACGGAGATTTGGCTCACTCAGTCTGACTCTGCACTAGAAGCTGCCATCTCCTATGGTGGCCTTTCTTTCTTCCACACTCCGCGCCCCTATGGCAGGGGTGGAGGCGTGGGACTCCTCTCCTCAATCTGCCGTTTCCGAACCATTCCTATTACTACTCTTTTTTTCCTCCTTCATTTAATGCTACCTCTTTCCAGCTTTATTCTTCTCCCCTTCTCCATGTAGCGATCATCAATCACCCACCTACTCATCCCCATTCTGTCTCCTGTCTCTGACTTTTAATTCTCTCTCTCTCAATCTCTCAACCACCCACAAGGATGACCACCATCTGGATTCAGATTTCTCCATGTCACCCTTTCCTCTCTCTGCCCATAACCTCATTACATCTCATTTACGCTTCGTTCTCCCCTACTTCACCTCCATCTACCCAACTTTTTTCCATTAATCTACTGGCTCTTGAATCCACTCTCTTCTCTTTGCTCCGCTACAATCTGGTCATGAACTACAACTCTGCCCTATCCTCCTCTCTTGATCTACATGTCCCTCCTTTTCTCTGCCGTTCTCATCCTTCTAACCCCAGACCCTGGCTAAACTGCCACACACGCATGCTCCGTTCCTCTGAACTCCTCTGGAGGAAATCTCATACACTCGCAGACTTTCATCCCAACAGATGTATCCCATCCTGTTTCAATGCAGGCTCAACAAACCTACTTTTCTTCACTTCTGTAATTAACATTCACAAATCTAACCCACGCCAGCTCTTCTCTGTCTTTGACTCTTTACTTAGACCACCATCTGTTACCTGTTTTTCTTCCTCAATTACACCTAAGGACTTTGTGGACTATTTTAAGACAAGGGGGGATTCCATTCAGCAAGACATCCTCTCGGTATCCTCCTCATATTCTACACCTCTTCCTAACTCTACTCCTGCTTTCCTCTATCACAGAGGAGGATGTGTTGCTGCTGATCTCCTCCTCGCTCTCTACCACTTGCCCTTTGGACCCCATTCCCTCCCATCTCCTAACACCTCTTGCTCCCACTCTAATCCCTATACTCGCATATTTTCCAACTCCTCCCTTTGATCTTTCCCACCTCCAACAAACACGTAACATGTATACCCTTACTCAAGAACAGAAATATTAACCCTACCTGTCTCTAACTATCGCCCTGTCTTCCTCCTGCGTTTGCCTCTAAACTCCTTGAACGCCTTGTATTCTCTCTCCGCTCCATTTTCTTACCTCCTATTCTCACCTAGACCCTCTACAATCTGGCTTCCGCACTGCTCAGTGCAATGAAATAGCCCTCACCAAAATAACTAATGTTCTCCATGCTGCAAAAGACCACGGTCATTACACCATGCTTATATTGCTCGACCTTTCTGTAGCCTTTGATACTGTGGACCACCCTTTCTACTTCACATTCTTCATACTTTTGATATGCGTAACAGAGCTCTATTCTGGATCTCCTCTTATCTCACCCATTGTACTTTCAGTGTCTCATTTGCCAACACCTCCTCCTCCACCATCAATCTCTCTGTGGGCTTACCTCAAGGGTTTTATGCATTTATATATGTATATATTTATACAGCGCCATCAAGGTACATAGCGCTTTACAACAGCAATACTTGTGACATAATATTATAACACATAATGGGAATAAGCTTGTCAAACATAAAACAATAGGAAAAGGAGTTCCTGGCCTGAAGAGCTAACAATCGAAGTGGTACGTGGGGAGAACTTCCACAGACAGTAGGAGGGCGTTCTGGTAAGTGCATCTGCAAGGGGCTAAGGTCAGTGCATATGAGATGTATAGTACCAGCCAGTGGAGCTACTCACATGCTTCTTTAAAGAGGTGTTTTTTTTTTAAGAAAGTGGAAAGAAGACGGGGACCAGGATTAGGAGCGATGGCAAGAAAGCAGATGTGCGAGGAGGATTTGAAGGAGTGTGTTTTAGTGCAAGGAGTAATGCTGCGGAGGAGTGTCAAAGGGCACAGGTAGGAAAAGGAGTTCGTGTGAATGGAGAAGTGGAGAAGGAAGGAGAGATAGAGATATATAAATGGAGTAAGAAACACAATGAGGATGGCAGAAAGCAAAGTGTAGTTTTACAAGAAGTGGGGTTAGAGCAAATATAAATAGATGGGGAGGCATGGCAGTGATAATAATGCAAGTTCAGTGGTGAGTGTTGGGAACTGAAATTAGGGTTAGGATTAGGACAAAGTGCAAGATGTGCTAAATCCAATATAATGGTTGTGCTCTACAGTGAAGAGTGCTGTGTATCTTCTTGAGTCTTTGATAGAAAATGTCCTCCTTTCCAGCACAGTTTAACTCCAGAATCCAGGGCCAGAAGGTGTGCAGTTGTCCACTTCTTGTTTCACTTTTGTTTCACTTCCTGTTAAACTTCACAGTGTATCCCACTTAAAAATGGTCCACTTCCAAGATGGGACCCCGCTTGTCCGCTATAGATGCTGCTTCCCCAGTCTCACTCTAAATATATAGGCCTAAGAAGTCACCTGATCCCAATGTAGTTCTGCCCAGACACAGCTCAATTAACATATCAGAGGCACAGAAGACAAATGTTATTTGTAATCAGACATTTCTCATACCTAGAGTAGCAGAGTCTGACCTGGGACCTCTTCTCTTTTCACACTCTGTCTAGGTTACCTTATCACATATCTTGGGTTCAAATATCCCCCCTATGTTGATGACACACAAATTTACACAAATGTACCTTTCAACCCCTGACCTCTGCTGTACAGACCAAAGTCTCCGAATGGCTCTCCACTATATCAACCTGGATGGCCCTCCATCAATGCAAAGTTAACATGTCAAAGACACAGAGCTCCTCATACTTCCTCCCAGGCCTATCCATACTGCCCCCTTC
Source organism: Ascaphus truei (assembly GCF_040206685.1). Taxonomy (NCBI): domain Eukaryota; kingdom Metazoa; phylum Chordata; class Amphibia; order Anura; family Ascaphidae; genus Ascaphus; species Ascaphus truei. Next base: position 243,388,013 of record NC_134485.1, on the reverse strand, counting down.
TCCATTACTGCTGGCTGCACTATCATACACCAAGTACCACAAGCACGTTGCCAGGGCGTCCCCTGACTCCTCCCCACATTAACAATGTAGTTAAAACCTGTCAATTCTTCATCCGTAACGTGGCAAAGATACGTCCTTGCCTCTGTCACTCCACTGCTAAAACTCTCCCTTCTCTCCCGTATCAAATATTGCAACCTTCTCCTCTCTGGCCTTACTGTCTCCCCTAGAATATATCCTAATCTTTGCTGCTAGAATCCCTTTATTCTCTCCTAAATATAAAACAAGGATGGGTGTGAGAACCAGGGAAACTCACTGCTGATAAACCAAGGGGGGTCCAGACCCAATCTACTTACATAGAGATGGCAGTCAGTCACATGAAGCTGCCCCTGTAGATTTTGTTCCGGCTGAGGTTGTGTCGGAGAACGCGGGTCTCCCTGCTGACTGCCATCTCTATGTAAGTAGATTGGGTCCGGACCCCCCTTAGTTTATCAGCAGTGAGTTTCCCTGGTTCTCACACCCATCCTTGTTTTATATTTTAGCGTTTTTTTGTAGTCATTGTGTGCCTATTGTATTGGACTCACCTCTTGGGATTATTAAATGATACTTTGTGCTTCTCAGTGCGCCATTCTGCCTGTTTGTTTTCTCTCGTCTGTGAGCGCCCTTCCAGGAGCTCAGGTTTCTAGGGGTCGGGGAGTCCCCATAGGCAGACGGCAGCAAGAGAGCCTCGATTCTTCCCCCCTTTCCTTGCATCTCTCCTGACAGCACCAGCGCGGAGTGACTATTCTGCCTTCTCTCCTAAATATGTCTTATCTTCTCTCCTGCTGAAATCCATCTCCTGGTTTCCTATTAAATCCTGTATTACTTACAAAATTCTTCTCTTTTAAGGCTATACACTCTTCTGCCCCGCCTTACATCCCAGCCCTAATTTCTCGCTATACAAATGCCCCACTTTTGCGTTCTGCTCAAGGATGTCTTCTGTCTACCCCATTTGTATCTAAAGCCCTTTCCTGCCTAAAACCTTTCACTGACTGCCCCACACCTCTGGATTGCCCTTCCCCCTCAATATTCTCTGATTTGGCTGATACTATACATCTCATATGCATTGACCACGGCCCCTTGCAGACGCACTTACGAGAACACCATCCTACTGTCTCTGTTCTCCCTACACATCACTAAGATTGTAAGCTCTTTGGGGCAGTGTCCTTTTCCTAATGAGAGTTTTATGTCTGAAGCGCTTATTCCCACTATGTGTTATATTATTATGTCACGTGTATTACTGCTGTGAAGCTCTATGTACCTGGATGGCGCTATATAAATAATGATATACATACACCATTAAAAGCAGTCATTTTCAAGCCTAATCCTAAAAAAAAAAAACATACAATATGAATTACTTAAAATATACTGAGCCATAAGGCCCCTTATGATCAATTCATTCTTCAAACCGATTCTGCCTGGGGTTCCAAAGAAGATCGAATCAATACTATTAACACAGAACAATGCAAATAGAAAAAAGTTATCCTGCAGTCCAAAAAATTAAACACCTGAGTCTCAGCAATGGTTTCTAAGCACAATAGTATTCTTCTCATTGAACATACAAGTCAAATTAAATTAAATCTGCAACTTGGCTCATTAATGGGTTTTTTTACTCACTGATAAAGGCGTTGAATATTATGGCTCATATTTACCAAGCAGTTCCCTACCATAAGACACCTTGCAGCTCATTCTCAAGTCAATGAGCTTTTCAATGTGGGCTTGTGTTTTAAACACCTTCATATTTTTTAGGGAAATGGAAAAGTAGTATGAGCAGCAGCAAAAAAACAAAAAACAAAACATTCATAAAGATGACCATGTCTGGAATCTGGGAAACAAGATCAAGGAGAGGCAAAAAAAAAACCAGGGGCCATTTATTAAAACATTTATGCCTGGCCCTTGGAACACTGTTCTCTATAAATGATTGCAAACGCATAACATGGAGATATATCCGCACTTGTGACTGTATGGTCATCCAAGCAACATTTTGCCCAAAGAGATTCTACAGCAACGTCATCTTTGTCCGTCAGATTCTTTAAATAGCTATGCATTATAATAAACGTTGTGAGTGGACAGCAAAGTAGTACCTTATGATACAAATCAGAGAAAGTAGAATATAGTGGTGGTTGCAGCTGAAGCATTGATGCCTCTTCAAATTCTGACTGTCAATTTCAAATGCTGCAGAAAGAGGTTGTAGGAGCTTGGGAGGTTCCCAGAGTGCCAACCCCTCGTCATTCAAGCTGCCACAACTCAAAGGCATAACGGAAGGATTATCAACTATAGCTCAACTATACCTCAAGTGGACATGTACACTGGCGACACACTTTATCGCAGTGCGGCCAGATCCGCAAGCCGGGAGATTTCCCGGCTTGCTAGTGGCCGCCCCTCGGCGTGCCGCGCGTCATAGACGCGCGGTCACGCGTCTTCGGGAGCCTGCGCCCCCTGCACGCGCGTCCAGGGCTCCCCGAGGGAGCCCTGGTGTCCCGCGATCGCGGGACAGCGGCAGGGGGTTCCGGGGGACCCGGCGGACCCGGCAGCGGTAGGGAGAGCGCCCCGATCGGAGGGCGCTCTTCCGCTGCTTCGGCGCGCGCCCGTCACACTCGGGCGCGCGCCAGGCTACTGCTGCGGCACAGAACGGGCAAATGCTCGAATAAACTGTGCCGCAGCAGTATGTGATACTCTTGTTTAACAAAAGCACGAAAAGCAAAACTAATTAATACTGACAAAGACATAAGTCTATTAAGTTCTAACTTCGAAAATGTGGTGAGCTATTTATATTATATCTTTATTTGCATTTATCCAGAGGAAAGAAAACAAACAACCCATGTGCAACATATTCCAACGATATTCTACAAGGAAATAAAAGACACTCTTGTAAATAATACGATTACTTCTCTGGATCAATAGATCTGTTTGACTTATCCATGTATACCTACCCTTCTGGAGAGGATATTCAATCTTTTGTTAAACACACCTGATGTATCTGTTATTTCAGTCTCCAAGGGTATTAAGTTCCACATATATTGCTGGTCATATCTAATTTTCTCATTATCTCAGAAATACATTCTAGGTGGGAAATGTGTAATCATCAGAACCAGCCATCTTGTTTAACAAGATCCCATGGCAAAGCACAAAAAAAAATAAAGCTCAACAACAACATTTGAGAAATAATGGGAAAAATGAATGGTTTCCAGAAACATACAAAGTAAAATTCATGGTACTTGTATGGCAAGTTACCTTTGAGTTCTTGTCTGTTGCGGATACCCACAGATACAAAGAAGCAGTCCATATCCACGTGTATAATGCAGTTCTGGCACTTGGGTACGTTTGAAACAGACATGTTGCCTAATTAAAAAAACAATATAAAATAAGGGAAAACAGCACAGACTGATTTGGTAACAACGGCCATTAATTCTTTTTGCTGCAATACTGAAAGATAACTCTGCCATGTGGGTTAATATAAAAAGCTTCACAGCTCATAGAAAATTACATAGTGAGTCAAATGATAAATTCCCAGCCAGCAACCCCTGGCTTTTAGTTTGAGTGCTTTCTAATTCAATGTTGTCTTTGTCCTAAAAGTACCAGATGGAGCCTCTCTCTATAGCAACAATGGCAGAAAGAGGCTTTCCAAAAATGTGACGATAAAGTGTAATAAAGAGGCATACAAGTTGTTAAAGCTGCAGTTCAGTCTTTTTTTTTTTTTTTTTTTTTTAATTAATTGTTTTACTTCAATAGTTTCATGTGTGCAATCTCTAATTACCTAAAGAACTGTATAGCTGCAAGTCAATTCGTTCTCCATGTATTGATAGGCGAAATTTGGTGACATAATTAGAGCTGGCATATGTTTTTATTTGCTTCTGTCAGTCAGTGGAAGCTCATGAATATTCATGAGCACTCCTGCACTGACATGTGCTAGAGGGAGGGCAGGGCTGACAAAGGGGTGTGCCAGAGCTTGTGACAGGACATGAAGGGGCAGTGCCTTAGCAAATGGCTGTTAAAATAGAATAAAAGAAAATTGGTCTTTCAAAGTTGTTTTTTAAAAAACAGAAAATGCTAAAAGTTTTTTTTCTTACTACAGAACTGATTTATTAAAAAAAAAACATACATGCAGGATATTGACTGAACTGCAGCTTTAAGCTACTGTGAACAATTTCACTGCTGCACAATTAGGCAGGCTGCTATTGTAATCAGCAGCACATGGCTCTTATGTTTACCATTTTCTGTTTCAGTGGTACGTCAAGTTCAAAAGGCACGTTTCTGGTGGGATTTAAACATGACCAGTGTGTTTTCAAGCTATTTATTTTTTATCTCAAGTATATTACATGGTTCCTTAAAATAATAAAAACTAATTAATCTAGTTAAATGTAAAAAAAATTTTTTTTTTAAGCATTGCACGTTGAGAAGGATGATATTTTAACACTTGCTGAAAGGCACACAAGCATAAAACAACTATATATTGGGACGGTTTGGGAAAGTTAAGTCTATCCTGAGAATCTCTCTTTCCACACCCACTCTATTTAATGTATTCAACCCCAATGGCTTAAAAGTCAAAGAAATACTCATCAGAAGCATGATCCACAACAACAGTCACTTTTCTGTTTGAACTTTTCTGCTCACAAACTACAGTACAGGAATATTGAGCGGTTTAAAAAAAATTATAATAAAATAAGTGTAGCTAAGACACTACCACAATGAACTGATAATTTAAAAAGCATCTCTAATTATCCCTCAAAAAGAAAACGAACAGATCACAACACTATAAAAAACAAAAATACACTTTCAACACTTTCTCTTCTTTTTCAGAAGAGCTATCCAACATGTTTAGCTCTAGCACTTACTATCTTCTTGCCACTGATGCTGAACTAATAGTTCATTACAGCACAAGTGACTTGTAAAAAAATAAGCTGGGTACCCCTGCTGTTGGTAGCTCGATGTATACATGTGTTTTGTTGACAAACAGCCATTGACGAAACAATTAATTAAACACGTGAGTTTGAGTAACATTGCGAGTGATGAAGTTAAAATAAATCATTTATTCAATGGCCAACACGCATCTCATCAGTTTATGTGTTTGTGTGGATATGTATACACATCTGTATTACACACAAAAATAAATCCAGAATATAAACCGGTCGCCCACTATTAGGCTGCACACATACCTGACTTCAGTTTTTTTAACCGCTCCCTGCCTGGGAAGCTGCCATTACTCAGAGTCTGCAGGTTACGAACAAACTCCGTGAACTCACACTTCCACGTTGATATGTGATGAAGTCTGGAGTGCGCATAAAAGTCAGAAATAAAATTAGGGTCAGCTGTTTTAGGCAGCTGTGGGGAGGTTGCCCTGGTGGGCAAAAGTACCATGGTGCTTTTTGTGCTTGAAGGCCCCTGGAGCAAGTGGTGAGCACCGTTGATTTTACTGTTATTGTGCAAATATGAGGATGAGGGTGAGCTCGGCATAGTCCTGTGAGGTTTATATGAAACTTCTGTGTGCCTGTTTGTTGGCAACTGCTCGAAAGTGCAGTGTGCAATGTCAATGCTGACTGGGTTAGTCTTTTCCTGCTGCAGCAATGAAGGAAGTCTGCTTGCAAAAGAGTTGATTGAATGCACGGAACTATCCAGTGTCCTTAAGGCACCATTAGAGCTGCAGATGTGTCCATTATAAATGGCTGTATTGCCTTTGTGGTTCTGTATTCCATTGGGCTTGTGATCAGAAAACACTTGTTCCAAATCCCACAATTCAAAATCGTCATCTTTGTGCTCCTCCTCCTCTTCCTCCTCCTCCTCCTCCCACCCGTCCATCCCATTTGCTTGCATGGTGCTTCTACTCTCTGAGAAATCTGTCATTGAATGGTTTCTAGATAGTGGGTATATGAAATAAATATATAAAAGTGAGAAAAACATTTAGTACATGTATCTGCTGCTGCTGCTGTCATGCAGTACTTTCCACACACCTTTAGTCAATATTCAATTAGATGTTTAATTATATTGGGTAGATATATAATCTTATAGAGATTAGGGGTACATATTTAATCTTACATAGAATCTTATTAACTAAACTACACTTCTTAAACTTAATGTTAATTTTGAGTCAATACTCATCATTAACATCGTGACTGAAATTCCCATCCAGCACTTAGAAGTTAATATTGAACCTGTATTCAGTAGACTCTGTCAGTGTTCTAGAAATCGCCGTAGGAAATGTGTGAGATAAATGATCACATTTTTATGTCAAATGAAACGTATGACTTTTTCTTAACATGAATAATCAAGATTTAAAGAAAAAAAAAGGTTTGCGAAAAATTAAATTTTAAATGTGATAGCAAAACGTACAGCTGTAGTAGTACAGATTCACAAAATTACGCCATAACAGAAGAAAAAAAAATAGGAAATCTATATAATTTGCAATAAATTCTAGCAGCACTGCAAAGGTGTTGTACAACTGCCCTGACAATTTTTTCCCCCCAATTAACATTAATAGCCATTTTAACAATTAATGTTTAATGTAGAGAGCCAAGAACCCCCAAATAATTGGGACACCGCTACAATTATTGCTGCTAAACCTACTGCCGGCCCCAACGCTAGCTAAACTTGAAATGCTGATTGGACATGATCGCTATTTTAGGAGATCGGCAGATGACAGCCAATGTTGCACTGTATTAATGTTGCCTCTGTAAACAGCAGAGATTTTTAGTGTACAGAAGGCTCCAATACTACAGATTTAATTGGGTTTTGTTTTACTCAAACACACTTAACTAGTCCCCAAGAAATCAATTTAAAATGTTAGGGAGAAAAACAAACTGTTAACAATAATTAGGCACAATAAAAAAAAATGCTTTATGGTGCTTTTACCTCCAGTTATGCACAATATTATATGCAAGAAAACAGAGACTCCAAACTCTGCTATCACAGGAAGACTAATTTTGTATCATGTGTAGAAGATTTACAATTACATTAATCACACCACTTTATTTAAGGCACCCACTGGTTTTATCCCCATGATGCTCCACAATGCCAAAACAGACTGCATGAATAGAACAAAGTTGTGGGGGAAAAGCATGAGTAATTGAGCACCAATACAACAATGGAAAAGGCAAAAGGAGTTATTCATAAAACTGTGATAGTGCCGATCGGGACACTATGGCAGGAAACTGCAGAAGCCCATAGACGTTTCTGTGCGACAGTAACCTGACCAGCACTACTGCAGTTTAATGAATTTCTGCCTAAAAAGCTAAACATTTTTCTTTGATCAGTGGAGCTGCTTTAAAACGATAAATTCAATTCCCATTGATTTCTTGTCGGCACCCTGGGCCGATGTGAATTAATGTAGCCTCTGTCACAGCACATGTCTTTTCTAAGAAATATGCAGGCTGCCACTGCTACAAATTATTGGAAAGGTGATCTTTCACACTCATTGTGCACAGGTGCACTGCACAACACTAACAATGCACTGTACTACTGGCAAACAATGCACTATATCTTGCTGGTACACACACATCCTGGGGCTGGTAACACTTACACTCTGTTGTTGAGATCTATAGCCACACTACTAGGCCCTGGCAAAGGATCTTCCGATTTGCACACGGAGGTAAAGTTGAGGCCTTTCTGAACACTGGACTGCTTCGTGTAGAGCTGATAGGGGACGTAGGAAAGGAGACGGCCAGCTTTTACGCTAGTTAAAAAAAAAAAAAGGAATGAAAGAAAAATGACCCGGGGTTGTGTCGTTTGAAGCCATTTATTTACTATACTGAACATGTATTTATACTGCTCCTCTCTATGCCAGAGGCATTAAAGTTTATTTTATCCTTATGTCAAACCAAGATTTTAATAAGGATATTTCTGTTGGTAAAGAATGAACATGCATTAAACCAGGGTGAATTTAAATTAGAGACATTGTATGAGCCATACACACTCTTGTAATAATATTGTTGCTATTTATAAACAAAACGTGGTTTCCTAGTGAAATGAGGATAAAGTTAGGTAAATATATATCATGGTTTGCAAGTTCTTTTTAAAGATCTAATGTATCATACATCTTGTATATTTCATACCATTCTCTGCACTTTGGCATATATTTACTAAGCGGTACTGTGTCATAAGACACACTGGCACCATACAACCCATCATTAATTGGACTATAAGGGGTCTTCTGGTGCTGATAAGGCAAAAAAAACAAAAAAAAAAACAGCTGGGCAAAAATAAACAGCTCAGCAACAAATCAAAAATAAGCATTGAAGCCTGCGGAAAGGCAATTATCCCATTTCACAATTTTAGTTTCTGTGGACTTATTTATTTTATTACTATGCTTCCTCCTCGAGCCAAAACTCTCCTATTCCTCTCCCTGCAAACATCTGCAGAATTGCATTCTTCTGAAAAGCAGCAGAGGGAGCTCCGCTATCCTCCAACCAGTGTCACAGTGACCTGATACAGAGAGGAACAAGCCTGCAATAACCCCTTCAGTGTCAGGCACAAGCAGTTGCTCAACTGTAAAAAAAGAACACTTTATAATACCTTTCTGTAATCCATTCAGGACGCACAACTTTCTCATTTTTTAGCTCCTTAATCTTGCTGTTTGGGAGATTTGTGGCAATGATGTGTGTGGTGTTAGAGCGGGAATAGTAAACATGGTATTGGCCTCCGTGCAACATCATTAGATGTCTCAGCTGATCGGCTGTGGGATCTGATATAGCAAAAAAAAAAACAGAAAACAACATGTTATTCACACAATACAATAACATAGCTATGAGAACCTTACATGTTATCAATTTCTCTAGGAAATAAAGCCCATATCAAATACCAGCACAGTGCCATGCATAGTTATACTTTAGGAAGCAACTCCACAGTCATGAACTTATAAGTAAGCATTGGTCTTTGCAGTATTCTAACAATAAACAGAGCAAACCTCCTTTTGAGCATCACCAGAGAAATGCTTGTTTGGAAAAATGGGAAAGTGCTCTTGACACGAGTTAAGAGAGACCTTGTAAAATAGTGTGGAGTATCAACAGCTCCACACATGACAAATACACATGCATCTTGAGGCTCAGCTGCAAAAGACATAGCAGCTTTATAAATGAACAAAGCAGGCGAGTCAAATGTCTGAAATTGTGCTGTCACACAAAGCAAAAAATATATACATACTTCTCATTCTTTCCAAAAAAAATCTCAGCATGCACATGCCATTTGGAATGCTAATTTAAGTATGGCTCTGACCCAGAAGCAGCACATGGAATATAAAGGTTAGTTGTCACTGCAGCGAGACATAAACAAGGAAGCAAACACTGGAAGCACCAGAGAGGAGTCGCACAGGATGCTCCGCTGTGAGTGTTGCTAGGCAACAGTGTGTGTTTGGTGCGTGCCTGCAAAATATATGCAAAGGGGGAGGCATGAAAACTCCGCCACTGTCAGTGGTGATGGAAGAATAAACAGCAGCTCTCAATTGGGCAAAACAAACACGGATTCATACCCTTTCAGGGTCTGTCATTCATTGTTTTAATCTTTTAAGGTTTCGCTCAATATATTATCTGGGTTTTCAATGTCGTAGTACAGAACTGTGCAGCATTTTCAGCATGGGATCAGGTTGCACTTTCTCAGAGTTTCAGTAAAAAAAGGCAAAGGTTATTCCCATCTGATAAAATGTCTAGGGTAATGTTCTCTACCCTGGGAATGGAAGAAATACTACAGTAAATACTTCATCCCGGAAATTGTTTTGGTGATTAGAAATACAATGATCAGAAGATATCGTTTGTGAAAATTATTATTTAGTAATGATGTTGGTTTTCCGTTAACAATCAAAGCTTTTTGTCATCAATTAATGACAAACAAAACAGCTTCAAAGCATCAGTAGATCACTGCAAACTGTTCTGGGTCCAAAATGTTTATTGCCCCTGGAGAACTTTCTGAAACATCAGGCTCCATTAATGAATTTCACATGCGTCTTAAACGTGAAAATTGCAAAATACTGTAAGAATAAGAAAACATCTGTCTCTTGGCTTATATACCAGATGTGAATATTTATTTTTAGTATATACGTATGTATTGCCTGTTTCTTATCTCCCAACAAACATTACTGTACTGTTTGCCCTGGTCCAATTAATTTTATTTACAAATTCAGAACACCAGACTGCCTGTGCTGCCATTTAACAACATTATGCATGTTACTGTGACCCAGGCAAAGCTGCAAGAGAAGATCTGGATAGGTGAACACATAGACCAGAGTGTTTCTACATGCATGGACCATCACTTAAAGAAAACACCACATACTGTACAAGCTTAACACACTCCGAGCTAAGTTTTGCATTGTGTTTATATTTCCTTGATAACCAAATTTTTTTTAATGTTTGCATACACTATATAATTTTAAGGAAGGAGCGGGCTTGGTGCGTGGCTCCAGTGCTTGTTCCTGGACCCAGCGTGGTCAGAACACTTGAAATATAGCGATTTTTGTGAGTGTATCACCGCCGTTTTTTTGTGTGTTATCTTTAGTAAATGCATATCTGTACTATCGTCTGTTCTCTCTCATTTTTCTGAGTGGAAAACCTGCTGTTTGGCTTCGGACCTGCTGTGTGCCTGAAAGGTTTTTTTTTAATAACAATTTTTTTTATTGGACACGTTCACATATAAAAGTACATACAGAAATGTCATGAGCCTGCAACATTTCAACTCAATACAATCAGGTGGTGACCAATAAAATTTTCCCGTTTTCCATAGGGGGAAAAGAGAGAGAGGGGGGGAAAGAAGAGGGGAGGGAGGGAAGGAAACAAACAAGTGGGGGGGTGGGGAATGGGTGAATGGGTGGGGGGGTGGGGGGTGAAGGTACGTCCATAGGTTTCCTTGATTCTCTCTCCTGCTGTCTGGAAGGGACTAAAGGTCCAGGTGGTTGGCCTTTTTGGGCTTTATCTCTCTAACCAGGAGTCCCATGTGTTCCAAAACTGAGGCATCTTCTTTTGGAGCATAGCTGTCAGCTTCTCCATAGTCATGACCTCATTGATTCTTCTGACTACTGTAGTTCTCGAGGGGGGCTTAACCTGTTTCCAGGCAGCCGCTATGGAGCATCTGGCCGCTGTCAGCATTGCTGTGATCAGCCTTGACATCGGCGGAGGAAGGTCATCGATGGGTTTGCTCAGCACCAGGGTCAGAGGCTCCAGGGGAAAGGGGAGTCCGGTGGTCGCGTAAATGAGCGTCTGGATCATGGTCCAGTACCTCTGAATCTCCGGACATGACCACCAAATGTGGGCCATGTCCCCCTTTTGACCACATCCCCTCCAGCACAGATCCAGTGTGCCGGGGAAGACCTGGCTCAGCCTAGCCGGGGTCAGGTACCACTGAAATATAATTTGATAGATGCTTTCTTTTATTGTTGTGCAAATTGATGTTTTAACGGCTTGCTCCCAAATTTCCTCCCAGTCTTCCGGGTCTATTTGGAGGCCCAGATCCTCCGATCATTTTTGCATGTATCGGTGATTCTGTGGGCTGGATCTCGACTCTATTCCCTTATATATCTCGGAGATCAGGCCCCTTTGGTAGGTATTTTTAATGCATATGGATTCAAATCTGGTCAGCCGGGGAACTTGGAGGTTGGGGATAATGATAGTAGGAAGTGACGGACTTGTAAATACTTAAACAGGTGAAGGCCCTGGATCAGGAATTTATCCTTCAGCGCCTGATAAGTTAATATCTCCTCCTTCTGCAGCAGATCGGCAACCATCCTAATATTATGACTCTGGAATTGGCCAAATTGTCTTGGGGAACACCCTAGCGGGAAATTGGGGTTCCCAAAGATTGGAGTGAGCTGGGAGGGGGAAGCTAGCAGACCATACTTCCTTTTGCCCTTAAGCCATGCGTCCCACGTACATCTCATTGCTCCTAGGTCGAACCTCTGTGGTCCAGTCCCGCCACCACCTGTGGTCCATAAAGCCACTTGGAGGGAGTAGGGACGCGTGTAATGAGACTCTATTGAAAGCCAACAGGCTGAGGCCGGGTCGCAATTCCAAACTATGGCCTGCTTCAGTTGTGCTGCGAGATAATACCTGACGATATCGGGGACCCCCATATCTCCTCTAGCTCTTGATGAGAGCATCACTGATCTTGGGACTCGTGGCCTTTTATCGTTCCAAATTAATTGGAGCAGTAGTGATTGGATGTTCTTCAGGGCCGCTTGTGGCACCGTAATTGGGAGAGTTTGGAAATTATACAATAACCTTGGGAGAACATTCATTTTTACGGAAACTATTCTCCCAAACCAGGAAATTTTATGTTTTTTCCAAGTTTCCAGGTCTTTTTTAATCTGATCGAATAGGGGGGGGTTAATTATATTGGAAGAGGGTATTGTAGGAATTTGAGATTTTAACTCCAAGATATTTAATATAGGTGGAACTCCACTTGTATTTATAGTTAGCTTGAATGAGTTTCCACGTCTGGGCTGGGAGGGATATATTTAGGGCTTCTGACTTGTCCATGTTAACTTTATAGTCAGAGACTGACCAAAATTGGGTCAGTAGCCTTTGTAGGTTGGGGAGGGAGGTATGGGGGTCCGCGAGGGTCAGGATAACATCGTCAGCGAATAGAGAAATTTTGTATTCTCTTTCCGCAATTTGGATCCCCTTAATACTTTTTTCTTCTCTGATTTTGGCCGCTAAGGGCTCAATGGTTAGGGCGAATAGCAAGGGGGAAAGCGGGCAACCTCGTCTGGTCCCGTTCCTAATTTTTATTGGGTCAGAAAAGCCGCCTGATAATTTAACATACACTGTTGGGTTTTGGTAGAGGGCTCTCACCCCCTCCAAAAAAGGGCCACAGAAGCCAAACCTCAGCATTGTTTGGTCTAAAAAAGTCCACTTGATTCTGTCGAACGCCTTTTCAGCGTCAAGGCTCAGAATCATTGCTTTGAAACCGGTGAGATGCACGTGGCCAATTATATCCACAATTTTGCGGTTATTGTCGGAGGCCTGTCTTCCAGACACAAAGCCTACTTGATCTACATGTATGAGTCTAGGGAGAATTGCGTTTAGCCTGTTTGCCAGGATCTTACTGTAGATTTTGAGATCGGTATTTAATAGGGAGAAGGGCCTGTAGTTGCCGCATAGTAGCGGTCTCTACCCTCCTTGTGAATTATAGCTAGATTTGCTGCTGTGATTGTGGCGGGAATCGGCTCTCCTTGAAGGAAAGAATTGTAAATATCTAATAGGTATGGGGAGAGGGTCGGCATGAACATCTTGTAGTAGGAGTTTGAAAAAACGTCTGGGCCCGGAGTTTTGGCTAACTTGAGTGAGCTGATAGCCTGAGATAGTTCCTCTTGGGAGATGTTGTTGTTCAGACTCTCTACCTCCTCGGGGGATAGAGATGGGAGGTTACATTGCTCTAGATATTGTGTAATTGTGTTGCGGCTGACCGGGTCTTGGTCTGGGGGGTGGAGGTTGTATAAGTCAGAGTAAAAATCTGCGAATTCCTGGGCTCTCTCTTTTTCTATGTATGAGATCTGCCCTTTTTGTGTCTAAATGAGGGCTATCTGAGATTTAACTCTGGCGCCCCTGAGCTTTGAGGCCAAGAGCCTATCTGCTTTATTGCCTTTGTCAAAATATTTTTGTTTTGACCACCTCAGTGCTTTCTCCACCTCTTCGAGTTGGGTCTGTTTCAGGGCAGATCTAGCTAGATTTAATTGTTTTAGTGTTTTTTTAGACGCCGTGATTTTATTTTGCTGTTCCAGTTGAGTGATCTTATCTGTGAGATCCTTTTGTAGCTTAAGTTTCGTTTTCTTTTTATAGGAGGCGATTGAGATCAGGTCTCCTCTGATAGAGGCTTTATGAGCCTCCCAGAGCATAGCTGGGGCTGAGACGGAGCCTGCATTTATTTGAAAAAACATTGCTAGTTTTTGGCGTATTATTATTTCCGTGTCGGGACAGTTCAGCATAGAATCGTTTAACTTCCATTTATACTGGGTGTATTTCACAAAGGGTAGGGATAGGGTGAGGTCGATTGGTGCGTGGTCGGACCAGGTGATTGAACCTATGCTTGACTGGGAGGACGCTTGGTAGACATTACTCGTACCCAGAAAATAATCGATCCTCGAGTAGGACTGATGAGGGGAGGAGAAAAAGGTATAATCCCTTTGACCCCAGTGCTGAGCCCTCCAGATGTCCACTAGTGAGTATTCCTCAATGATGTCTCTGAAGTTCTTAGCTTTCTTGTGGGACTGGGTGGCGTATGGAGAGGGAGTAGATGGTAGGAGGGTGGGGGCGGGGTTTGATTTGTCTTGTGCGTGAGAGGCCACCATATTAAAGTCTCCACCAATGATCAGGGATGAGAGGGATTGCTGCTCCAGTGATTAGAGGAGATTTCTTAGGGAGGTGAGTTGGTTATCATTGGGGGCGTAAACATTAACAAGTGTAATTGGCGTACCCGATAGAGTGCCCTGGATTACCAAAAAACGGCCTTCTGGGTCTGGGAGTGACTTGGTTAGAACAAAGGGGACCCCGGTTCTGACGAGGATGGCTACTCTTCTTTTTTTGCTTGGTGAGGATGCGAAATATGCCTGGGGGAATACGCTTTTGAATGTATTGGGGGGCGTCAGGGAATTAAAGTGGGTCTCTTGAATGAGGACAATGTCACCCTTAGCTTTTTTTAGATCCAGCAGGACTAGCTTCCTCTTTTTTACTGAATTGAGGCCTTTGACATTAATCGAGATTAATTTGATGGAAGACATTATGTTACGAAAGACATTCGCAGAGCTCAAGGCTCTGATGCTCTTATGTTCCCATGTCAAGAGCTCCGTTTTGGGATATAGGACGTAGGTCCAGAGATGGTTGGGAGGAGAGCGAAGTGGATGCCTTAGGGCGGGGGGAGGGAAGGGGGGTGGGGTGGACACAGTAGGGAAGGAGAAAACAGACGGACTCTTGCGGGGCCCAAGAAAAATAACCTTAGACACGAGAGTGAGCAAGGTAGCAGGGTCAAACACCCCTGGAGAACCTTCAAGCACAGAAATCCTGGTGTGGGGCAGGGTACAGGGCCAGAGATCCTCCCTGCAATAGAACTTAAACCACTTGTAACAGCTTGGAGGTTGGGGAACTTTCCCTGATCTTAACTGTGTTGTGGGGCTTGCACTTGCTTTGTTCGAGTACTTTGAGGGTGGGGGGAGATTCACATCTTTGTGTTCTTATCCTTTTAACACTTTTAGGACATAATCGGATTTGGCATATGCGTATTAACATCTGTATGACATTTTCACATTGGGCTTAGTGCACCTAATCATGGGTTCCAACCTTTATAATGTTTTGTGGGGGTGGAGGGGGAGAAGCGGGGGAGGGAGGGGAGAAGGGGGGGGAGAAGGAGGGGTAGGGAAGGGGGGGGAGAAGGAGGGGTAGGGAAGGGGGGAGGAAAGGAGGGGGGAGGGGAGGAAGGAGGAGGGGGGGAGGAAGGGGGGAGGGGGGGAGAAGGGGGAGGGGGGAGAAGGGGGAGGGAGTGGGAGGGACGGTGGGGGAGGGGGAGGGACAGCGGGGGAGGGATGGCGGGGGAGGGAGAGGGACGGCAGGGGCCGGGGGCCTGTTTTCATGCAGGTGGGCAGTACCAGGGAGAGGGTGGGGGGAGATTCATACCTTTGTGACATTTTCCTTTTAATACTTTTTGAGCATGCTCAGTTTTGGGATATGCATATTAACAGTTTTTCAACATTATAACATAGGGCTATGTGCACCTTATCGCGAGTTCCAACTTTGACAATGTTTCATCGGGGTAGAGGGGGTGGGGGAGGGAGGGAGGGGAAGGGGTAGGCGGGAGGAGGAACGGGAAGGGGGGAGTAGGGTGAGGAGGAGGGGGGGGAGTGGGGTGAGGAGGAGGGGGGGGAGTGGGGTGAGGAGGAGGGGGGGTGTGGGGAGAGGAGGAGGGGGGGAGTGGGGAGAGGAGGATGGGGGGGGAGTGGGGTGAGGGGGGTGAACGGGAATGGGGGGAGGATGGGGGATGAGGGGAGGGCTTACATCTATGTTTAATTTTCATAATTACATTCGTATTACATATTCACCATTGACGTTTGCGTAATGACACCTTTATATCTTATTCCCATTGGACTTTGTGCGTGCAGACATAGATTCTAGCTTCTGACTCCTAGTCTCTATAGTGGTTTGCCGGGACCAGGGTAGAGGGGGGGGAGAAGGGGGAGAGGGGAGGGGGAAAGGGGGGGGGAGAAGGGGGAAGGGGGGGAGAAGGGGGAAGGGGGGGAGAAGGGGGTGGGGCAGGGGGCCTGATTATGAAAAACATCCTAGAACTGGGTCTCTGGGGACTTTTAAGCACATCAGCCGTGTTAACTTTTTACAAGCATAAAGTGCTAGACCATACTCGAGAACTTGATATTGCACCCACCGTCAAAGCCAGGACCCCAGCAAAAGCTCCCATCCAGATCCTAACATTGGTTGTCTATGTAGGGAGTCCTGTTCTCCTCTAACACATAAACTTCATATCCCAGGCGGCACATCTCTTCTTCCGTAGCTGTTTGAGAGAGGGACACCTCCTCTAACTTTGTTTCCACTTTGTCTGTGCGCCCTGCTAGGTCTTTTATTTCCTTTTTGACCCCTGTGATAGCTGTTTGCAGATCTTCTTGGAAATTGTGCCTCATCTTTATTGAGAACTGGTCAAATAGGTTCTCAAGATAGGTTTTTGTAGCTTCCACTGAGTCTCCCCTGTCCCACAGTCCCTCCCCGGCACCGCGTGTGCTTGCCTCAGTCCCCTGAGAGCTCTCATCGGCGCCATCTCGAGGAGTCGGGGTTTCAGCTCCTCTGCTTGCCTGTTTTTGAATTGACTCACAGAACTTAGCAATGTCCTGGTTCCCTGTTTTTTTTTTTGTTTGTTTGCCATCCTGAGGCTTTTACCTAGTCTGGGCCCCCGAAAAGGTGTTTGTTTTGGTGGTTTTTATTGCTGATTTTAGATGCTTTTAAGCAGGGAGTCTCGGGAGCTCTTCCCTCAAGCTACCATGCTGGCTGACATCACCGGAAGTCCCCGCCTGAAAGGTTTTTAACCTCTTAAATACTTGCATATTTACAGCAGACTGCGACTATTCTAACACAAACCAGTGGCAATCGCCAAAAAGACCCAGGTACATGCTGGATACATGTCTTAAACATGCCTTAAACTAGCCCCAGCATTTCTGCATTGATTAATGGCCCATCAGATTAACAGCGGGGGTCCCTGGCAGTCCCATTCAAACTGAATTGGACTGCCAGGGACCCCTGCTGTGTTAATCCTATGGGTCGTTAGTCAATGCAGAAATGCCTTTAGAATAGTCGTGGTCTCGTCTGTACATCATTGGATATACTGCCGTTTGATCTTGGAATCACCTATGGTCTGAACCAGGAGTTTTTAACCTCAAACTGCTTACACATATTCTACACCATGTGAGTGGATTTATTTTAATTTCCTTCCCTTGTTAGTACCTATCATTGGCAGTGTTGCACTATATTCCCTTTTTTTCTTTTGCACACACCGGGGAGTATTTGCGCTCCGTATCCTGTGCTTCTACTATACCAAAGACGATTGGGAAAAGTATTTTTCAGCGGCGCTGCACTAACCCCTACGGTCATATTGTTTGTGACTTATTCCACTATATTTGTCACTATTACACTTGTCAGTTAGGTTGGTAATCACCATTTTATGCAAAGTATTATTTGCCCTTTTTCACCACAGTTGACTAGATCATTTTAGTGTGATTTTGTATATTCTGTAATTACAGGATATTTGTATTTGTTTAAATGGAAAGGGGCCATTTGAATATCATAAAGCAGGGGTGGGGAACGTCCGGCCTGCGGGCCGTATAAGGCCCGCGAAATCATTTGGTCCAGCCCCCGGGAAGCAAGCCTGCAAGAATGTTTTTTTTTTTTTTTTTTTAAACTCCCCCTCTCCTGCTTGGCTGACTGGGGTGTCACTCTGCCAAGATTTTTTTTTTGGCCCGCCTCTTCCTACATGGAGCAAGTGTAGGGTGCAAGTCGGGCCTCCCCTTCCCTCAGCACTGCCCCCCTCCCTACTCTCCCCCAGAAATGCCGGGCTGCTTGGGCTCCGCCCCTCTGTCCCTCTCTTTAGGCTCTACGGGCCTGCCAGTCTCTCAGCTGCACTGGCTACCTATGCTGCTCCAGTAGCCCATCCACGGGCCCCAGGTAACCCACATGCCCCCTTATACCTCCTCCCAGGCACCTTACCCACCCCAAGGGGGGAGAGGTCTTATTTTTGTGTGTGTTTGCAGAGGTGGGTTTATTGTGTCTGTGTCACTGTGTGTCTGTGTCACTGTGTGTCTGTGTCACTGTGTGTCTGTGTCACTGTGTGTCTGTGTCACTGTGTGTCTGTGTCACTGTGTGTCTGTGTCACTGTGTGTCTGTGTCACTGTGTGTCTGTGTCACTGTGTGTCTGTGTCACTGTGTGTCTGTGTCACTGTGTGTCTGTGTCACTGTGTGTCTGTGTCACTGTGTCTGTGTCACTGTGTCTGTGTCACTGTGTCTGTGTGTGTCACTGTGTCTGTGTGTGTCTGTGTCACTGTGTCTGTGTGTGTCTGTGTCACTGTGTCTGTGTCACTGTGTCTGTGTGTCTGTGTCACTGTGTCTGTGTCACTGTGTCTGTGTGTGTCTGTGTCACT
Organism: Ascaphus truei; assembly: GCF_040206685.1. Lineage (NCBI taxonomy): Eukaryota > Metazoa > Chordata > Amphibia > Anura > Ascaphidae > Ascaphus > Ascaphus truei. The sequence goes on along the minus strand of NC_134485.1, from coordinate 243,369,382 downwards.
GTGTCTGTGTCACTGTGTCTGTGTGTGTCTGTGTCACTGTGTCTGTGTCACTGTGTCTGTGTGTGTCTGTGTCACTGTGTCTGTGTCACTGTGTCTGTGTCACTGTGTCTGTGTGACTGTGTCTGTGTGACTGTGTCTGTGTCACTGTGTCTGTGTCACTGTGTCTGTGTCACTGTGTCTGTGTCACTGTGTCTGTGTCACTGTGTCTGTGTCACTGTGTCTGTGTCACTGTGTCTGTGTCACTGTGTCTGTGTCACTGTGTCTGTGTCACTGTGTCTGTGTCACTGTGTCTGTGTCACTGTGTCTGTGTCACTGTGTCTGTGTCACTGTGTCTGTGTGTGTCTGTGTCACTGTGTCTGTGTGTGTCTGTGTCACTGTGTCTGTGTCAAGGTGTCTGTGTCACTGTGTCTGTGTGTGTCTGTGTCAAGGTGTCTGTGTCACTGTGTCTGTGTGTGTCTGTGTCAAGGTGTCTGTGTCACTGTGTCTGTGTGTGTCTGTGTCACTGTGTCTGTGTCACTGTGTCTGTGTCACTGTGTCTGTGTGTGTCTGTGTCACTGTGTCTGTGTCACTGTGTCTGTGTCACTGTGTCTGTGTCACTGTGTCTGTGTCACTGTGTCTGTGTCACTGTGTCTGTGTGTGTCTGTGTCACTGTGTCTGTGTCACTGTGTCTGTGTGTGTCACTGTGTCTGTGTCACTGTGTCTGTGTGTGTCTGTGTCACTGTGTCTGTGTGTGTCTGTGTCACTGTGTCTGTGTGTGTCTGTGTCACTGTGTCTGTGTGTGTCTGTGTCACTGTGTCTGTGTGTGTCTGTGTCACTGTGTCTGTGTCACTGTGTCTGTGTCACTGTGTCACTGTGTCTGTGTCACTGTGTCTGTGTCACTGTGTCTGTGTCACTGTGTCTGTGTCACTGTGTCTGTGTCACTGTGTCTGTGTCACTGTGTCTGTGTCACTGTGTGTCTGTGTCACTGTGTGTCTGTGTCACTGTGTGTCTGTGTCACTGTGTGTCTGTGTCACTGTGTGTCTGTGTCACTGTGTCTGTGTGTGTCTGTGTCACTGTGTCTGTGTGTGTCACTGTGTCTGTGTGTGTCTGTGTCACTGTGTCTGTGTCACTGTGTCTGTGTCACTGTGTCTGTGTCACTGTGTCTGTGTCACTGTGTCTGTGTCACTGTGTCTGTGTGTGTCACTGTGTCTGTGTGTCACTGTGTCTGTGTGTGTCTGTGTCACTGTGTCTGTGTGTGTCTGTGTCACTGTGTCTGTGTGTGTCTGTGTCACTGTGTCTGTGTGTGTCTGTGTCACTGTGTCTGTGTGTGTCTGTGTCACTGTGTCTGTGTGTGTCACTGTGTCTGTGTGTGTCTGTGTCACTGTGTCTGTGTGTGTCTGTGTGTGTCTGTGTCACTGTGTCTGTGTCACTGTGTCTGTGTGTGTCACTGTGTCTGTGTGTGTCTGTGTCACTGTGTCTGTGTGTGTCACTGTGTCTGTGTGTGTCTGTGTCACTGTGTCTGTGTGTGTCACTGTGTCTGTGTGTGTCTGTGTCACTGTGTCTGTGTGTGTCACTGTGTCTGTGTGTGTCTGTGTCACTGTGTGTCTGTGTCACTGTGTCTGTCTGTGTCACTGTGTCTGTCTGTGTCACTGTGTCTGTGTGTGTCTGTGTCACTGTGTCTGTGTGTGTCTGTGTCACTGTGTCTGTGTGTGTCTGTGTCACTGTGTCTGTGTGTGTCACTGTGTCTGTGTGTGTCACTGTGTCTGTGTGTGTCACTGTGTCTGTGTGTGTCTGTGTCACTGTGTCTGTGTCACTGTGTCTGTGTCACTGTGTCTGTGTCACTGTGTCTGTGTCAGTGTGTCTGTGTCAGTGTCAGTGTGTCTGTGTCAGTGTGTCTGTGTCAGTGTCAGTGTGTCTGTGTCAGTGTGTCTGTGTCAGTGTCACTGTGTCTGTGTCACTGTGTCTGTGTCACTGTGTCTGTGTCACTGTGTCTGTGTGTGTCACTGTGTCTGTGTGTGTCACTGTGTCTGTGTGTGTCTGTGTGTGTCTGTGTCACTGTGTCTGTGTGTGTCTGTGTCACTGTGTCTGTGTGTGTCTGTGTCACTGTGTCTGTGTGTGTCTGTGTCACTGTGTCTGTGTGTGTCACTGTGTCTGTGTGTGTCTGTGTCACTGTGTCTGTGTGTGTCTGTGTCACTGTGTCTGTGTGTGTCACTGTGTCTGTGTGTGTCTGTGTCACTGTGTCTGTGTGTGTCTGTGTCACTGTGTCTGTGTGTGTCACTGTGTCTGTGTGTGTCACTGTGTCTGTGTGTGTCTGTGTCACTGTGTCTGTGTGTGTCTGTGTCACTGTGTCTGTGTGTGTCACTGTGTCTGTGTGTGTCACTGTGTCTGTGTGTGTCACTGTGTCTGTGTGTGTCTGTGTCACTGTGTCTGTGTCACTGTGTCTGTGTCACTGTGTCTGTGTCAGTGTGTCTGTGTCTGTGTCACTGTGTCTGTGTCACTGTGTCTGTGTCACTGTGTCTGTGTGTGTCACTGTGTCTGTGTGTGTCACTGTGTCTGTGTGTGTCTGTGTGTGTCTGTGTCACTGTGTCTGTGTGTGTCTGTGTCACTGTGTCTGTGTGTGTCTGTGTCACTGTGTCTGTGTGTGTCTGTGTCACTGTGTCTGTGTGTGTCACTGTGTCTGTGTGTGTCTGTGTCACTGTGTCTGTGTGTGTCTGTGTCACTGTGTCTGTGTGTGTCTGTGTCACTGTGTCTGTGTGTGTCAGTGTCAGTGTGTCAGTGTCAGTGTGTCAGTGTCAGTGTGTCAGTGTCAGTGTCAGTGTGTCAGTGTCAGTGTGTCAGTGTCAGTGTGTCAGTGTCAGTGTGTCAGTGTCAGTGTCAGTGTGTCAGTGTCAGTGTGTCAGTGTCAGTGTGTCAGTGTGTCAGTGTCAGTGTGTCTGTGTCAGTGTGTCTGTGTCTGTGTCAGTGTGTCTGTGTCTGTGTCAGTGTGTCTGTGTCAGTGTGTCTGTGTCACTGTGTCTGTGTCACTGTGTCTGTGTCACTGTGTCTGTGTCACTGTGTCTGTGTCACTGTGTCTGTGTCACTGTGTCTGTGTCACTGTGTGTGTGTCACTGTGTGTGTGTCACTGTGTGTGTGTCACTGTGTGTGTGTCACTGTGTGTGTGTCACTGTGTGTGTGTCACTGTGTGTGTGTCACTGTGTGTGTGTCTCTCTGCCTCTGTGTGTGTGTCTCTCTGCCTCTGTGTGTGTGTCTCTCTGCCTCTGTGTGTGTGTCTCTCTGCCTCTGTGTGTGTGTCTCTCTGCCTCTGTGTGTGTGTCTCTCTGCCTCTGTGTGTGTGTCTCTCTGCCTCTGTGTGTGTGTCTCTCTGCCTCTGTGTGTGTGTCTCTCTGCCTCTGTGTGTGTGTCTCTCTGCCTCTGTGTGTGTGTCTCTCTGCCTCTGTGTGTGTGTCTCTCTGCCTCTGTGTGTGTGTCTCTCTGCCTCTGTGTGTGTGTCTCTCTGCCTCTGTGTGTGTGTCTCTCTGCCTCTGTGTGTGTGTCTCTCTGCCTCTGTGTGTGTGTCTCTCTGCCTCTGTGTGTGTGTCTCTCTGCCTCTGTGTGTGTGTCTCTCTGCCTCTGTGTGTGTGTCTCTCTGCCTCTGTGTGTGTGTCTCTATGCCTCTGTGTGTGTGTCTCTCTGCCTCTGTGTGTGTGTGCCTCTCTGCCTCTGTGTGTGTGTGCCTCTCTGCCTCTGTGTGTGTGTGCCTCTCTGCCTCTGTGTGGGTGTCTCTCTGCCTCTGTGTGGGTGTCTCTCTGCCTCTGTGTGGGTGTCTCTCTGCCTCTGTGTGGGTGTCTCTCTGCCTCTGTGTGGGTGTCTCTCTGCCTCTGTGTGGGTGTCTCTCTGCCTCTGTGTGGGTGTCTCTCTGCCTCTGTGTGGGTGTCTCTCTGCCTCTGTGTGGGTGTCTCTCTGCCTCTGTGTGGGTGTCTCTCTGCCTCTGTGTGGGTGTCTCTCTGCCTCTGTGTGGGTGTCTCTCTGCCTCTGTGTGGGTGTCTCTCTGCCTCTGTGTGGGTGTCTCTCTGCCTCTGTGTGGGTGTCTCTCTGCCTCTGTGTGGGTGTCTCTCTGCCTCTGTGTGGGTGTCTCTCTGCCTCTGTGTGGGTGTCTCTCTGCCTCTGTGTGGGTGTCTCTCTGCCTCTGTGTGGGTGTCTCTCTGCCTCTGTGTGGGTGTCTCTCTGCCTCTGTGTGGGTGTCTCTCTGCCTCTGTGTGGGTGTCTCTCTGCCTCTGTGTGGGTGTCTCTCTGCCTCTGTGTGGGTGTCTCTCTGCCTCTGTGTGGGTGTCTCTCTGCCTCTGTGTGGGTGTCTCTCTGCCTCTGTGTGGGTGTCTCTCTGCCTCTGTGTGGGTGTCTCTCTGCCTCTGTGTGGGTGTCTCTCTGCCTCTGTGTGGGTGTCTCTCTGCCTCTGTGTGGGTGTCTCTCTGCCTCTGTGTGGGTGTCTCTCTGCCTCTGTGTGGGTGTCTCTCTGCCTCTGTGTGGGTGTCTCTCTGCCTCTGTGTGGGTGTCTCTCTGCCTCTGTGTGGGTGTCTCTCTGCCTCTGTGTGGGTGTCTCTCTGCCTCTGTGTGGGTGTCTCTCTGCCTCTGTGTGGGTGTCTCTCTGCCTCTGTGTGGGTGTCTCTCTGCCTCTGTGTGGGTGTCTCTCTGCCTCTGTGTGGGTGTCTCTCTGCCTCTGTGTGGGTGTCTCTCTGCCTCTGTGTGGGTGTCTCTCTGCCTCTGTGTGGGTGTCTCTCTGCCTCTGTGTGGGTGTCTCTCTGCCTCTGTGTGGGTGTCTCTCTGCCTCTGTGTGGGTGTCTCTCTGCCTCTGTGTGGGTGTCTCTCTGCCTCTGTGTGGGTGTCTCTCTGCCTCTGTGTGGGTGTCTCTCTGCCTCTGTGTGGGTGTCTCTCTGCCTCTGTGTGGGTGTCTCTCTGCCTCTGTGTGGGTGTCTCTCTGCCTCTGTGTGGGTGTCTCTCTGCCTCTGTGTGGGTGTCTCTCTGCCTCTGTGTGGGTGTCTCTCTGCCTCTGTGTGGGTGTCTCTCTGCCTCTGTGTGGGTGTCTCTCTGCCTCTGTGTGGGTGTCTCTCTGCCTCTGTGTGGGTGTCTCTCTGCCTCTGTGTGGGTGTCTCTCTGCCTCTGTGTGGGTGTCTCTCTGCCTCTGTGTGGGTGTCTCTCTGCCTCTGTGTGGGTGTCTCTCTGCCTCTGTGTGGGTGTCTCTCTGCCTCTGTGTGGGTGTCTCTCTGCCTCTGTGTGGGTGTCTCTCTGCCTCTGTGTGGGTGTCTCTCTGCCTCTGTGTGGGTGTCTCTCTGCCTCTGTGTGGGTGTCTCTCTGCCTCTGTGTGGGTGTCTCTCTGCCTCTGTGTGGGTGTCTCTCTGCCTCTGTGGGTGTCTCTCTGCCTCTGTGGGTGTCTCTCTGCCTCTGTGGGTGTCTCTCTGCCTCTGTGCGTGTCTCTCTGCCTCTGTGCGTGTCTCTCTGCCTCTGTGCGTGTCTCTCTGCCTCTGTGCGTGTCTCTCTGCCTCTGTGCGTGTCTCTCTGCCTCTGTGCGTGTCTCTCTGCCTCTGTGCGTGTCTCTCTGCCTCTGTGCGCGTCTCTCTGCCTCTGTGCGCGTCTCTCTGCCTCTGTGCGCGTCTCTCTGCCTCTGTGCGCGTCTCTCTGCCTCTGTGCGCGTCTCTCTGCCTCTGTGCGCGTCTCTCTGCCTCTGTGCGTCTCTCTGCCTCTGTGCGTCTCTCTGCCTCTGTGCGTCTCTCTGCCTCTGTGCGTCTCTCTGCCTCTGTGCGTCTCTCTGCCTCTGTGCGTCTCTCTGTGTGTGTGTCTCACTGTCTCTCTGTGTGTCTCACTGTCTCTCTGTGTGTGTGTCTCACTGTCTCTCTGTGTGTGTGTGTCTCACTGTCTCTCTGTGTGTGTGTCTCACTGTCTCTCTGCGTGTGTCTCACTGTCTCTCTGCGTGTGTCTCACTGTCTCTCTGCGTGTGTCTCACTGTCTCTGCGTGTGTCTCACTGTCTCTCTGCGTGTGTCTCACTGTCTCTCTGCGTGTGTCTCACTGTCTCTCTGCGTGTGTCTCACTGTCTCTCTGCGTGTGTCTCACTGTCTCTGTGTGTGTGTGTCTCACTGTCTCTGTGTGTGTGTGTCTCACTGTCTCTGTGTGTGTGTGTGTCTCACTGTCTCTGTGTGTGTGTCTCACTGTCTGTGTGTATGTCTCACTGTCTCTGTGTGTGTGTGTGTCTCACTGTCTCTGTGTGTGTGTGTCTCACTGTCACTGTGTGTGTGTCTCACTGTCACTGTGTGTGTGTCTCACTGTCACTGTGTGTGTGTCTCACTGTCACTGTGTGTGTGTCTCACTGTCACTGTGTGTGTGTCTCACTGTCACTGTGTGTGTGTCTCACTGTCACTGTGTGTGTGTCTCACTGTCACTGTGTGTGTGTCTCACTATCACTGTGTGTGTCTCACTGTCACTGTGTGGTGTGTGTCTCTGTGTGTGTGTGTGTCTCTGTGTGTGTGTGTGTCTCTGTGTGTGTGTGTGTGTGTCTCTCTGTGTGTGTGTGTGTGTGTGTGTGTGTGTGTCTCTGTGTGTGTGTCTCTGTGTGTGGGTGTGTCACTGTCTGTGTCACGGTCACTGTGTTTGTGTGTCAATGTCTGTGTGTGGCAGCAGCCGCCTGAGGTGATGAAGGACCTGAGTATCACCAGGGCGGCGCAGGTAAGCAGTGCTCCGGGGGGGAGAGGGTATAAGAGGAGTGGGGCTTGGGGGATGGGGACGACGACGCAGTATAAGAGGCTTGAGGGATAGACGAACGGGTCTGCGGAGGGAGAGACACGTCACTACCGTCTCTCCTCCTCCCCACACCGGGCAGCAGCTGCGGAGGAGGGCACCTGCTCCGCAGTGCCGCAGTGTAAGGTGAGAGGGAGCTATGCAGGGCCCTGACAGGCGAAGGGCAGGAGGGCCCTCGGACACCACCAGGCCTGACGCCTAATCCCAGCATCATTGGTCTCCTTGACTTCAATACATGTTGTATGATTAACTTTTGCAGACACCCCCCCCCCCCCCCCAATGATCTGTGCCCCATAAAATGACTCAGTGTGATCTAAGCTGTCAGACCGTCCCTCATGCATCTCAAATTGCCACTTCTTGCAGCTGATTGTCATTCTTGTTTAGAGAGTGTCTGAAAGTGAGTGAGAGAGTGAGTGTATGAGTGAGAGGGTCTGAGAGTGTGTGATTTCCCCCCCCCCCCGCTCCGATGTGTGTGTGTTTGTGTGTGTGAGAGAATACAGACACCAACCCTCAGTCAGTCATAGTCATCCACCACCCAAGTGTCAGTCAATCAGTCAGTCAGTCACCCACCCAAGTCAGTCAGTCAGTCACCCAAGTGTCAGTCAGTCAGTCACCCAAGTGTCAGTCAGTCACCCAAGTGTCAGTCAGTAAGTCACCCAAGTGTCAGTCAGTCACACAAGTGTCAGTCAGTCAGTCACACAAGTGTCAGTCAGTCAGTCACCCAGGTGTCAGTAAGTCACCCAAGTGTCAGTCAGTCAGTCACCCAAGTGTCAGTCAGTCACACAAGTGTCAGTCAGTCACCCAAGTGTTAGTCAGTCACACAAGTGTCAGTCAGTCACCCAAGTGTTAGTCAATCAGTCACACAAGTGTCAGTCAGTCACACAAGTGTCAGTCAGTCACCCAAGTGTTAGTCAGTCACACAAGTGTCAGTCAGTCACCCAAGTGTTAGTCAGTCACACAAGTGTCAGTCAGTCACACAAGTGTCAGTCAGTCACCCAAGTGTTAGTCAATCAGTCACACAAGTGTTAGTCAGTCACCCACCCAAACCTGGAAAACCAGTTGCGAGTAGCAACATCATCAATACCAGCTAACATCACACGCCTCACCAAAGAGAAGCAGTTCTAGCCATCACATTAGGGGTGAGTTAATTAAATGTTTGACCAAATATAGCAGGCTAATTTTTAAGTTGATAATTTTGTATGGCCCGCAAATGATGTTATAAATATCCAAATGGCTCTTGGCAGAAAAAAAGGTTCCCCACCCCTGTCATAAAGAGTGAGTTTAAAATCGCATAAACGAATGGAGATGCAAATTTCAACTGTAGCTGCACATCAATGGCTCCGGATTGCATCCAATCATTATTCAAAACAATGACCATGTTACAACTGTTACAGGACAGCATCCACACTTTCAAATGTCATAATGTCGTTATGTTTTGCAAAAGTAAGCAAATATGCATCCTTTCAAAGACCTGCAACCCCTTAATCACCAACATACACATACCTGTATAGCCATTCACATAAATTGAAACACCATTAAATATAGCAGAAGAGGTTCCATCTTTATTCTGCTGCACTGGAGCGTCCGACCGAAACTGTTCTTCTAATTTCTGAACTTTAGCCACCTTGTATCCACCCTAAAATTAAAAAACAAGTGTGCAGAGGTTTGTTACTGTATGCTAGTATAGTGTCAAGAGTCTTGACTTTAGAGTCAAGAAGAATATCTTTTCTTACCCTTGTAGAAGCCTTAGTGTTATCATAATATCTCACAGTTCAAGGGTGAGCACAAAGTGAGCTCCTTGAATGCTTGTATCTTGCTTCCTATACCGAGAAAATATGTTGGGAATAGACATCCTCAGCAGTGTACAGCTGCACAAACTCTCTGGAGTTGTTGCGAGGATACCGGGTCCTACTACCCTGGTGGTTTTGTAGTTGCCTGGTGCTGTGGATACTGCTCGCTTCTCTTACACAACTCTGCACTGAATACTGAAAATACAATGCATCGCATTGAGTTGCATGTGTTATGTAAAGAACCCTGCAAATAGTGATATAAGCCCAGTGCAGGCATAAGCTGAAGAATGTAGAGCACTGTCTCAAACCTTTTTCTCAGGGCCCTGAATGAGATCTGGTTTTGGGGGAATGCAATCAATAACCAGTTATGTGCAAGCTATGTGCATTCACCTGTGTGCCAATAACAGAATGGTCATTTCTAAAACCTGGTCCCCAAAAAGAGGATTTAAAACCACTGGCATAAACAAATGTCAACATTTTGTCGAGACACTCGAGGCAAATGGATTTTAAATGTTAAATACACCACATACCCTCTGAGCAATCACTGAACTTTATACGCCACCAGTAAATTGCATAACAAAAATGAGTCATCACCGTGCAAATGAATTGGGATAACGCAAATACAGGTTGGATGTATAAAACTTCCAAACCACATTAATTTTTAACAAAGAAACCAAACATGTTAACATTAGAATCCTCTAAGCAATAAACACATCAAAAATATCCCATCTATACAAACGTCTATGGGACACTGAGGAAATATGAAAGCTCACAATTAATGTAAACAATCTATATAAATTAGACAGTTCTACTAAGGTATGTTTTTATTTCTACCTTTTAGGTTTACTGAATAAAAAAAAAGTGAACTAAGAAAACACGATCAATACCAGAATTAGTAGCCTTGGCAATTAGTCAAATATGGCGATATGATGGCGTGGAAGTGACCCTTCTCCTGCCTTTTTGTTGAAAGTTTGAGATTTTGTCGCTTAGCACTTGGCAGATAGGTTTCGAGGTTGCTGTGTAGGGTTTTGTTGTGGCTTGCCTGATTGTTTGGTCAGTGTAGGCTGGACAGATATGTGGAGCCTGTGGATTTGCCCTCTCTTGAAACTTGTCCAAGGGAATTTTGGAAGGTACATAAAGAAAATCTGAGGGCGTTTCATCACCTGATTTACACTGCTAGTGTTTTGCATCCCTGTATCAGGCTTAAAGATACGATATTAAAAAAATTACATTCCTATTAACCACTTCAGAGGTTGATCTTGAACAAATGCTGCAATCAGTTACAAATGAAGCCCTACAATGCTGGTGGCTGTGAATGGCATTGGGTATGCTTAGCCGCTGCCCCATCCGCATTGTGTGCCTCAGCTGTAAGCACGGCTCGCATCTCCCTACCTGAAGTTCCCCACCTTTCTGTAAATGCCACAGATGCATGAGAGTAGCTGGAGTCGATTTGAAACAGAAGTATGGACCAGGCCATGGAGAAAGAGGAAGAAGAGATCCGCATTCTGCGCAGTAACAGAATGCTGGACAGCGTGATCACACGAGAGCTAGGAGGAATTCTACCGGTCGGCTTCCAGCACATCAGCAAACCCTGGGAGGCGCAGTCTTTCTTGATCGCACCAGCACAGCATCAAAAGATAAAAGGAGGTGATCTTTAGCACAGGTGGCATTAGCAGCCTGCTGGGTCCTCTGCATTCTAAGGCCTGCAGGACCTCTCTGGTGGAAGGCAGGAGTCACCAAGTCCAGGGCCCAGGGGAGCAGGCGAGACACCTTTTATTCCATGTGTGTTCACCTTTATGTTCCTTTATCTCAGTGCAGACTGAGGTAACCATGCAGAGCTCTGCTGCCTCTATGATTTCTAAATCTATATCTAGAAAGGACATGGATTCCAGATAATGATTGGCTTCTCAGGATTCACAGACACCGTGTGAGCAGCAACAACCTTTGCCCCCTTCATCTGCATCAGCATGAATGATGGTTGTTTTCAAGAAGCAGTGGGCTGCGAGGCCAATCCATTAGGCTTGCACTTATCTGTATCTGTTAAGGAGAGAATTTGGAAGGGGCATGATATTGATGTATTAAAATAGAATTTTTGATTAAAGGTGATAATAAATGCAAGAATAAGTCGCAGGATGAGGCATAGACCTGTACCACTGTCATTTACCAACTGGCTTCAAGCATTTTGTATTAATGCCAGGGGGGGGGACCCTCAGAAATGTTTACATCATTCTTGAGGGATATAAAATGTATGAGGGAATCTCTTGGTTTAATTATAATGCCAGAATGTGCAGTTTATCCGTCACTGAAGTGGGTGTCGTGAAAGATGTTGATCTTTGGCTTTTGTAATGACCCCACAGCGTTCTGCCCTGTTTCTGGCAGCTGTCAAGCTCACCTACGTTGTTCCGGCCAGAAGCTCTCAGGAAGTGACTGTTGAGCATACAGTGGGTCTCTCTGCAGGTGGCAAAACTTGTGCAGATTTCAGCATAAGTGCTCAGTGCGTGGAGGGGTTCACTCTGCACTGCGGTGTTTCAGGAGGAGTGGTACCTCTGGTGCAAACAACATGGTTAGTCATCCATTTGGAAAGAGCGTAAACCCAGAAGAGTGAAGGACAGTTGGTACCGTGGCCAAGTTTCTACCATATTCAGGGTTTGGAATCAGAATTTTACATACCTACAGGTGGTTGCTAAATAAATGTTTGGGTTGGTAATTTAAAAAATAAAATAAAAAATCAGTCAGGGAACACCAATTGTCAGTGTTGTTAAAGCAAGGTTGGAAAAAGAATTGGCCTTGGGTAGAATAACTGGTCCATTCTCCTGCCAACCACTTCAGTTCTTTGCATCTCCCTGCATGGCATGGTCCTTAAAACGGAGCCAGGCTCCCTTAGGCTGATCCACCATTTGTCAACTAAAGCAGATATCAAATAGATTTTTTTGTTTATTACCTATACATCCGGATTGTTTTAATTTGTTTCGTTTTCAATTTGAAGGTTAATTTTATTTTAATAGATGCCAGTCTATGGGTTGTGTATGGTCATATTTCTATTTTGAAATGTTTGCGCCCTTCCTTGACTGGATGGTCAGTGACCAGCTGCTACGTACTGTTTAATGGTTGGCAAATACATTTGGTATCCCATTAGCATAAAAAAAAAAAAAACAGTTTGTCCAGTTACAGTGTTACGTTTTGTTTTGGCATAGAAATTGATACTGTAGCTATGGAATTTAATTTGCCTATAGAGAAGCTGGCAGGGCTACAGTTAATGATATCTGAGGCAAGGGCTTGTAAAAATGTTACTTTAAAACAGCTTCAATCCTTGTTAGGCCATTTGGCCTTTGTGTCACGCATCATGCCTATTGGAATGGTTCTTTCAAGCATGCTGGCAGCTGCCTCTTATGGGATTAAGAATCCTTAATGGCACATTGGGCTGACTAGAGACCTCAAAACAATTTGCTTGGAATTTTTGCAATCATACAATGGCCATTCATTCTGGAAGGACCAACTTGTTTCCAACATGGCTTAGAATTATTTACTGATGGAGCAACTATGGCTTTGGTGCTTTTCTAGGTGGTCACTTGTTTACGGCGAATGGCCTTAATTATGTGTAAATGTAGTGGATGAAAGGCTGACTACTGTTGGAGCACCCTTCAGACACCAGTATATATACAGTGTGAGATATATATATATATTGTCAGTTAAAATGAGCAGAGTAAGCGTTGAATTTTTGACAAAAATCACGAGCCCTAGGAAAAATGTAGAAAGAATCTGAATAGAGTAGTTTCGCGGTTGCTTTCATTGGTGGTACTTCAGTAAAGCATTTTGGCCTAGAAGGTGTTGGTGAAGACTTTTACAGGCCTCTATTTAGTTCATCTTTTTCGTATATATCTCAATATTTTTAACATGGGGTTTCAGGATAGAATAGAGTAGGCTGTTCTGTTGGGCAGTGCCAGGGTCAATTTAAGGCATCAAATGGTCGTGGCAGTGTGATGTCTCTATGGAAGTTATATTATTTGTTACAATATATTTTTTAATGGATTTACTTGGAGTAACGGCTCTCTTGGCCCGGAAGGCAAGAGAACGGATTAAGGCAATTAAGTTATTAAGATCGGCTAATGCTTTGTTTTTCAGTCAAAATTATATATTCATTATAATATATATATATATATATATATTAAACTTCAATAAAATTGTTCTGTGGCCTTCACCAACAATTAACGTGTTTTATGTGGTGCTCAGGAGTTTGGGGGAGGAGTTAATTTGCATACAGTACATAAAAATCCATCCATGTAGCTACTTTACATAAGGTACTTTTCCTGCCTGAAATCTTTAAATAGGTAATGTTTTTTATTATGCAAAATGTTTCATTTTTAGTTATAAACATCACTGCTTTGAAGCACTAACACGATCAGGGTAAGGATATTATAGTAAAAGGAAAAAGATCGATGCAACAGCCACTCCTTGTGTACACTGAGACTCACCAGCAAAAAGTGAAGTAAAAACCTTTTATTGGACTACATAAAACAGTTAGTCCCGAAAAAAATAGGAAACCTCCTCCCACGCGTTTCGAGCAAGACTGCTCTTTCTCAAGGTTTCCTATTTTTGTTCATGACAGTATCTGTTTTATGTAGTCCAATAAAAGGTTTTTACTTCACTTTTTGCTGGTGAGTCTCAGTGTACACCAGGAGCGGCTGTTGCATCGATCTTTTTCCTTCTACTGTGACGCTTTGATCGAGACCACGCCATGGAGAGACGCTGATCACCTATCCAGGTGCCCCGCGAGGCCAGGAGACAAGGGGGACGGTACTAATTGTGAGTAACACGCATACTCCACACCGGCAAAAGGACACTGTTTATTTGCAACCGTAAACCTTTACATTTGGATGCGGGTCTGCACTCAGTTATCCCCACACCTTCTCCACCTCGGCTTAACTCCGTCTATGCTCCGCAAATATACAATTAACCTCTAGGCAATTCATTGCCATATATCTGTGTGGTGCCCTATGAGCTCAACAGACGGTTTCTTCTGTTTCTAAAACTATTATACATTAAATGTCATATCCTGTTCAGAAATTCCAAAGTGGTGCTTTCAGGACCACTATTTATTTGAAGAGGCAAAAGAACTAAACTTGGCGTAGGTGAAGTCAATAAAAATAACCTACAAGGCGAGACAACATCTTGTCAATGAGAAAGCACACAGATGATAATATAGTGGAGACTATTTCAAGAGGGGGACTTTTGTCCACATGAACTAGGACGACTTGCCTTTTTCACTTTTTCCAAAGAATGGATGCCCACAAACATGGTGCACAAGGAAATAAAACTTTCTAGGAAACAGCATTCTGAAAATAGCATGGACATTGATGACATACCCAGGCACCCCAACCATCTTTCTCGCTGGCTCGATTCCTCCATCCTCCTCGACGCATTGTGCAGCTTCTGGTAAAAAAAAAAGAAATAAAATCAACGGTAAACAGTATGTGTGTGACAAAAGGAATTGTTAAAAAAAAATAATACATTAAAGACAAGTTTTTAATGGAAGAAAAGGTTAAATAAAATTGCTTTATATCATTGCAACCTAAAAGAAACTTAAAACAAATGACATGCACAAATCATTTGCCAAATTAACAGTGGTCAAAGTCAGATGAGACTTGATTATGAAGTACACGCTTCTAAAAATGTTCATATCCAGAGTGCCAAACTTACATTTCCATTTTGTTTATAAAGAAAAAGGGGTTTATTTTAGGGAGACTTCCTTTCCTATTTTTTTTACTCCATACATTTTGCTTAAATCTTTCTAAAATAACAGTTGTCACATATTCGCTTCAATGTACATGTAGATCTTTAGAACGTTACGCGTTGTGTTCGGACGTCACCGTGCTGCCGGACAACGTCTGACGAACGGAAGGCAGAGCCAAAATATGGGAGTTGGGTACAAGCCTACAACTGACCTCTTACCGTGCACCATAAGATGCTTCAACAATGGATCCTCAGTGGCTATATTACTGTGTTTAAAAGCATCTTATATTGTGAGGGAATATATTGCATTTGACTGTTTTTTTAGGATTAAAAGGAACGTATTACGCTATGGAAGCATGTGCGTCTTTCTGTTCATGATTTTAGATACTTTATAGAATTTGGCCAATCCAGAGAAGCTGCAAGCATACCACATGGAATCCAAATGAAACCTTGGATTGACTTAATTACATTTTCAAACTTTGCCAAAAGTCCAGAAAATATCTCGATTCTAAGCACCTTTTTTGATGAACTGAGATCCATTTTCTATGTATGCCTTCTCTTATTATACCAATTATGTTTACACAGACTTGTAATAGTTCTGTCATTTTCACACGAGGTATTGTTTCGATTCACTAGTTGACACGATACTTGCTGCTATTTATTTACGATAATCATATCAATATACATTTCCTAATCCCTATATGTGATATATATATTTCTGATTTTCAATACACTCGCAGTTTTCAAATTAGATTCCTCGAAATGTTGTAATATGTTTTTTATACAGAATCTACTTCAAGATTTTGCAGAAAGTGACGATTATATATAGATTCTGATTATATATGTAGATTCTAATTATATATAGATTCTGATTATATACACAGTAGATAGTGCTGATTATATATAGATTCTCTCTTTAGAATATTACCAAGACTTTTTTCAGCCACTGAGACCATTGAATACAAACAAAAACTTAGCAGTTATACACAAAGACCATGTTATCCAGAGGAATTAAGGAATAAGTGTATGGGCCCCCTAAATTAACCCTTTCGTTGATAGGGGGATGCAATGCATTAATTCCATTTCTGCTCCTTCTGGCAGTACAGGACTTGAAAAATACAATTGCATCTAAAACTGAAGATGACAAGTTTTAAGTCAAGTATTTTTATCCCGATTCCAAAAGAAACCTATATTTGTCTCAGGTGAATTTAAATTACAGAACATGTACAACAGTCTAGTAGCTGCCTATAAAAGCAATGAGCAAAGTTAAATGAATTCCTTTTGTTAAACTGATGCTAAGTAGCTTTTTGAGAGAGCATTGCTTAATGTCTATTCACTCAAAAAAATGCAGAAAAGGTTCCCCTTTGAAATTGTCCATTCATTTTAATGTGCGATGTATTACATTATGATATAGTCCAGGGGTACGCAAACTGGGGGGGGGGGGTGGGGTGAGATTTCCTGGGGGGGGAGGAGGGGGTGGGCGCAGCACTTACAGATGCTCCACACTCTTCCCCGCAACATTTAAATTAAATGCCGGGGGAGTGAGCAAGGCCTCTGTAATTCTCTCTGGCGATGAGTCGCCATAACACGGCGTCACATGCCGCTGCGTTGCCATGGCAACCCGTCACATGCTGTTCTGCCGTCATAGGACGCCGCCCATGACAGAGAGCAGGAAAGAGGGAGGGGGAGGAGAGGATGGAGCGTAAGCATGCGGGCGCAAACAGAAGTTTGCACACCCCTGGTTTAGTCAATAAAGCCACACATAATGTTACAAATCTCTGCAACATTATTATGAAGAGAACCAAATAACCAAAATGTTTATTTAAAAAATAAATTAATTAAAAAAGATCGTTAGCTTTTGTTAGAGTTCAGGCAGACGTTTGCTTTGTTTTAGTAGCAAATCTACATCAATACTTCCAAGGGAAAAAAAATTAAACTAGATGTCTAAAATATCACAAAAAGAATAGCTAAATATACCTTGATTGTAGTTTCCTGATGAGGTAGTTATGTATAGGCTTGCCATTCAGCTAAACAATATATTTTGATAACCAGTGATATTTTTACATTTGCTTCCCAATTCTTTATTTCAAATCAATCCTTTCCCTGATAAGTGCTCGCAGTAAAATGTCTGATCACATGTAATCAGAGCACTTGTCAGGAGAATTAGGTGTATTGCTAAATATATATGTAGCCAGGGCTGGTTCTTGGCTACCAGTCTGCCCTCCCTTGCAGTAAGTCCTGCCAGTACCCAACATGGGGTTTCCCCACTCCCAGCAGTACTCTTATGTGGCAGGGGAGGAGGTGGAACCAGGCCTGGGTTCTACCCAATCCTGGGTCAGACCTTGTGCCCTCCTCCTGGCTGTGTGTGAGTGTAACAGTGTGTGTGTGTGTGTGTGTGTGTGTGTGTGTGTGTGTGTGTGTGTGTGTGTGTGTGTGTGTGTGTGTGTGTGTGTGTGTGAGTGTAACAGTGTGTGTGTGTGTGTGTGTGTGAGTGTAACAGTGTGTGTGTAACAGTGTGTGTGTAACAGTGTGTGTGTGAGTGTAACAGTGTGTGTGTGAGTGTAACAGTGTGTGTGTGAGTGTAACAGTGTGTGTGTGAGTGTAGCAGTGAGAGAGTGCGTGCGTGCGAGTGAGAGAGTGCGTGCGTGCCCGAGTGAGAGAGTGCGTGCGTGCCCGAGTGAGAGAGTGCGTGCGTGCCCGAGTGAGAGAGTGCGTGCGTGCCCGAGTGAGAGAGTGCGTGCGTGCCCGAGTGAGAGAGTGCGTGCGTGCCCGAGTGAGAGAGTGCGTGCGTGCCCGAGTGAGAGAGTGCGTGCGTGCCCGAGTGAGAGAGTGCGTGCGTGCCCGAGTGAGAGAGTGCGTGCGTGCCCGAGTGAGAGAGTGCGTGCGTGCCCGAGTGAGAGAGTGCGTGCGTGCCCGAGTGAGAGAGTGCGTGCGTGCCCGAGTGAGAGAGTGCGTGCGTGCCCGAGTGAGAGAGTGCGTGCGTGCCCGAGTGAGAGAGTGCGTGCGTGCCCGAGTGAGAGAGTGCGTGCGTGCCCGAGTGAGAGAGTGCGTGCGTGCCCGAGTGAGAGAGTGCGTGCGTGACCGAGTGAGAGAGTGCGTGCGTGACCGAGTGAGAGAGTGCGTGCGTGACCGAGTGAGAGAGTGCGTGCGTGACCGAGTGAGAGAGTGCGTGCGTGACCGAGTGAGAGAGTGCGTGCGTGACCGAGTGAGAGAGTGCGTGACCGAGTGAGAGAGTGCGTGACCGAGTGAGAGAGTGCGTGACCGAGTGAGAGAGTGCGTGACCGAGTGAGAGAGTGCGTGACCGAGTGAGAGAGTGCGTGACCGAGTGAGAGAGTGCGTGACCGAGTGAGAGAGTGCGTGACCGAGTGAGAGAGTGCGTGAGAAGAGAGAGGGGGGAGAGGAAGGAGGGAGAGGGGAGAGAGAGAGGAGGGGGAGATGAGTGAGGAGAGAGAGAGGGGGAAGGAAGGAGGGAGAGGGCAGAGAGAGGGGAGGAGAGAGAGAGGAGAGGGAGAGGAGTGAGAAGGAGAGAGAGGGGGGTAGAGGGATAGGGGAGGAGGAGAGAGATCTATCCGTGGCAGGTGATGTGAGGGGGGTGGGGTGTGATGTGAGATGCAGGGGGGGGGGTGATGTGAGATGCAGGGGGGGGGGTGATGTGAGATGCAGGGGAGGGGTGATGCAGGGGGAGTGTGATGTGAGATGCAGGGGGGGTGATGTGAGATGCAGGGGGAGTGTGATGTGAGATGCAGGGGGGGGGGTGATGTGAGATGCAGGGGGGGGGGTGATGTGAGATGCAGGGGAGGGGTGATGCAGGGGGAGTGTGATGTGAGATGCAGGGGGGGTGATGTGAGATGCAGGGGGAGTGTGATGTGAGATGCAGGGGGGTGGGTGATGTGAGATGCAGGGGGGAGGTGTGATGCAGGGGGGAGGTGTGATGCAGGGGGGTGTGATGTGAGATGCAGGGGGGTGATGTGAGATGCAGGGGGGTGTGATGTGAAATGCAGGGGGTTGTGATGTGAAATGCAGGGGGGTTGTGATGTGAAATGAAGGGGGGTTGTGATGTGAGATGCAGGGGGGGTGTGATGTGAGATGTAGGGGGGGAGGGTGATGTGAGATGCAGAGGGGGGAAGGGTGTGATGTGAGATGCAGGGGGAGGGGTGAGATGTTTAAACCAAAATCATTACAAAATATATACACATTGTTTATTCAAAAGTATGAGTTAATTATTATTTATTACCCCTACTGCTTTAAGCGTCTATTTTGTGATTTACCCGTCGACCATATGTCATCCAGATAGGGGTTCCCTGAAATTTTACGAAATACTTAAAGGGTTCCTCCAAACAAAAAAGGTTGGGAATCACTGATCTATCCTGTTGCCAAAGCATGTTGACTAGGCGGGACATTTGACTCTTCTTTTTCCTTCTCCACTCACTAGATGGCTAAAATTTGTCGCTTCTTTATTCTTTCTTCTATCAATCTACTGCTAAAACTCTAATGTATGCCCTTATCCTCTCCCGTGTGGATTATTGTAACATTACTAACAGGCTTCCCTGCCTCACAACTTTCTCCTTTGTAATCTATCCAAAATGCTGCCGACAGAATCATTTCACTTTCTCCCAAAAAAGTCTCTGGTCATCTCCTCCTTAGAGCGTGCTTATAGTGCCGGCGACGGCGACGCGAATTTGCCCGAAAACAACGCCGCGTGCGCTTATACTGCACGCGACAAGCGACGGCGCGAAAAACCCACCGCCGGCAAAATTTGATTTTTCAAGGGCCGTTGCGTCACGTGACGGCCCTTGAACAAATCAAATTGCGGGAATCCCGCGATGCGGCCGACCGGTGACGTCACCCATCGTATCGTATTTGCTTTTATTTCCAATTGGTTTTAAACTCATGTAAAGTTGCACTATAGGCAAAGCCTTAAATCCCTCTCCAGGCTTACCATGAAATTTCAAGTCACCTACAAAGTTCTCCTCCTTATCTTTGAAGCTCCCCATTCATCTTGTTCCTTCCTACATATCAGGTTTGATCTCTCGTTATGCTCTATCCGTAACTGGAAAAACGAAGAGAAAGGCAGTTCTTCCTGCTAACAACTACAAGCGGATGCACACTAAGGACCCTAGGACAAGTGGATTTTGACCTCCAGATGGTGCACCTATATGTGAGTCTATCATTACTTATTCATTGATGTATTTACTTTTCGGTACACCAAAGTGTGTTGAATCCTTACCGCGGTGCTTTGTGGGATTTTTGCCAGTTAGTACTCTAGTGCATGTATATCCGGTTACTGGAAGGGTACAGCATTGAAGATTTTACTTATTCTCAAGCAATTTCAGCATGATCTACCATGTGTTTTTGAGCATCACACAAGCGTTTTATTTCTATTTTCTTTTTTTTTCTTCTTCTATTCTCTCTATCCATAACTGTCCACTTTCCACCCCTACTGCTCTTTCGCCTTAAAACCTTTTTCCCTCACTGTCCCTTACATGTGGAAATCTAACATCCAGTATACGCCAAGCAGCTTCTCATCAAACCTTAAAACTCACCTCTTAAATTAAGCATTAAGCACCTCTTAAATTAAGCATTTCAAGAGCACAGAGTCATGGCTACTGTGTCACACACATTCACACATACACACACAGTCACTCTAACTAACAATTGTGGCCAAGGAGCCATCTACTTTACTTATTCACTCATCTCCTGTCTGTAAATCTCCCAACATACCACTTAGACTGTAAGCTCTGCAGGGGCAGGGATTTCCTTTCCAATTATCTTATTTTGTTTGGTTGTAGATAAATATAATACAATACGTGCAAACACCTAATAGTGACCACTACAGAAATATATAACACAATAAAGTGAAATACTTAGTGTAAAAAAGGTCTTTATTGTTCAGTGTAAACCATTCACCAAGAATATAAGGGGGGGGAGACAAATTGTGCAATAGGTTTTAAAACAACTTTATGGTGATATCAAGTGGATTAAGCTCACTCAGATGGTTTCCAAAAATATCAGGTGTTGTGAGTATAATCAGATTTCTCAATTTTTGCACGGGATAAAGGTTCCTCTGCTTGTTCTTCTCCCAAATGAAGAAAGAAATGGATAATGGCGTAATAACGTCTTATAACACAGTTAAAAAGGTAAGCATATGGATTGCACACGTTTACAAGGTAAAATTGTATTGTGACCCCTCTGGGTCTGTACAAAAATTGCTGCAGTTCTCCACCTCTCACGGACCCCAGTCTCTATTCCCTGCAATGCACGTCAGATGAAAACACTTCCGGAAAAAAATGACGTCGCGTACGATGTAGGGGAGTTTCCGATCCAGCGTCTGGTGATGTGTCCTCACTGTATACCAGCAACAACTATATCAGATATACAGGGATACAAGACAATTTAAAAAGTACTTCATAAAGATCCTCGTATGAAAAACTGAATTTCATCATTGATAATATCAAGTTTAATTTAGAACATAACTGTTTCTTATTCGATGGTAGATTTTTCCTACAAACTTGTGGGACAGCTGTGGGTACCTGGTTCGCACCAAGTTATGCAAACTTGTTCATGGGGTTATGGGAAGAGTTCATATACAATAAAAATAGGTTCGTTTTTTTAAAGTGGACAGTAACAATTACGTACTTAAATCAAGCTGTCACCAGCAAAATTTGACCTCGGGCATTCTACAGCGCCAATTTAGGAGGATCAGACGTAACTGTACCTCAAAAGCAATATATAAAGAACAAGCAGTGATTCTGTTGCAACACTTCTGCAATAGAGATTATGATCCAGAGGAGATTAAAATTGCCAAAAAGTAGAAGATATGGAGAGAGGCAATATGTCAATACCACGACACAAAGTTCCCAAAACATCTTTTTGCCCCATTCATAATAATAATAATTAATACTAATTGTTTGTTTTTGTATAGTGCTGCTAGTTTTTACGTAGCGCTTTACAGAGACATTTTCTGAACAATCAAAATCCTGAAAATGTGTTCACTAGGGCGCCTAATTTAAAAATGAAGTTGGCGCCCAGGGAGTTAAGGTGTACTAGTGAGACCAAGGGTTGGCTAACCCAGCGGTGCGCAAACTGTGGGGCGCGACCCCCAGGGGGGGCGCGACACTGCCGACGGGGGGCGCGGGGTTTACAGAGGCCCCGCGCGCTTCCCGAAGGCACTTAAATTAAGTGCCGGGGGAGCTGCAGGACCTCTGTAAACCTAACTTACCGTGGCTCCGGCGGCTTCCTCCCTGCGGCGCCATGGCAACGCGGCATCAAAATGACGCTGCGAGGTCATGTGACGTCACGTTGCTATGGCAACGTGACGTCATTACGCCGGAGCGCGGGTAAGTTGGTGTTGGGGGGTGGGGGGGCGCGGGAGTGAGGGGACAGCCGTCAGGGGGGCGCAGGGAAAAAAGTTTGCGCCCCCCTGGGCTAACCACTAAACCAAAATGATTTTTTTTAAATGCACGAACTGTAAGGCTTGTAAATTTGGAACTAAGTGGATACAATTTAAATCCAACCAAACTATCGAGGTATTTGATATCTCGCATTTTATTAACTGTAGATTGGAATATGTTGTGCCTGTGCTCCGGTGTCCTTTTAATCATCAGTATTTGGGTCGTACCATTTGACCACTGAGGACGAGGATACTGGCGCACATTCTCAGCATTAGTATAGGGTCGGAATCCCACAATGGGTCGAGACATTTGAAGCAAAAAACATGATTCAGACCCTAAGGGGTTAATCTATATGGGCATTGACTCTATTAAGGCAAATAAAAGAAGAGGTGGTAGAATTAGAACACTCCCAGAGACAGACTTATTTAACGATAAATATTCTCTTATCATTTGTGAGACTTGGATATATTGAGCTCGATATGGTGTTTATTACTTTTTCTATATTTATGGATCCACATCTAATGTCCTTATGACATTAATATTATGGATATCTCCTCATTTAATGATGCCATAGATACACTTAATGATGCCATAGATACACTGTATCTATTCTTTTCCACTCTATTTCTGATATTGTAAGAGAGGGAAACATTTGTATTTAAAAATGTGAGATGCACCAGTTTGTCTTCTTTTTCTTCCTTTCTTATCCCTATCGTCATTGGGGTTTGTTTCTGTGATTCGTGGGCGTGACACTTCCAGTGGGTAGCACACTTTGGTGTGCCCACCTGGGAGGTCTATGCCCTGACTTAATATTTTAACATGGCATTGTTTAATGTTATACATTTTTATATTGTGTTTTTATTGTGAAATTCAGATTGTAAAATGTTTTTAGTATGTAATTCTATTGTGGAGTATTCTGTATTTGAATGTATATTGTGTTATTTCTCTGTTCATGGATGCACTCACTTTTGATCACTTGTGCATGGTTTGGTTGTGGGTAATACTTGGAGACATCTGGGAAGTCTTTGAGGAGCTGCACAGTTTTAAGATTTTTTCACTGAGAGTTTAAATCCTTATTCAGTGAAGTCATTTGCGCTGTTTTTTTGTTTTTTTCCATTATAATTTCCTGTACTGTATTTTCTCTTTCGTAAAGCACTGAGTACATTGTGAGCTATAAAGATATACATATATACAGTACATGCATGACAATATTTTGACTACAATTTAAAAGGTAAGGGTTGTTAGGCTATCATTCACTCCTCTGCAGTCTGCTTAAAACGCATTTTAGTTTACAGACAAGATTTGACATCTGGAAATATTTATGGGAGTGGATTACAGATCATACGATTTTGAAAAAAATTAGTTTTGGTAAAATAGTTAATGTAAAGAAATAACTATGAAAAAAAATATTATAAATATTCTCTAAAGAGGGAACAATCAATTTGATATAGTGCTGAAAATACCAAGACATTTCATATTTATCATTCCAGACAACTGCAGAACGATGTACAGACAAAACCCAAGGTTGCTATGCTGTGAAGTACATGGTATATCATGTATACCATCTTCACAGCATTACAAGGGATCCTCACGGGATGACAATTTCAGACACATATCAAGTCGAACTGAAGAATACTAGAGAATGAAGCAGCACGTTCAGTAATCGGAGCTCTCTGCCCAACAACTGCCACACACTTCAGCAACCTTGCAGCAAAGCATTTTATTACCCTGACTTATTTGTGCTCCCAGAATAACACACATACAACGTGGATACCAGCAGCTGCGTTCTGGCTGAAACCAAAAAGTGGCTTCCTGAGCTCCGAGCACGTAAATGTGGCATTACTAACCAATAAAACTCAAACAGAGAATAACACGCACATGCGCATTGTGGAACTGCAGAACTAACTGGAGGATGTGATAGGATTATAATATTATCACAAACATTCGATTGTTCTTACAGCACCGTGAAAACAGTTCACTTGAAAGATTTCAATAGCTGACATTCTCTCAGATTCTGTAGTGACTCGTGAGCCAATGTCTGCAGGTGCTTAATTAAAATGCACAATTGATCTGCTATACTACATTGGAAGAGCACATTTTTATTCCAGACTGTAATGGGAGACCAGGACTAGACACATTTATATTTTTCTGGGATCATTCACTAGGCAAAACAAGGTAGTGGAATAAAATGAGGGCTATTCTGGTAAACCCGCGTACACACAATGAAATACAAAATACAGACAGAATACACACTTGCTGGGGATCTGGGGTTGAAAACTAGACTCAACTACGTGCAGGGCGCCTGCTTCAGCAAAGGCTTACCCTGTCCACCCCACGTCACTGGAAGCCTGGAACAAGTAACATTATTCCTCAGAACTTGTCCTCAGCTAGTCTAGGCTTCCCTGGCACCTCAATGCCTAGCGCTTTGCTATTGCGAGCAAGACACCTGGGAAAACCTGCCGGCACGTCACTGGACCCAGTCCCAAGGTTACCTGTAAGTCTGGAAGACAGAGAGAGCTCTGATTGCGCAGTCCCTTACATAGACTTCGGTGTTCTATGTCTAACATGAAACAGGGACTGCCCACCAATCAGAGCATGGGAACTTGTCCCACCAGCCAATCAGAACGGGGGCTCGTCTGGCTGCTGATGTCAGAGGAGGGGGCGTGCCAAGCCGGGTTGAAAAAGGGCGGGAAATATGAATTAGCCAATGGAAAACACGCCCACAAGCAGCAACATCCCCCAGCTAATTCATATCCCACCCGCTGGGCCGGATCCATCAGGTCTGGCAGTTAAAAAAGGGGCCCCTGTAGTGTGCCCCCTGATCTCTGGACCTCCTTCCTCCTTTGAACTTCAAATGTCTATGCAGACATCCTGGCACCTATGTAAATGCCCAGGCTGACTGCATAGACTTTTATATCACCTTAATTTACATCACACTCACGCTGTAACATAACTCAGTTGACTTTGTGGTGTTCAAAGGGATAACCCTTTTACGGGTAGAAATGTTCCATGCCCTTGTCTAATCCCTGCTTTATATCTTACATTTCAGAAAGCTGTGACACGCCTTCAATTACGAACCAGATCTTCCAAAAATCTTAGGCCGTGCTTATAGTGCGTGCGGCGGCGGCGCGACGGATGACGTCACCCGTCGCTGTCGCCACTACCAAAGTTGTATTTCGCTTTCCGGGGACGTCGCGGGCGACCAGGTCTTTGATTGGTTCAGAGGCTGTCACATGTGGCGACAGCCTCTGAAAAATCAAATTTGACTGTCATCAAAAATACGCACCGCCAGCGTCGCACTTACTATAAGTGCACGGCGGCAATACATTTGTTTTGCCGCGACGTCGCGTTGCCGGCACTATAACCGCAGCCTAAGATGTATGACATAGGTGGGTGCTTTAACTTCATTGCAACCTCAAATATACCCAGCTAATAGCTTTGACACAGAAAAGGGGCAAACTGACTGCTATACAATGAAGTCATGCACAGGGTTAGAGTGCGCATGAGGATAATTCAATAAACAAGAAACACTAGAAGCTCATTCAGAAAGGTACAGAGCCACCAGATAATTATGTTAGCAGCAGCCCAGTGTTGCACTGAGGGAATATCTAGCAATGCCAAAGCTTCCTAAAAGCATAGCACTATTTAGCACATTCTTTAGGGCTCTCTGCACAGCACTGTAACTAAACCAAGAGAAAAAAAATACCTACTCGTAAGCAGAACCTGTTCTAAACTGTAAATTGGCCACTTCGAATTGCTCTTAAAATAACCTCCACTCCATTAATGGCTTACCTCAATACTGTATGTTCTAGATACACATGCTGACCCTAAATAGGATTATATGAAAAAATCAAGATAAGGATATTAAAAAAAAACTCCCTTGGGCTGCTTCAATTCCCTTGTGTTTGCCAATACCTAGAGCCATTGTTAGTGCTAAAAGTTAAAAAAAAAAAAAAAAAAACACGCTCATGCAATCTTTCTGTTCTTACACATTAGTATTTTGAAGTGTGTAACTTTCCAAAAGGTTAAGAAGAAGCATACAGTAAAAGATGCTGTACGGGAACCATTCCTCTTCTTGTGTTCTCTTAACTCTATTTAACAATTGTGTGTGTCCATAACGGAGCAAAGGAAAAATATCAGAGAGCAAGTCGTCAGAAACGCACAGACCCTACTTAGTAGGCCGCGTTCACAAAGGAGGCATCGCGACGCTGCGTTAGACCTCCGTCTGCTGGGCGCAGAGCAAATGGATGGTGTTTTTTTTTTCCCCTCAGCATTGTGCTGGAGTTCCCTTTAGCACGGGAGGATAAAAGCAGCAATCCGGCTCCATCCGAGGCTGCACTGGACCCCCCCCATCCCCCTCCCGTCCCCCGTCCTTCACTGCCGAGTCTCAATTTCAGCAGCCAATCAATGTAAACGTCTGGATATTGATTCGCTGCAGCAGCCGTAGATAACAGTTTGAAATGACACCCGCGACTGCAGCAGCGTCGACGCCGTACTTTGCAGCCAGTGGTAGTTCGTGGGCAGAACCAAACGTAATTTAAAAATACGCATTATGGAGCACCTACGCAACATTTCCAATATCCCTAAATTAGAAGCAACCTCCAAACCCCTTATTCACTTACTAGCTCATTTTAAAGATGTGCACAATTGTAGTACAGTGGGTGTACAATATATGGGGATAGAGAGGATTATGGGTGACGTGAGGGCAGGAGATAGGGACCTACAAATTGCCAAAAGAGAGCAGTTTTGGATTTTTACACTACAGTCGAAATATCCAGGGGGTCTTAATGATTATGTGGAACTGACACCTTTTTTAAGATAATTGGAATTTTGGTTGCGTCATTCTCTGTATTATGTCCTTTATGTTTTTCCCCTCCACCAATAAAGGTTTTCCTCCCCTTCTCCCCCCCCCCCCACCTTCCCTTCCTTATCCCCTTTTCTCTATTCCCCCCCCCCTCTTCCTTCTCCTTTCTGCGTCATTTTTTCTCCTCCACTCCCCCTCCCCCCCCTTTTTTCTTTCCTTCCCCTCCCCTCTTTCCACCTCCCCCTTTCTCTATATTTCTTTCCCTCCCCCTAACCCCCCCCCTCACCTTTCCCACCTTTTCTTCCACCCCCCCTCTCAGTCCAACCCCTCCTTATTTTCCTTTCCTTCCCCCCCCTTTTCCCCTCCTCCCCTCCCCTTCCCCCCCCCTTCACTTGTTCTTTAACCCCCTACACATTCTTTTAATCTTTTATATTTTTTTGTTAATTATGGTATTAATTGTGGCTTAGTGATACTATTTATGTATGATTAAGCATGTATGCAACACCTACAGGGACAGCCTTTAGCAGTATGGGATTTAAAC
The DNA here is from genome assembly GCF_040206685.1 of Ascaphus truei. Taxonomy (NCBI): domain Eukaryota; kingdom Metazoa; phylum Chordata; class Amphibia; order Anura; family Ascaphidae; genus Ascaphus; species Ascaphus truei. The sequence goes on along the minus strand of NC_134485.1, from coordinate 243,342,384 downwards.
ACTCCTCTCAATTGATCTTTATATGGGACCTTTGTGTTGTAGATATCTACAAACACTAGTAACTATTTCACCTCCTTAAGTAAATGTTCACATACACTTTTAGCTTGGTAGATACTCAGAGCATATATATTATATCCTACGCTTACATTTAGTTATTTAAATAATTAATTGGGTAATTGGATCTGAGTGTCTGCATAAAAGGCCCCCCCCATAGGTGTCTATACTGCCTGATGAAGCACTGAATAGTGTGAAACGCGTTGCGGAGAATATACAGTACTTGTTGGTGCCCAGACGTGTGGTTGTACAAGTCCCAGCTTCTTACGAAGCTTTGAGCTGGTTTTACCTGCTCGAGTGGGACGTGAAGTAAACAGGCGATCGGAGGGCAGCTCCATACGGGTCCTGCGACAGCCGCAACCCGGAAGTAAGAACTGAGCCTTGCCGGGCAAACCAGCCCCAGCGCGCGGGACTGAACTGCTAACATCAGGCAATACCTCCTGCGCCTACCCATCCCCCTGGCTCCACCATTCTTGTACTGGCCGCTACTGGACATTTTTAATATGATGTGTAAGTTTTTACATTTTATTATACCAATTGTCTAATACATTTCCTTAACCCTTGGTGCGCTTCTGTGTTTCTTTCAGTAGTTTCAAAACTAAACACTACCATTGGCCACCAGCCATCTGTGACGACCGCGTACGCACATGTTGTGTAGTGTGCTGTGTGAGCGGGGACTTATGGCTTCTGTCAGAGACATGGAGAAGCGGCTTCACATGGGTCTTTGAGTTTTTTTCTTTAAGTGGTTTCAGTAATTCAACTGCTAAAACGAACAGTCAGGTACTAAGTACACTGGGGGATTTACCTTCTGGTTATACCAATAAATGCACAGACATACTTTGTGTGTATGTAATATAAAACAACACGGATATAATCTGGACTTCCATATTCACGGTGATCATTGAAAATAAATAAGAAAAAAAAATTCAAAGTACAACAACACTTCCAAGGATTAACGTAAATCTACATAGGACCTCTACAAAGGAATAACCAAATTAGCATAATATTGGTCGTTATTCTGCAACTCCAAAGAGATGTCTGTTTAAATTGATTTTCCTCCCAAATATACAAATTAAAAAAGTATCTCAGGCAACTCCCTTGAGGGCAAGTCAATAATTATCAATGACATTGGTTGAAAAACATGTCAATGTTTAGAACACACATAAATTCCATTAAAGTGCACTGCTGCTTGAAGTCCCACTATAAACAAAAGGTTGAAATGTTTGGCATTGTGAAGTTGTATAACAAAAAACAAAGCTCTCTTTTACCAATGTGTTTAATGAGATGCTAGATATAGTTTCCCATATTTCCACTCATTCCTGTATTTTTAGCTGCTTGCCAATATCTTCCTCCCACTGCCTGATATGGCAGTGCTCGCAGTCACCCGTGCTGGGGAGAATGTTTCTAGAAGGGTAGTTTTTAACAAATATATCCTACCTATCCCCGATATCGAATAGCGAGACCAAAGAACATTTTTATTAAGGGATTTATATATATACCGAAGTTGGCTTGGTAGAGAGTAGAATATGAATTGGTTAGTTTGATACCCAGGTAGTTGGTAGTGTTCTTTAACCATTTGAAGTTGAAATTTAGCAATGTCATCCTAATTGACTCAGGGGTAAGTGCTTCCAATATACTCGTATTTCACTTGAAAGCTGAGGGTTTTTTAAAACCATCCATACTTTAAAAAAGGTGGGGAGGGATGTGTGTGTAAGAGTCAACACAATATCATGTGCGAACAGACTTAATTTGTAATTTCGGTTTTCAATCTTAATTTCTGAGATATCTGGATTGCTATAGGTGTTTAATTATGAGGGCAAAAAGAAATGGTAACAGGAGACAACCCTGCCTAGTTTCATTTGGAATGGAAAACTGTTCAGATATCTGTCCCGTGTTTCTAATGACTGCTTTTGGGGATCTATATAGTTGTTTTATCCATTTAACAAAGTTTCCCTTAAGGCCAAAAACCTTTAGTATCGTGAAAATATATCTCCAGTCAACCCTGTCAAATGCCTGCTAGAGAGAAGCATTGTAGGGCACTTATACATTTTTGCTGTATGAATTAGGTCTATAATTGTCCAGATATTATCTGGGAACTCACTCTCTAGAAAGAATCCCACTTGATCGGGATGCACTAGGCTTGGAAGTAGATCGTTACGCCTCGACAATATTTTTGAGAGAATTTTAATATCTACATTTATTAGTGATCTGGGATGATCATTTTTGCAGTCATTAGGATCTTTCCCAGTTTTGTGAATCACTGAAATGGCTTTTAGGAGCATCTCACTTGGGATTTCCGGAGTTTGCAGGAAATTGTTGAACAAGTTGGTCAGATTGGAAATAAGTATGTCGCTAAACTTCTTATAGTATGATCCAGAAAACCCTCTGGGCCCGACACCTTTGAACCTTTCAGGGTTTTAATGGCCAACTCCACCTCATCATATGTAATTGGAAGGTTGAGTTTGTCATTCTTATGTCGAGATACTTGTGGGAGTCTACTCGCCTTAAGGAAATTAGTCAGATCTTATATCTGTCGAGAGACCTATTTTCTGGCCATCAGAGTTTGCTACAGACATTTTTTAGTTCCCCAAGTATTTCCCCATGGTTGTTATTCAGAAGGCCGATTCTAATTTTAGAGAGGCGATATGATTTGACATATATTCTGATTTGAGTTTTCTAGCCAGCATAGTGTCTGGTTTATTGCTCTTCTCATAAAACCTCTGGGCAGTCAACCTCACTGATTTCTCTGCCAGCAGATTTAGAGTCTTCCTTATATTATTAATTAACTCGCTGAGGGGCCGAATGTGAGACATTTTATTCTGGAGTGAAAGTTTCGAATTAAGGATCTGTATCTTTCGATATTTACACTTCTTCCTCTGTAAAGCTTTTAGAATAAAAAGGACTCTTATACAAGCCTTATGTGTTACCCAGGTACAGCCTAGCAAAACATAAAGGGTTGTGTTGGATCTAAAAACATTGTTCTAACTCATTGGATACTTAAAAAACAATGTCCATATTAGTTAGGAGCATATTGTTTAGTCTCCATGAGTGTAATGGTAGTGATCCCTGCCACCCTTTTAAACATATTTCGACTGGACCACGACCCGATCATGTTATGAGGTGTATTTTAGCCGAGAGGACCATTGGGAAGGCATGACGTTAGATAAGTAATCAATATGGGAATAGGAGCCATGAATATTAAAATAGAACGAGTAGTCCCTCATGTACACAACTCCACGCATTAACTAATACGTGTTGTTTGAGAAGGGAGTTAAGTGCTACTGCTGGGGTATGAGTGAGTTAGAGCATTTTCCTTACCTAGCTAGAAGTTAGTTTAATCCTATATTAAAATCTCCTCCTATAACTAATGTTCCTTTGTGTAATTTTTCTAGGTCATAGAAAAACGAGGCAAATAACTCCTTATTCGGGCGTGTAGGCATAAAGGCTCACCAAAGTCACAGGCAGACCACGCATCGTACCTACAGGAGTGATAAACTGGCCATTTTTAACACACGTCTTCTGCTCAAGTATAACAGGAGTTTGAAAGTTATATAGCATGGTGTTGCAGAGTACATGCAACTATACACACGGGTTCTTTGGATAAGGCTTATTTATTTTAGTCTTAAAACATACAGCACACCAAAAACAATATAGCTTCTCATCAGCAAACAAAAGAAAAATAGCTTTTTCTTCAGCAGACAAAACAAAAATAAGTTTCTCTGTAGCAGACAGAGCAAAAATAAGGCAGCTACTCTTTTGTATGCAGGAGCCAGACAGTTCAACACATATGTACTTTGCAACACAGACCTTACAGCAGTAATCTCTCCAGCACTTTCAGTCCTGTCTCCTCACCAGCTAGCCTGCATGTGTGCACATCCTGGGGTTTTTAACACATTTTGATTAGGCAGCTGGGATTCAACTAATTGCCATGAGCTTCACAGCTAAAGTTAACCTCATCACTGCTGCACTGCAGACTAAACATATGTCTGCCAGGCATATAGCTAGTGGCTCTTATTTACCCTGTCACATTCCTCCCCTGTTAGTGTGTGGCTGGGGCTGCGCACGGCTGAAGCCCAACCATCCACCCCTTCTCTAGAAAAGAAATTAGCATTTGCGTTCTCTTTTCCCGGCCTGTGCTGAATCTCAAATGAGAAGGGTTGGAGGGCCATATACCACCTAGGTAACCTAGCATTGGAATCTTTCATACTATTTAACCACTTCAGTGGAGCATGGTTTGTCACCAGAGTAAAATGGACTCCTGCCAGGTAATGCCTTAAAGCCTCGATTGCCCACTTTACTGCGAGGCACTCCTTCTCAATCACTGAGTAATTTTTTCCCTATGGAACAATTTCCTACTCAGGAAAAGGATAGGGTGTTAACTCCCTCAAACTGTTGTGACAACACTGCCCCTAGCCCTATCTCTGATGCATCCGTTTGCACTACAAAAGGCCTGTTGAAGTCTGGGCTTCTAAGGACGGGACCCTCTGATAGACACCTTTTTATGTCCTCAAAGGCTCTCTGACACTCCCTTGACCATACCACTTGTGTAGGGGCACACTTTTTTGTGAGGTCCGTTAAAGGGGCTGCCACTTCCAAGTACTTGGGGATGAACCGCCGTTAGTATCCTGCTAAACCCAGCAGAGAGCGTACCTGCGTTTTTGTTTGGGGGGTCGGAACTTATTATTACAGGGCAACTACCTTGTCGGCTAGTGGCCTTACTTTTCCACCTCCCACTGTATACCCTAAGTATTTGGTTTCCGCCTTACCCAAGGCACATTTCTTAGGGTTGGGTGTGAGCCCTGCCTCTCAGAGATTTGAGGACCGCTTTCAGCCTATTTAGATGGGCCTGCCAGTGTTTACTATAAATGACAATGTCATTTAGGTAGGATGCGACATAAGCCCTATGGGGTCTCAGCACTTTATCCATGAGTCTCTGAAATGTGGCTGGGGCTCCATGGAGTCCAAATGGCATTGTCACAAACTGGTATAAACCCATGGGAGTGGCAAAGGCTGTTTTGCACTTGGACTTTTCCTCTAAGGATATTTGCCAGTATCCTTTTGTTAAGTCCAGCATGGATATATATTCCGCGTTACCAAGGGCGTCAATTAATTCGTCCACCCTTGGCATCGGAGATGCGTCAAACTTGGATACCGCATTGACCTTTCGGAGGTCCACACAAAATCTTACCTTCCCATCGGGTTTAGGGACCATAACTACTGGACTACACTACTCACTGCATGATTCCTCAATCACTCCTAAGTGTAACATTTCTTGTACCTCCTTCTCTATCAGGGCCCTACGACTTTCAGGCAACCTATAAGGACAGGAACGTACTTTTACCCCAGGTGCTGTCTCGATCGCATGTGAAATTAAGTTAGTTTGCCCTGGTAAATCAGAAAAAACATCATGGAATTGTGTAATTATTGCTAACAAGTCCCCTTTTTGTTCAGAGGACAACTGTTTACCCATTGGGATTTTATCGTCACTCACGATGTTCTCCCGTGGAGGCTGAGGACCCAAGTCCGTTTCCTCCGCCACCGGGTGGATGAATAGAGCCTGCTGCATCTTCCAGGGTTTCAGCAAGTTCACATGGTAAATTTGTTTACCCTTCCTGGACCCTGGTTGAGCGATCTCGTAATCCACATCACCCGTGCGGCGGAGTACTTCGAATGGGCCCTGCCATTTGGCCAGGAGTTTACTTTCGCAACTGGGTAATAATAACATCACCTGGTCTCCCGGGTGAAACACTCTCATGCGAGCATTCTGATTGTAATGTCTCTCCTGACTGTCCTGAACTGATCTAAGATTCTCCCTAGCAAAATGGCAGACCACATCTTGGTGCTTCCTAAGGTCTAGTACATATTGCAGGATATTCTTAGAAGGGGACCGCTGTCCCTCCCAGGACTCCTTTAGGTGGTCTAGGATACCCCGGGGTTGGCGGCCATACAGCAGTTCAAATGGAGAGAATCCCGTGGAGGCCTGGGGAACTTCCCGCACTGCGAACAACAGAAAAGGGAGAAGTTCATCCCAGACTCTCTTTTGTGAATCTACAAATTTCCTCAGCATCCCTTTTAGAGTTCGGTTAAATCTTTCCACCAATCCGTCAGTCTGTGGATGGTAGACCGATGTCCGAACAGACTTGACCTCTATTAATTTTAAGATATCCTGCATCAGTTTAGCCATAAAAATTTGTACCTTGGTCTGTCAACATAACCTGGGGAATTCCAACCCGTGAGAACAGTTCCAACAACTTGTTGGCTACTTGCTTCACCGTTGCTGTTTTCAGGGGGAACGCCTCAGGATATCTTGTTGCATAATCAACTATTACAAGAATAAACCTGTGTCCTTTCGCAGAAGGTTCTAGAGGTCCTACCAAGTCTACTCCAATCCTCTCAAAGGGAACTGACACCAAGGGTAGGGGAACCAAAGGGGCTGTTTTTTGTCCCTTTGGACTAGTTAGCTGGCACTCTGGACATGCAGCACATAACTTAGCAATATCACTATGCATCCCTGGCCAATAGAATCGGGATGAAATACGGTCCAATGTTTTATCCCTGCCCAGGTGACCACCCCAAGGGACAGTATGGGCTAGAGTGAACACAGATTTAACAAACGCCTTGGGAACCAATATCTGTCTGGTGACCTCCCCTGTTTGTGTCTGCCTATTCACCCTATACAGGATATCACTTGATAACTCAAAATGGGGGAATACTATCACCCCCTGTGCATTCAAAATTTGCTCATCAATTTTTACCACCTTATCATACTGTCTAGCAAGGACTGGGTCTTCCCTTTGCCTCTGGCGAAAATCAGGGAGGTAAAGGTCTGGTAAATCTCCAGGGCCCATATCCCCCTCCCTCTGGCCATCCCCAGTCATCACTTGTGACTTCTGGCTATTAGAATGGTCACCTTGAGACCCAGATTTCTGCAACCAGTCCTGTTTGTCTGAGCGTCTTTGCTTCCGAGTCTTTGGAACCCGGTGTCTACTGGGAAAAAGGTCTGCCAAGAAGGGGAACAGTTTGCCAGGGTTCTCCTGAGCCATAGAATAAGGTTCCTCATGAGAGACTGGAGCCATTAGGTCCGAAAAGAAAGGCCAGTCCCGGTCGAGCACAAAGGGGGCAGGGAGCCAATGAGCGACTCCTACTTCGAGGTAGGCCTCCTGGCCTTTTACCTGTAGCCGGATTTTAGCTGTCGGATACCGCTTTACATCGCCGTGTATACATTCTATACTCCATGGGGAGTCAAAAGAACACACGTTAGGCGGTAACAGTTCCTGGAAGACCAGAGTTTTCCCAGAGCCGAAATCTACAAGGGCCTGGACGTTTTTTTCCCCACCCTGGGCTGGAAGTAGCCAGGGCTTGTAACTTTCTCCAGTGAAGGCCGAGGCAACGGTCCTGCTGAAGGAACAATCCATCTGTGGACAGTCCACGTGCCGGTGGCCTTGTTCTCCGCAGGCGGAACATGGAGAGGGTTCCCTCGCAGGAGGGTGCCGCGGATAGCGCTCCGCTGGACCGGATACTGGAGACCAGGCATCTGGTGGGTCCTGTGGGCGACGTCCTAGGAAGTTCCTCTCATTTGGCGACCAGCCGACATCATGGAGATGAGGGTCTCGGCGGGGACCAGCATTTGGACTCCGTCCTTGCTGGAACGACTGCTCCTTCCGTTGGACTTGGCGGTTGCGTATGAACGGGCCGTAGGTTCCCCGTTGATCCGACCTCCCTCTTTGGGCGCCCGCAAGTGACGGTAGAGTCGGATCCATCGGGTCCAGGACACTCGCCTGCTCCTCAGCCCCAAGGAAGTTCTCCACGAGTCGGACCGCCAAAGCTAGGGTTTCAGCAGCGTGGCGTTTTACCCACGAGCGTGCGGAAGGGGGTATTATCAGTAGGAATTGTTCCAACACCACCTGCTCAAGAATTGCCTCCTTAGTGCACTCCTCGGGTTGTATGCAGCGTGTACACAAGTCCAATAACCGCTGAGCGAGGACCCGGGGTCTCATCTTAGCAGTGTACTTCATGTTCCGGAACTGCTGCCGGTAGGTCTCTGGGGTCAGACCTAAGCGATCCAGTATGGCGGCTTTTACTTGTCGGTAGTCCATTGCCGGTTCTGCAGGGAGGCCCTGATATGAGGCCTGGGCTTCTCCTATGAGGAGCGGGGCCAAAGCAGTGGCCCAGCGATCTGCAGTCCAGTCCTGAGCTTCGGCAACCCTTTCAAATGTCAGTAAAAAAGCCTCTGGATCCTCGTTCAGAGCCATTTTCCTCAGGAGAACCGGGGGTTTGTTTGCAGGTTCTGGATTGGCAGACCCCTGGAATTATGTCAGAAGCCTGGCCATCCGCTCATCCTGTGCTGCCTGTAGTCTTTCATCTCTCTCTGCTTGTAGCCTGGCCTACTCCTGCATTAACTGTCCCTGCTGTCTGGTCTGCTCGCACAGAAACTCTCCCAAAAATTCTTCCATTTTTCTCATTCGTGTGTGTGTGTGTGTGTGTGTGGCCCTTTAACTGCAGGGGCCTTTTGACACCATATGTTGCAGAGTACATGCAACTACACACGCGGGTTCTTTGGATAAGGCTTATTTATTTTAGCCTTAAAACATTAAGCACACCAAAAACAATATAGCTTCTCATCAGCAAACAAAAGAAAATAGCTTTTTCTTCAGCAGACAAAACAAAAATAAGTTTCTCTGTAGCAGACAGAGCAAAAATAAGGCAGCTACTCTTTTGTATGCAGGAGCCAGACAGTTCAACACACATGTACTTTGCAACACAGACCTTACAGCAGTAATCTCTCCAGCACTTTCAGTCCTGTCTCCTCACCAGCTAGCCTGCATGTGTGCACATCCTGGGGTTTTTAACACACCTTGATTAGGCAGCTGGGATTCAACTAATTGCCATGAGCTTCCCAGCTAAAGTTAACCTCATCACTGCTGCACTGCAGACTAAACATATGTCTGCCAGGCATATAGCTGGTGGCTTTTATTTACCCTGTCACACATGGCAACCCTGTTTTTCTTCTCTGTGGAGGAGGCAAGGTGTTTGTATACTGAAATGTGTTTTCTAGAGTAATAAAATGTTTCCTGTAATCGGTGAACACTACCTTTCTTTTCTTAGAGCAATTAAGCCCTCTCATGTTATGTGAGATAATGGTGACTCCTGTATTAAACATCCTGTAACATGGTCATGGCGACTGAACATGGCGAAGCCTGGGCATCCCATAGTTTATTGATGGCTACATACGCATGTCTATATGACCATACTAACAGATATTGAAGTATGGTAACTTTAGAGGGTGGTGTGTGGAGATTACATTAGGGATCCAAACTTTAGGGGGGTAGGGGAAAAAAAGAAAAAAGGGAGAGGGAATGGTCTGGATGATACGGCATCCAGGCCCAAAGCCCAGGGGGAAGGAGCCATAAAAAGGCCAATGGTGAGCTTGTGCAGGGGGATCCACACTACACAGCACAACAACACAAGCACCACGGAGAACCATGTTCACCACGAACCAGGCACATTCTGAACTAAGTTATAGAGATGGGCTCCAGTTTCATCGGACATACAAGCACATAACACACACACACACAAGGAAAAGAAGGGCCCTTTGTACGTGTCTCCAAGACCACCTCACGTACAATGATATTGGACCCTTGGGGTTACTGGATCTGCAGCATAAATGAAAAAAATATTTATCAATTTACACAAGTACCTTATTGGCTAACTATCCTTAATAACGGTAATTTTAACAGGCATGTAACTGAGAGTTATGCCTAATTTACATTTATAATTAAATCTATGTAATATTTGAAAGGAATCAAATACGACATATTTCCTAACACCAAAAGGGATATTCTCTTTTCAGTCCTCTTCTAGAACGCTAGTTAGACTTCTAAGCCGAGAGTGCCCAGATATCCCTTTCCGAATGTATGTACAGAAAATAAAGTGTGAGGGGTACAGGAAAGCAGTACCGACACTTCACAGGCGCCTCACATTTAGATACAACCATACAGTTAATACAAAACTTTGTTGCATATGAGAACTTGTTACTTGTTCAAATTTTAGTGTCAAATCATTCATGACTATCTATGGATCCATGGAAACTTTGTAATATTTGTTTCCATCAACATAATATCATTCATTCTGCTGATCACTTGTCTCCAAGGAGGAGCCATTGTTTTTCCCCCCATGCAGCAGCTATTGAGCACCTTGCAGCTGTTAATATATGGTATATGAGCTGCGATGGTGTGTGTTACCCACTTCTGCCGGTTTAGATAGAATCAGGACCAACAGATCTAGAGGCACATTACATCCAATAGCCTCTTCTATTAAACCGTGTATTCCCTTACAGAATCTAATTATTTTAGGACATGCCCACCATATACTGTACGGTATAGACTAGATCTCCTATTCCAACACTTTCCCTTCAACATCTGTCTGTGTACAGGGAAGATTTTACTCCATCTCTTAAATCTGTTAAATACCAGCCAACGAGAACTTTGTAAATGGTCTCTTCGGTCAATGTGCTGAGCAACGATTTGGATGCATTTTCCTATTTGTCAGACCATTTGTTAGCATTTTCCCATTTGTCTTCTGCTGTAATTTCTATTTGAAGGTGTTTTTGCCACCTAACCATATAGTTGTGTGGCTGTGAATGACCTGTCGGGATTGTGGGGTCCAACTCTTGGTATATGGTCGAGATTACTGTAAGCCTCTTTGGTAAGACCTTAGCCTGCAAAGGTTTTCGAATGTGATACATCTCGGAAATTATCCTGTTGGATCTAGGCATTGGGCATAATGTTTAACCTATAAAAAGCTAAAAGGTTTCTGTATGCTCTAATTTGTACCTATCTAAGAAGGGTCCTAATTCTGGAATCATTCCTTTATATAGAAAGTCCCCTACATCCTACCGCGGGCGGTGGAGGGAGAGAAGGACGGCAACCTGCAGAGGACAGCAGCCTGTGGTGGAGGGAGAAGAGGACATCAGCCTGCAGAGGACTGCAGCCAGCGGCGGAGGGAGAGAAGGACAGCAGCCGGTGGCGGTGGGAGAAGACCATGTGTGTGGAGCAGGTGTGGCACAGGACAGCCAGGGAGGAGCGGGCCCCAGCGGTCTGACCCAGAAGTCTTCTCTGACTTCCGGTGTCTGCCGCTGCTACAGCGCGCTACTCCCCAGCTGTCCTCCTGTGCCACTCACATGGTCCTCTTCTCCCACTGCCACCGGCTGCTGTCCTCTCCCACCACCGCCGCTGCTGTCCTCTACAGGCTGCCATCATCTTCTCCCACCACCGCCAACTGCTGTCCTCTGCAGGCTGCCGTCCATCTTTCCCTCCACTGCCCGTGGTCGTCCTCTACCGGCTGACGTACTTCTCTCCTTCCGCCGCCAGCTGCTGTCCTCTTCTGTTGAAGTACCCGGCACCGGGTTCCAGCGCCCTGAGCCGGGTAAATTCTGGGTACGTAAAATATGGCCGGGTATGCCATGTAATTACCGGGTACCCGGTACATAACTAGTAATAACTAGTAATAACTTCCCTCTCTCCCCCTGGCAGTTTAAAGGAGGCTGTGGGGACTGATATAATGCCCAAATTCCCTGGAGAATTGGACCCTCAAATCCATATGCTCCTTGCGTCTCGTTGAGGAACTGCCAGCTAAGCTGGTCAAATGCCTTCTGGGAATCTAAACTCGGAACCATTGCTTTTATTTTACGTTTATGTATTTGTTCTATGATGTTCATCACTTTCCTTGTTGTCCTGGAACAGGATTTCATATTTCTCTGCCTCCCTTTGCAGCTCATAGGATTCATGTCTCCCTAAATGTAGCTGCCTGTTATTTTCCCTGTCCCAGCAGCTAGCTGCATGTGAAAAGGCAATATTATTGTTACATGTTGTTTACACAGCCTTAAATCAGTGGATTGCTATAGCAACCTCTGAGATTCTTCTCAGAATGGGCTATTCTGCCCTCCCCCGTCTTTGCTGACAGTTTGTCCCATCTCACTTCTAGTGTGACCCTTGCTGCTCACTTCCTTTTCTACCCACGACACAGCGAGTACAGCACCCCTCTCTGTTACACTTCTTCCGGCAAAGCCTAAGGCTTCGTCCATGGTTTTTGCTGGCGTGCAGAGGCTGAGGGAAAGCGGGTGCTTTCCCTGGCCTTAGACAGCGCGCCGTCCGGGGGAGTGTCGGCGGGTGGGCCAGTGACGTCACGGAGCTGGTTCGCCCTCATTGGTCGAACCGCTCATGTGACCGGCCCTGTGCTCCGGCAAGCGGGAAAATTAAAAAATTTCCTAAGACCTATGCTTCCGCAAGCGCGCGTAAGTGTAGGCGAGCCCCTAATAAAGCCGCTCTCATTGCGGCTGTAGGGGCTCAGTGCCGAGCGGAAGCGCGCCTCCGCCCGCAAGAACTAAACATGGACGCAGCCTTATCCTTTTCACCTGCCCTTAACTACAAGGCATCCACAGAGAAGCACTCTCACAACTCCATTACATCCACAAGTACCTGTATATACTGCTCCTTTCCTAATAAAGTGAAGGAAATATAACAGGACTTGTTGTGCTTTGGAAAGGGGGCTGAGTTGAAGCTATCTGGGTCCATTCATACCCTAGACATGACCCTAGGTCCAGAATACTTGTATTACCTGATGCTCGTCTTTCGTTGATGAACCCGACTTGGTCTAGGTTTATTAGTTTTGGTAGAAGTTTTTGCAGTCTATTTGGTATTATTTTGCTATATATTTTGATGTCTGGGTTCAGCAACGAAATTAGTCTATAGCTCTGGCGTTTGACATTTCGGCTGGTATTTGGTTTCCATTTAGAGAGGAGTTAAACATCAGAAGCATTGTTGGGGCTAGAATACCTATATATTTTTTGTAATATCAATTTGTGAAGCCGCCTGGGCCCGGTTCTTTTGACAGATAGGGATTTAACCACCTCTAATAGTCTGATGACTGCAATTTCTGTTTATATGGTTTTTATGTCCTCTTGACCTAGTTTTGAAAGGTTACATTGTCTTAAGTATTCTTTTATTTTTAGATTAAGATTGGGATTCTGCTGTTTGCTGGAACTTAAATTGTAGAATTTGTCCTAGAATTTACTGAACTTTTCGGTTATTGTCCTCTGGCCATATGATATTTCCCCATTCTTGATTGATATCACTTATGTTAGTTCTATTTCCTTTTCATTTGTTAGCTAGGAGTCTACCCGCCTTATTTCCCTTTTCATAGAACAGCCGCGTGGTCCATTTCCGGGCCACTTCTACATCTTCTAATTGTATGGATCGGTAACGGTTATGCTCACCACAAACCTGGACCGGACCGCGGGGCTGAGGTGGGGATAGGTATACACCGACCTTAGACCACGAAGCCGGATCCGGGTTGTGAATTCCGTGGTCAGATGTAGCCAGGTCAGGACTGGAGAAGGTAGCGTAATCGGTAGACAAGCCAGGGTCAGGGCAGGCGGCACAGGAGCAAAGGTAGTGGTCACGAGCTGAGGTGATCATCAGGAAAACAAGGTAGAAAACGCTTCAGCGTGGAGTGCAGGAACTGGAGCGTAGAGAGCCGGAAACTGGAACTATCGCTTCAGCGTAGAAAGCAGGAACTTAAACTACCGCTTCAGCATAGAGAGCCGGACACTGGAACTGCGCCGCTTCAGCGCGGAGAGCAGGAAACAGGAACTTGGAATCCAGTGCTTCAGAACAGCACCCCCTAGCCGGGTACAGCGGAGAGTGGTGAAGGCCACTGGAAGCAGTAAGATTGCAGAAGGGAAAGCACAGGGGATCTAGTGCTTCAGCACGGAACAGCTTTCCCTAGCCGGGTGCAGCTGAGAGTGGTGAAGACCACTGGAAGGTCACTGGGAACTGGAACTGCAGACAGAACAAGAAACACTGAGGGCTTCAGTGTACCCACTTCAGCGCGGCGGAGTCTGACAAAACTAGGAGCTATGGCAAGAAGGCCAAGGCAGGCCAAACAGAGAGGGTGTGGCAAGCACAGTTACTTGAGAAAGTCTATGTTCAGCATCAGGGAAAGGGCGAGCCCAGTCAAAGAATGTTCAGTCCGCGCTCTTGATTCCTATGGATGCAGAAAAGTAATTTCTCCCCTTTCCTCTTGCAGCTCCTGTGATTCGAAGTGTCTCCTCCCACTCCAAAGATGGATCCCAGCGGAAGACTCCGTCGACAGAACCAGGCAACCAAGAAAAAAAGGCACAGGTGCGTACCAAGGTAAGGGTATAATAATATATAATGTAACAACAATAATATAGAAACTTACATATAATTAAAACTTAGTTCATCTCCAGGTCTAGGCGATATCTTCAACTGTTAAGCTCCACCGTAGATCAGGTAAGGGGGCAATATCCAATTCCTTACAGATGACGAGTTTCTAGCTCTTGGGGATTTGAACTACAACTGGTTCGACCCTAAAAACCACAAAATCCAGACAACTCAAGTCACTTAACCTAACGCAACTCATTTCCCAACGCACACAGACAAACCTGAAAACTCACAACCATTCCTTGCTAGACTGAATTCTCTCCTCAAATCCCAGCAGAATCCAATCCTCTGGCATCCTTCCTGACATTTTCAGTGACCATGCAATAGTGTACTGTGTAAGGAAAATTAAACCGCCCCAATTAAGCCCCAAAGTTCTCCTCACTAGAAAATTTAGAAACTTTAACCCACAACAGTTTCTGACTGACCTTACCAACTGCCCTTGGTATAGAATTGACTTAATTCCCGACCCTGATTCTGCGTCGACTATTTCCTATCCGAGTTCTTAAAACCGAGATACCCATGCTCCACTACGCAGAATAAGAATATGGGGGCCCACCTTCCTTGGGTTACAACTGACCTTATAGCGCTCTACCAGTTCAGGGATGCCTTGTGGAAAAGCTACAAAGTAACTGGCACTACCAAGGATCTTAATCACTACAGATGCCAGCGGAATGTGCACAAGGCAAACAAGGCACGCAAAAGCACAATATTACTCTGACAATCTTCACCAAAATACATCAAACCCAGCTAAGTTCTGGAAGGTTATCAACAATATATTCCAGCCTTCTAGCCATCAACAACCAAGTAATATCACTAAGGAGGATATTACTATGACAAATCCCACTGACGTTGCAAATGCATTCAATGATTACTTTGTAGGGTGTGCTACTAACTTATTAGCAAAACGCAACCCAAACCACAAACATGAATCTCATTCTGAGAGTACCTCTCTAGCCCCACCCTCTCCAAACACTGCACACAATTTTCAATTTGTCCCAGTATCCGAAGAGGAGATTACACAAGCGCTCCTCAAACTAAAACTAAGCAGCCAATGTGGACCTGATTTACTGCAATCTAAGTTCCTAAGACGTGGTGCCCCAGTCATTGCCAAACCAATTGCTTCCATAGTCAACTCTATTCTGTCTGCAGGCCCTAAAACCTGAAAAACCGCTAGAGATGTCCCAATCTTCAAAAGTGGGGACAAAAACAAACACTGTCTCAAACTACAGGCTAATCTCTCTTCTCCCAATTCTATCCAAAGTCATAGAAAAACCGTGTTCACTCCCAATTAAAGAATTACTATACCAAGACAAATTTCCCTAGCCAATTCCAATCTGGCTTTCGCCCCAAACACTCCACGGTAACTTCCCTGGTAAAAGTTTGCAATTAAATCCACTGTGGAATGGAATGGGGACAACTCACTGGTGCAATATTCCTAGATTTTGCAAAGGCCTTTGATACTGTTGATCATGTTATCTTGCTTAAACTCCAGTGCTCTGGAATAGGGAAGCATGCTTTAAACTGGTTTCATTCTTACCCATCAGGTAGATCCCAACATGTGTCCTTCTCAGGCTCTAACTCCAACCCCTTGGATATCACATGTGGTGTCCGGCAAGGCTCTGTTCTGGGGCCCCTACTCTTCTCAGTGTTCATCAATAATCTTCCTACAGCTTGAAAGGGAGTCTCAATACACATGTATGCAGATGACAATTTATATGCACAAAGCCCTAGCCTCTCCGACCTTGAACACATACTTCAATCTGACTTTTTGAGACTTGAAAATTGGATTTCCCAAAACAAACTGTTTTTAAACACTGACAAGACTGTAACAATGGTATTTGGGACCAGGGCAAAATTTGTAAAGCTTCCAGTGACTGAGCTCCAGATCAGAACCAACGCTAAAACCACCCTAACTCCTGTTACTAGTTTTAAATACCTGGGCATATGGTTTGACTCCCACTTAACATTCGGAACGCACATTGATACCCCGACATCCAAAACCTATGCCAAACTAGGTGTAATTTATAGGAACAAATCCTCCCTAAGCCTGCGCTTATTGTGCTGGCGACGACGACGTCACGCTACGGTCGCTGGAAAAATCAAATCGAGATGACTTTCAGCGATCGCCACCAAGCCATCGCGCCTAATATAATAGCGCGCGACAGCGGCAATGCATATGTTTTGACTCGGCACTATAAGCGCAGCCTTAGGCTAAGGCCCCGCTCCCTCCATCAGCGCTCCCGCACTGCAGACAGGCGGGGCGCTGACATACACAGACCGCGATATGCGGTCTGTAGGGAGCCGGAGCGGGAGGTGGGCGGGAGTGGGAGGGAGTGGGAAGCTTGAGCGGGAGGGGGGGGCGTGGCTTGAGCGGAGGGACCCGCTACTCTCCCCCCCCTCCCTCCCTCCACGGGCTCGGGCTGGAGCTGCTGATTGAAGTAATCACAAGCAACACACACTCATACACACACGCAGGCACTCATACACACACACAGGCACTCACACACACACACACACACACACAGAGACAGAGGCAGGCACTCCACACTCCTCCCCGCTCCCCGAAGCCTCTCCTCCTCCCGAAGCCTCCCCTCCTCATTGGCTCACAGCCACACCACGTGACGCGTCGCCGCTTGGGATTACAATTCTCTTGTATCCCCTGGCGGCTGACGCATCACAGCGTGTAGTGAGCTCTGCAGCTAGGGGGGACCGGGACCTGCTGGTGGGGAAAGCCCGTGCAGCCGCCCGCGCCGCGAGTCCCAGCCCTTGGTCTGCTACTCAGAAAGCGTATCGCACAGCAGATGCTAATGCCAATTATCGATTATGGGGACATAGTATACGGATCGGCACCCCAAACCCACCTTAGCAAACGTGACACCCTCTACAATTCAATATGCTGTTTTGTTCTCCAATGCAACTACAACACACATCACTGTTAAATGCTCAAAGAACTAGATTAGTCATCACTTGAGTCTTGGCGCAAAGTTCATCTTTCCTGTCTTGCCTCCAAATACTTTCTGGGCAAGCCTACCTGAACAAGCTCCTCACCCCTACCACATGCAGCACTCATCATCTGAGATCTGACTTCAAAAGACTGTTCATGGTCCCAAGGTTCAGCAAAGTATCCGGCCGCTCCTCCTTCTCTTACCGTGCACCCCAAAACTGGAAAACCTACCGGAGACTCTCACATCCACCACCAGTTTAAGTTCTTTCAAAACCATGGCTGTCTCACATTTTAATCTGGGCTGTAACTGTTAAAGATAATATATATTATAGGCGTTTTAACTGTGCATGCAATGTCTTGTATATAATGTATATACCCTGTTCACTTATGTAACTATGTATTTGTAACCATGTATTATTTGTCATCTTAACTCTATGGCCAGGACACGCTTGAAAACGAGAGCTAACTCTCAATGTATTACCTCTTGGTAAAACATTTTTTAAATAAATAAGAGGACTTAGCGGGTATATAGGACATAGTGGAGGTACCAGACCACAGAGGCTACATCAGACCTTACCCATTGGGTTACAGCGGTATAGACACCGCAGCGGAGGGACAAGACTACAGAGGATGCATCAGACCTTAACCTGACAATTTTGATGGTATACGCACCGTAGATGGGTGACCAGATCGTCAGAAGCCCCTCCCCCTGTACTAGCTGCAGGGATCCAGCAAGTTTACAATATCTTTCGGTTTCTCCCTGTCTGGGAGAAAAGTCTACAAATCGTAGCTAGGAAAAACATGACTGGGGATCTCAGATGGGAGGGGCCTTTTAAAATGCTTTAGCAACAGAGGTCCTACTACACAGGAGGAGAGGCATAAACCCAATCATGTGTACTGTCATGGGGGACGAGATAGATATATATATATCTATCTATATACCTAATAGCCGCACAAGAAAACACCTATACCTATATTAAAAATTACTATTTATTAATAAATGATTAAAATATATTTATTGCAGCAAAAAACTAACGTGAACCAAAGTGATTAAAATAAATTAAAAAACGGAGGAGGTAACTGTATGCCTAGTTCAAACTAACAGTGTATGCTAGGAATAACTATTTTAAATCAGAATGTCCCACTGCTATATGATTATACTAACAGTGGTAGTTATACCAATACAGTTCTATGTAGTTTGAGGACTACACCTAAATGGAGAGTATAGCTTAATATAGTGTGTGTGCTCAAAATAACATGGTATATTTGTTGAGCCAGCTAATGCTAGTATACGGATATATACACACACATATGTACCAGACCAACAGGTTCAAAGGTAAATGAACCTAGAGGTCTGTTATGTTTAGCAAAACAGCTATTTCAAGATCACAAAGTATGTGTCTTGTACTCGGAACCATGACAAATAGGAGAGTAGTCAGAGTGTTGTGCTTCCTTTAGAAGGCTCCGAAACACTCTAACTGAGAAAAGGCAACAGACCTCTCCGATATAGCCAGCGCACTAGGTGGTGACGCTTAGCCTGCCCAACATATGTTTCACCGTTGTGGCTTCATCGGGGGCAATTACAGAGTGATTCTCTCAGATCTTTATACACTTAATTCTTACCCCATTGGTTAACTAATGTCAGACTGTGATAGGGCTTCTGCGCATATATCCCTCCCACACTTCAAATTGGGTTACATAATGGTAGGAGTCCCTAATTGGCTGTGACTTATCGCATGGCTAATGATACATCCCATTGGTGGGTGGTGGTCATGTGATCTTGGCCCCAGATTATCCTGCCCCTTTATTTAATTACGGGGGAGGAGGGGAGTAGGGGAGTAGGGGAGGGGAAGTGCATGAAATCCCATATGGTTTATGGCCGGGAGTAGCGTCGCGTCATCAGAATGCGACCTCCCTCATTGGCAGCAGACAGCATAATGCCAATAACCTCAGTACAGAGCCAGCCGCGCATCCGATTGGTTATTCACAGTCACGTGACCGTTCGGCATCTTAGCCCTGCCTTTTTTGTTTTGGTTTGCAGAGGATGGTTGCCATAGCTACCGAGAATGCCATGCGCTGAATGGCCTGAAGTTGCGTCGCGTCATCAGTGCGCGACATACCTATTGACAGCATGAGGGAGATCACTGCGAGCAATGTTCCCAGTGTAACTGAAGAAAAATGTTTTAAACACTCGTTAATGGCTACCATATAGAATGCTGACAATATAAAGACATTATTCATTGTGATTGCTTGCTATTTCTGGATGCTTATGGTTCTTCTTAGTCCTGACTAGGTAAGTCTAATTAAAGGACATATTCGTAATTGCTTGATGTTTGTATTTGCCTGTGTTTGTAAATAAACATTCTTAATCAGCTGTGTGCTTCTTATTGACCATTTCCAGAGTCTGACATTGAATTTCAAAGGTAACTAGATTATTCATCAAAATTAGTCATTATATTGTCATGGAGTGTAGGAGTGAATACCCCAGAAGGAGAATTACAATTTGTTCAGAGGAACAGGATTGGAGAGTGATGCACCTATTTAAAATGAGTATCACATGCAACCAAAAAGTTTACCAGAAAGATTTTTGCAAGAAGGGGGTATTTTACAGGAAGGGGGTGAAGAGGACCCCCTCATTGAGACCTAATGGTGATAGGGTGGATAATTGATATATCCAACGGGACTCTTGCTGTAAAAGAATTTTGTCCCCGTCCCCCCCTCTTGTATTGGCTTTGAGGCAAAAAATGCCTTGAAAGCGTAGGGAATTGATGTCTCCCCCATGATGTCCCCTAACATGGCATGACACAGGTGTGTCTAGCTCATTTCTGATAGAACCAATGTGTTCCAATATGCGTCTGCGGAACTGGCGGCCCGTCTTCCCTACATACTGTATCCCGCATTTACACGTAATCAGCCCCTCTCACCGCCGCCTCACATACACCGCCACCGGCCCCCCGCATCACCAGTCCCTCACACCACCACTCCAAGCAGTCGCATCTCCGCCCGCTATCACGCCTGACCGTCGCCTCTCTCCCTGCCGCCTGTCTCCCGCCCGCACGCCCCATACACTTCCGGCCGTCGCCTCTCTCCCTGCCGCTCACCTCTCCCGCACGCCGCACACTCCAGGCCGTCGCCTCTCACCTGCTGCCGCCTCTAGCACGCACGCCCGCTCCTGCCTTTCACCCCCCCCGCTCCTGCCTTTCACCCCCCCCCCCTGCCTTTCAACCCCCCCGCTCCTGCCTTTCACCCCCCCCGCTCCTGCCATTCACCCCCCCCGCTCCTGCCATTCACCCCCCCCGCTCCTGCCATTCACCCCCCCCGTTCTTGCCTTTCACCCCCCGCTCCTGCCTTCCAGTCACTCAGTCACCCACCCGCGCACCCACTCAGTCACCCACCCGCGCACCCACTCAGTTACCTGTCTTGTGGAAAATATAAAAAGAAACAGGTTGCATTGTAATCTTTTTTTCGGTATGACAGTAAGAAAACAGTTACGTTCAAGTTGTGTGCTAAAAAATATTTTACCCTGGTAGGTGCGCTATGGGAGGGGGGTGCCCTGCTCCTTTCATTTGTCCTGGGCCCCATGCTTTCTGTTGACGACCCTGCTCCCGCCCGCCACCTCAGCGGACACCCCGCCCCACAGTAAGTCCGCTGCCGCCACCACCCCGTCACACCCCCTGAAGCGCTCTGTACATTAATAGCGCTATATAAATAAAGACATACAATACACACCGCACCCAAAGTCAGCCGCCGCAGAGATACCCGCAGGGTGCCGCCGCACCCTGTCACTAATCCACCTGCAGTGAGCCGCACAACCCTCCCGCCTGCGACTGGGGGGGGGGGGGGGGAGGGAGAATCAACCCTCCCGCCCCCCCCCCCCCCAGTGACCCACTGCTGCCGAGCTCTGAAGGGGGGGGGAGGGGGAGAAAATCACTAACCAAAGGTGAGCCACCGCCGCTAACCTCTGAAAGGGGGGGATTCCAACCCGCCCATCCAGGGAGACGCCGCCTAGCTGTGAAGGGGGGGAATCCCAACCCTCACGGCCACCCCCACTCCCCCAGTGACCAGCCGCCGCCGAGCTATAAAGGCGGGGGGGGGGGAAAGAATTGGAGATGTGAAGGGGGGGAAATCGGAACTGTGAAGGGGGGGAAATCGGAACTGTGAAGGGGGGGGGGGAAATCGGAGCTGTGAGGGGGGAATGGAGATGTGAAAGGAGGGGGGTGAGCGTAGAGTGAGGGGGAGCGGGAAAATTTTATCCGGGGCAACGCCGGGTATATCAGCGAGCTAGCGTGTGTGTGTGTGTGTGTATATACATATATACACATACATACATACATACACACACGCAGGGCTAGAAAAATGTCACCTACCTAGCGCGAGAAGCCACTCGTCCACGAAGCGAGGCTGGAAATACCGCAAATGCTGCAACCCATCTTTGGAAGCAGAGCTGTCAATCACGCTCTGCTCCCTGAAGTCATGACCTACAATGCCTTGCGTAGATCTACGCAAGTGTTTATGAGGTACAACTTCGGGAAGCATTGCAGTGATTGACAGCCATGCTTCTGAAGACGTTCTGCGGTCCACACCCTAATTTTCCATTAGCCCTTGACAAGTAGATTTTTTCAACCCTGTACTGTATATTGACACATATACATATATACTCTTCGAATGCAGAACGTACATACCCCATTTCAGCGGTGCACAAACTGGAGGGCGCGCCCCACCCCAGGGGGGACGGGAGAATTTGCAGGGGGGCGCGGGCCCCGCGCTCTTCCCCCAGGCATTTAATTTAATGCCAGGGGAGGCATGAGGCCTCTGTAACCTCACTTACCTACTGGCAGCTGGGTCATGTGACATCACGTGTCGCCATGGCAACATGCGTCAAATGACGCGGTGGGATGACGCGACCCGCAACGTCATTTGAAGCCGTGCCTTCGGGGGAAGGGGGGCGCAAACGCTGCGGCTCCCAGGAAGGGGGCCGCAGCTGAAAAAGTTTGCGCAGCGCTGCCCCATTTGACACTATTCACATTTGCCCCGAATCTTTACATGGGCTCATGGATGCAGTTTAAATTGTTTTGTATGTAAAATCCTGCAAGTTCAAAGTCAAGTGTTTTTAATGTAGCAATTTATTTCTACCTAAAGTGCTGGAAGGGAATATAGTTAGTACTTCAATGATTTCATTTTGGGAGTTAGAGAGACTGACATAGACTTCATCCTCCAAATCCAAAACATATGGTTAGATAAACTATACATTTCACAGATAAACTTATCACTTGGAACACAAATCTAACCCAGACCCCTTAGTAAATCAGATTGTAGATACTAAAGAAAGAAAGGGAGAAAATCTACAGAAAGCAGAAATAAAAAAGGCACATCATTACATGACAAATCGCTGCTATTAATTTCCTGATTAATACAACAGGAATTGAAAATCTATGTCCCCATACAGCTCTATTGCAGTCCAAGTAAGCACAGACGGTTAGAAAATCAGGGCAGTTTGGATTAACTCTCTGAGAGCTTGGATTCCATGTAAATGTATAATACGCCTGTCCTTGTTGTATTCCTGTGTGAGTTGCTGAGCAGTGTTGTGTCTGGTGGAGTCTCCCATGTGATGTGAGAGGATGGGAGGGAGAGGGAGTCAGACCTGAACAGGCCTGTAATACAGAATTCAGACAAGACACAAGAGGCAAGCAGAGCCTGGGAGAGACAGCCAGGAAGAGAGAGATAGAGAGACAGCCAGGAAGAGAGAGACGGAGAGAGAGAGACAGGGAGAGACGGAGAGAGAGACGGAGAGAGAGAGGGAGAGACGGAGAGAGAGAGAGAGAGGGAGAGACGGAGAGAGAGAGGGAGAGAGAGCGCCATGGAACACGAGTCAATGAGAGAGCCTAACAATGAGGCAACGAGTAAGATAACCAGGGAGTCAGAAATAAATAACAGAGAACAAAAGAGACGTCAGTAAAAAAAAGTCAACAAATAAGAGGAATTGAGACAGTGCAAGACCGTGAGATACATAGGATGAATGTGTCATGGAACAAGAGGAAAAGATACAGCCTAAGAGCCAGAGAGAAAGATTAACAGACAACAAGGGAACAGGCAAAATTAGACAACCTGGGAACATGAAATAGATTAAGAAACAAATAAACAAGAGTAAAAGAGACAAGCGTAAAATGGTGAGACAGTCAGATGGAAAAAACCCAACATGCATTACAAATATATGATGCACTATTACGCAATATTTAATGTAGTATTATATTAATTGATGCAAATATGTATATGTATATATATATATATATATATATACACACACTGGCATACCCCGCATTAACGTACGCAATGGGACCGGAGCATGTATGTAAAGCGAAAATGTACTTAAAGTGAAGCACTACCTTTTTCCCACTTATCGATGCATGTACTGTACTGCAATCGTCATATACGTGCATAATTGATGTAAATAAGGCATTTGTAACAGGCTCTATAGTCTCCCCGCTTGCGCACAGCTTTGGTACAGGTAGGGAGCCGGTATTGCTGTTCAGGACGTGCTTACTGGCGCATGCGTGAGCTGCCGTTTGCCTATTGAGCGAGATGTACTTACTCGCGAGTGTACTTAAAGTGAGTGTACTTAAACCGGGGTATGCCTGTATATATACACACACAGTGGTCGACAAATCACCAAAAAATCTACTCGCCACCTAGTACCTCACGTGTGCTGCTTGGGCAAATAGGAGCTCGCCACGATGTTAAATCCACTCGCCCGGGGCGTGCAAATGTATAGGTTTGTCGAACACTGTATATATATATATATATATATATATATATATATATATATATATATACAGGAAGGGATGGTCCAGGGGATCCAATGGCGGAGCACTCCAAGTGAGCAATGGGGGCTGCAGCCAGTGATAATAAAAGCAATTTATTGAGTGGTCAAAAGATAGTACATGGTAACTTCGACGCGTTTCGGGACCTAAGTCCCTTTGTCAAGAAGTAAATGTGCAAATGTATGTATAGGTTTGTCGAACACTGTATATATATATATATATATATACATGTAGAGGTATCAGTACCGTGTTAGCCGAGCTTCAATAATCAAAAAATAAATAGATGATACCGTTCTGTGGCTAACGAAATGCTTTTATTTGTGCGAGCTTTGTGTGAACTGGAAAGTGACTTTCTGTCCACCTGTCACTTGAAACCCCTTACATACCTTCGCTACATCGATGACATACTCCTGATTTGGACCTCTGGCGAACAGGACCTCCTACAGTTCTATGACAACTTCAATACTTTCCACCCGACCATCAACCTCAAACTCACCCATTCCCCGGATGAAGTACATTTTCTAGACACCACCATTACTATGATCAGTGTATCTCGAAAGCTCGCACAAATAAAAGCATTTCGTTAGCCACAGAACGGTATCATCTATTTATTTTTTGATTATATATATATATATATATATATATATATATATATATATATATATATATATATATATATATATATATATATATATATATATACACACACACACACACACACACACACTATTTATGTTATGCTGGGTGAAAAAGGCGACAAAAAACATCCACCGTTAGGATGTAGTCAATCACTTGTGAGCACATTCACATGTCTTAAGACAGGTCTACAACCCTGCCTTTCACCATTATCACCTAGCATACAGTGGTTCCGCTGCGTTAATTGCAAGGCCAGTCAAACTACTCACAGACAGCTGTTTCGACCTTTTGGGTCCCATCAGTGTGAGGTTGGTTGTACTGGCTTTGCAATTATATATTTATAAGCAGAGGCCATTTACTCATGAGCCAGGTAAATAGTGCACTTGTTCAGCCTAACCCTTACCCTAATATGCCAAATTAACTGTTACCCTATCCCTAACATGCCATACTTAAACTTACCCTAACCAACCTTCTTGAGTCCTAAAAATCTGGGAGAAAATCATTGCAGGCTAAATAAGGGAGAGGGTGGAGGTCATAAAGCCAGGTGCCGCATAGAAACGTTCATATTTATATTCATTAACACAATAATACATTAAAGAATGGAGTATACTGCAATATGCTTAGCGATTGCGTCATTTTCTGGATTCAGAAACAATTCAATTGTGTGCTAATCAATACTCTCACGATTCGGCAATGACAGCAAAAAAAAAATCAATCCGGGTTCATTAAAAGTGTCAAGTTTCTGTGCAACCTAATTTGTGTAATTATCTGAAAACGTGGGTTAAAATGAATAGTGCCTGTAAACCCATAATGGTGTGTGTGGCGCTTGCAGTTTCAATACACACACGTAGATATGAGGAATGCTGATCTGAGGCCTCCTATATACAAAGAGTCTGACTATTCACCATGATTGGTATTATTGTAATGGTAAAAAAAAAAAAAAAAAAAAACCTGCAGCATAAATAGGAGGAGCTGTGAGTCTGGGCTGTCTCATGTCTGGGTCTGCTCATCTATCCTCAGGAACATAAGTCCCTCCTCACATACACACACAGGGTCATCCCTGGCCACCTCCTGCTGCTCACATCCGCTGGGGAAGCAGCAAGACGTGCTATCTATACACCAACATGTATGGGAATAGATCTAAGCATGTATATGAGCTACAGAAATATACAAACATTCGTACACATAGTGATACAAGTGACAAATATATTATATATATACACACACATTTCTATGTACATCTTTACACACAAAGTATACTCTTACATACATACACATGACAGACACACTTTATATATCTGAAAACAATACATATACACTGTATGTACATTGTGTGTATGGATGATTATATATATATATATATATATATATATATATATATATATATATATATCATCCATACACACTGCATAAATACCAGTCCTCTGGTTTCTGATCTTACCTT
Source organism: Ascaphus truei (assembly GCF_040206685.1). Lineage (NCBI taxonomy): Eukaryota > Metazoa > Chordata > Amphibia > Anura > Ascaphidae > Ascaphus > Ascaphus truei. Next base: position 243,316,245 of record NC_134485.1, on the reverse strand, counting down.
TCTCCCAGTCTAAGACCACCATTCCCGGTGTGACAGCCCCTCTCCTCCTCTCTGCCGGTGTGACAGCCACTCTCCTCCTCTCTGCCGGTGTGACAGCCCCTCTCCTCCTCTCTGCCGGTGTGACAGCCCCTCTCCTCCTCTCTGCCGGTGTGACAGCCCCTCTCCTCCTCTCTGCCGGTGTGACAGCCCCTCTCCTCCTCTCTGCCGGTGTGACAGCCCCTCTCCTCCTCTCTGCCGGTGTGACAGCCCCTCTCCTCCTCTCTGCCGGTGTGACAGCCCCTCTCCTCCTCTCTGCCGGTGTGACAGCCCCTCTCCTCCTCTCTGCCGGTGCCTGTATTTGCTTGCAGTGAGTGATCTCTCCGCCGGTCTCTCCCTGCCCCCTGTCCTATTGCTCTCCTCACAGTACCTCTCTGTATACAGTCTCCAGGTGCCCAGTCCCGTGGGGTCTCTCTCCCTCCTTCGGTGTCTCCTCTCCCTCTCCCCTGTGGTCTCGGTCTCTCCCTCTCCCCTGTGGTCTCGGTCTCTCCCTCTCCCCTGTGGTCTCGGTCTCTCCCTCTCCCCTGTGGTCTCGGTCTCTCCCTCTCCCCTGTGGTCTCGGTCTCTCTCTCTCCCCCCTGTGGTCTCGGTCACTCTCCCCTGTGGTCTCGTTCTCTCTCTCTCCCCTGTGGTCTCGGTCTCTCCCTCTCCCCCCCTGTGGTCTCGGTCTCTCCCTCTCCCCCCTGTGGTCTCGGTCCCTCTCCCCCCTGTGGTCTCGGTCCCTCTCCCCCCTGTGGTCTCGGTCTCTCTCCCGGTCTCCCTCTCTCCCCCCTGTGGTCTCGGTCTCTCTCCCGCCGTCTGTCCTCCCCTCCCCACCTCCTCTTCCTTTTTTTTTTTTTTTTTTTTTTTTTTTTTTTTTTAAACAATGCTTTATTGAGAAGAAAGTAAATGAACAGGAACAAGCCAGGCTCCACATAATTTTCACTACATCATTTCTCACCCCCTTTTGGGGGCTTGTAACTTTTCACCCCTGGGGTCAGCATAATATATTTGTATCCGGGTTGTCGTTTTTGTCTCCTGCTCGTCTTTCTATGGGGGAGAGATGTTGCTCTACAACAATATCTCATCGTTTTCATAGTCTGTTCTTTGTTTTCTCTTAAAGATTGCAGTCATATATACTGTATTAGTCAAATTAATGATGCATAAGCAGAGTTTATTTATCTAATATGCTAGAGGATGCTGCTCGAGTACTTGAAATATGTAATTTAAACACAAAGTTGCATATTAATGCACCACACAAACAGTCCTTTAATATACATTGGTTCTCCACACCTTTGCCAACTACAATACAATCCTGCCATCTATTTTAGGACCAATACGCTCTGATGCGGCCAATTGTATCGCAATCGCCCCACAAAACTGCCTGTCGTGGTTCAATCAGCCGCTTCAGCATTTACTGAATAACCCCCTTCATCCAATAAATGTGAAACACGTCAATAATTCGTCAAAAATTGGTACATTTTTCTACATATGTGCATATTTAACACTATTGTTCTATTGTTTGTGGGCCTTTTAAAAAAAGTTAAATAGAAGTTTACATTTTTTTTACTAGTTCAATACAGGTGGTCCTTATTATCCGACGGTCCGTTTTCCGTTGAACGCCTTATCCGACACCGCATAATGCAGCCCGCTGGACCATTATCCAACGTCAGAACCGCTTATCCGACGGTCACCGCCGCAGATTAACACGGACCCGCAATCCGACAATCCGTTATCTGACGGTGGTTTGCGGGACGCATTCTGTCAGATAAGCGAGGACCGGCTGTACATTTCTTTTAGGGCCTGTTATTTTTGTGCACATTTTGGTAGTGTCCTAGTGACATAAGGGGAACATTACAAAAGTGAGTTATCTGATGACACATTAATTGCTTCCATTGTATTTTGTTGGAAACATCAAAACCTACTTGACCTTGAACTTTTTATTCTCGTGTCTACCCATGAATGAATGTGTGGATTCTTTTAATGGATTGGCTTCTATCGCTTCTGCCGTGATTTTGCTTCTGATACTTTTTTTTCTGTCTCCTGCCTCTCTACCTTAAAAATGACCACTTGTTTTTGTGTTTCCATTACACAGTAAATGTATCCTACTTATACTCTTTAGGTATTCTCAAAGTTTGTATCGTATTCCCTTAGGCTAAGGCCCCGGTATCGCCACTGTAACGCGCGCCCGCGCTTTTGGCGGCGCGTTCAGCCGATTCCCCGGTCTGCAGCTCACTGCAGGATGAGAGACCGGGGGGGCGTGGCCATGACGTCACCCGACAGGTTCGCCCTCATTGGCTGAACCGCCGGGGGGCGTGCCTAATCGCTCGACGCGAGTCCTTCTCTCAATTCTATTGAGAGCAGGAGTAGCTCTCGAGCGAGCGCTGAGGCCCCCCCTCGCAGCGGGCCCGACGCCATTGCGGGGAGGGCTCGTGCGCACAGCGGATGCTGTAGTAGGCAGCGGTGGCAAGGCCTTACTCTTTTTTTTCAAAGCCAAGTTGGGTTTTCCATGCAAATAATGTGACATTGTCAGCAAGGTACTTTGCCCTTGCCTTATAAATATCCTTCTTTAATTTGATCCAAGGCTTTGTAAGGCCACAGACCGTACAGTGTATAAGGCAGAGATTATACTACCCGCGTGCCTGCGTGCCACGGACACGCTAGCACAATCGCGCTGACTATAAGCTCAGCCTAAATTGGAGCCTGTTCTTCAAAATATTAAATTTAACCATTAAAGTGAATGCATGGAACAGCTTATGTCAGTGAAACCTCTGTCAAGCCTGTTTGGTCGCTTACATTGTACAGAGAATTAATAAACACACAATCCTTTCAAGCTCTAACTCCAGAACCCACCACATCATATATATATATTTGTGCCAAAATGAGTGCTACTGGGCGTGGCCAAATGTATACAGCAAAAGAGAAAGATGCCCAACGCTACACCCAATGTGACAAAATACATAGTTAAATACTTCAATGTTAGTTTTCTCATGAATAAGGGTCATTTATTTAAACCCTTTGGCCAAAGCGTTATACGCCTTAGTGGGCCCCCTTCCAGGGTTTAAGCTCACCCCATCCCACTTTTTAAGTAGCAGGTTTTTCCATGTTCCTGTGCAGGACAGATACACTGAGGCCATTCTCCCTCCCCTGCAGAGGTTAATGAGACTTTTCACAGGCAGTGTTAGGACCTGCATACTGGTCATGCTGTGACGTGGCTGCAGGCTTATAACGCTTTGGCCAAAGGGTTTAACTAAATGACCCTTCTAAGAATATTAACATTTAAGTATTTAACTATGTATTTTGTCACATTGGATGTAGCATTGGGCATCTTTGTCTTTTATTGTAAAGAGAACCGATGGCTGCAAAACCAGAGCTGTGTGATCCTGTACCTAATAATCAGTCCTACAATAGGAGTTGCCATGGTAATTTTAATATGAGTGATTTGAGGCCTGTGCAGTAGATGTAATACATAAAAGATGAAAGCGCCAGTCCTGGTCACAATGTGTATTACTATTGCAACACAGTAACAGTACTCATGCATGTATATATTTTCTATACATGTAACATTTAATTCATAATGTATCAGATATTTATTAGCTTCAAAAATATATTCAAGAACGCATAACTCTGACCAGTACAACCACTGACACACATTATAGAAAATGCCTAACTTAGCAAACACTACTTCTACAGTGATCAAGCCTGAGAAGGTGCATACAATACTGCAGAGGCTCTTCACCCTGGCAGTACCACAGAGGGCTGCAACCCATTGTTCTCCAATTTGTTGGTGGCCTATCAGGCACTGAAGGTTAATTGGCCCTAAAAACGACACTCTACAATGCAGAACAAATCAGGGTCCCATAATGAAGTATATGAAAAAGGTGTTACTAGAAAAGTAAAGACACTTCCTTTTCTAGGAAGAGTGGGTTTAAATGTCTGCTGTGTTTATTCTATATTTTTTATGTCATCTTACAAGCACCACATTTAATTCTAACTATTTTAAATTAACATTTTTTTTATTAACTCTTTATAAATACTAAGCTACCTTTTAAGTTTTTATGTTGAAAGAGTTTTCTATAATCTTTCCAGCTCATATCTTTTGCACATGCACTTGCCCTCTTCACGGTGCCATGTGAAAAGTGCACAAGCATGTACCCTTTCTGTCTCTGTCTGCCTACCAACATACCAGTTACACTAAGATCTGTGGGGCAGGAACTCTCATCCCTGCATCACTCTAAGGCTGGGGCCATGGTATCGCAGACCGTGCGGAGGCGTCCGCACGCTGAGCAATCAGACTGCCTTAAGGCAGTGTCGCGTCCATGCGGCGTGCGGGAGCAGGAGGGGGCGCACGTTGCATGAGAAATCAGTTAAACTGATTTCTCAACGCGACAGACAGGTCACATGAGCGGTTCGTCCAATGAGGGCGAACCAGCTCCGTGATGCCCCTAGGAACGCCCCTCACGGCCCGTCCACCATGGCCAGGGAAAGCATCCGCTTTCCCACAGCCTCCGCGCGCCTCAGCGCAGGCACCAGGGCCCCAGCCTAATAACACTCCCATTAGTCAGTGCTTATGTGACTTGAGACACATGTTAATTTAACGGGCTATTAAGCCGAAATTCACATACAGTGTCCCACTGATTTTCTCCAATATGGAGGATATCTTCTATGTACTCTACTTTTAACTTAGTGATTTATGTTTTAATTAGGTTTCTAATAAATGTTACATTTTAGAATAGTGGAGTGCATATAAGTGATTTACTTTTGGGGGACTTCTCTCAGCCCTCCACCCTTTCTCTGTCACTAGATGAATACAAATATAATATAAGGTCGGCAACATATAGTAGGAAATGCTACAAGCCTGTTAGCACCTCTTGGTCCTGTCCTTCCTGTCGTGGCAGAAGTTGCAAAAACAATGATATTTTTTGTGTATAGGGGTCACAGCCATGCAGCAGTACATACAGCGCCATAAAATAGAAGGGTACAAATTCAAACAATAGAAACAAAACAAGTAAGGAATTGCACCCCTACAGGTTATTAAAAAAAAACAACAACAAAAAACAAATGCATCTTTGCCAAAGACAGTTTACATTGACTATGACCAATTGTTATTAAAAGGCAGCCTGCCTCCTCTCTTGCAGACAGTATTGTATTGCAGGGCTGGGTCGTAAATGCAGCTCCTATCATCAGTGATTACTGCACCAATTTGTAAACGGCAGCACGGTTATATTGTTACGACTTGTCATTTTATTCTGCCTCCTAGCACTCTGCTAGACATGACTATGTGTCTCACTACCATCACAGGGTGAGACTGAGCAGCCTGTGCCAGACTAATGATAAGCCAGTTGGGCACGCATCCAACATGCTGATGTCTTATCTGTGCAATGCTAGAACAGCAATACACTGACATCTAGTGGCGAGGAAACTACATTAAACAAATACAGTTTTGGCATTAAAAGTGCAATCATATATACACCAATCATAGTGTAACTGTCCTTTATGTCAATCTCTGATACCAAACAAAGGAGCGTTATCAGGCACCATTAACATTATATATATATATATCTTTTTTTTTAAGTTATGGTAGGTGAAAAAGGCAACAACAAACCGCTATATATATAATGGAAATATTACTGTATGCTCATTTGCTTGTCTTAGACAGGTCTGCAACCCTGCCTTTCACCATTATCACCCAGCACACAGTGCTTCCACTGCAGCAAGGGATTCTGGGAAATGACATCCAAATGAGCACTTAGTGCCACCTTTTGCTTCAAAACCATATAACATGGTCCCCTATAAGCTTATGCTTTCTGCATTTCACAGCTTTGAGCACAGCCTGGGTTAAGATGCATAGCCAGTAAACCCACCCACAGGCATCCGTTTCAACCTTAATGGGTCTCATCATTGTGGGGTTGGTTATACTGGCTTTGCAAAATGAAGCTTGGGGTAGGTTTCACCACACTTAGTTAAGTTATGGTGGGTAAAAAAAGTGACAAAAATCCTCCACAGTAAGGCACTTAGCAAATGGAAATATTACTGTATGCTCATTTGCATGTCGACCCTGCCTTTCACCATTATCACCCAGCACACAGCACTTCCACTGCAGCAAGGGATTCTGGGAAATTATATATATATATATATATATATATATATATATATATATATATATATATATATATATATATATATATATATATATATAATCACACTACGCAATAAGTGAATGTCACTAGCTTATGTGAGGCTAAAAAGTTTTTAGTAATCATATTTAACTGAAATCTTTGTCATTAGAGCAAGTACCCATACACATGTCTCAATATCTTTTTTTCTAACTTGTGATTAATGAATGGAACATTTATTCTAGGCTGCTAACATTGACATATTCTGTACTGTGAGCATTCTGTCATATTTGATCATATAAAAGCATTGATTTTGTTTGTCTAGCATTTAAAACACTTTTGTTTTAAAGTTTTATGAAGCATTAAACAATGCTTATTAAAGAAGCCTTGTCCGTACTCTTTGTGTTGCCTTTGTCTTCTGACTTTGGCCGGCCTGCTACAAGACGTGGAACTCAATAGGAAGCAATGCTTCATTGAAGTTTTTCATCGCTTTCAAAGAGGCAATTCAATACTGCAATTTTTTAATATATAGGATTGAAGCAAGGAGTCTCCAGAGCTGAACATCGTTAATTTTAGTTCCGGGGACCCCCTGCTTTCAGAGATACCTCCATGGAGTGTGATGGGAACTGCTCTCAGCTACCAGGGTTCACCATATGACCACTGTTCAGAGATCGCAGGCACTGTGGACCAATAGGAAGCTGTGACATCATCGGTGTGGCTTCCTATTGGCCCATGTGATGCGGGAGCTTTAAAGTTTAAAGCCATGCTTGATCAGCCAGAGCAGCTTCCGGCACCTACATCAGAGGCAAGTATCTCCGGAAGCAGAGGGTCCCCAGAGCTGAAATTAACGGGGTTCAGTTCCGGAGACCCACTGCTTCAATGCGTTATAAAAAAATATTGCAAAAAAAATTGACGTCTTGGACTGCTCCTTCAATTAAAAGTGCTAGATGATCAATCGGTAGTGTTTTTTGGTTAAACCTGAAAACAGAATCCCTAATAATATTGTTCTGACACATGTATGTATTTGTTAATGTTTTTTTAAATTTTTTTTTTTTTTAAAGTTTCATAATCATAGTAAACTAAAACCTGGGATGTTGATAAGTGATGTGGTTAAAATAGCCAGGGCCGCCGACAGGGGACAGGGCCCGGAAGCTGGGGAGGGCCCGGCTGGCTGGCCAGCGCTGGAGTTGGGTAAGGACCAAGAAGTAGAAACTGTAGTCCTGGACCTCAGGAAAGCTGTCTGTGGCCCTGGAAATAGCCCACGGGCACAGACCCTCTCCTGTTTTGCCATTGTGATCTGTTGTGGTGGAAGCCTCTCTGCGAATGGGAGAGTTTGATGCAGATACAACCAGTAATTAGCTCATTTGAGTTTATGCTGCAAATACATCTACACGCTGAAGAAGAAGAATTTAGCTCCATTACAACAAATAGGACTAGCCCCTTTTTGCACCACGAGAAAGACATTCACAGTATATTGAATGTGAGAATAATGTGACCAGCAGAAAGCACGGAAGGGCAGAATAAATATGCAGCAGTACGTACAGTATTAAAGGGCTCTGATATTGCAGTACGTACAGTATTAAAGGGCTCTGATATTGCAGTACGTACAGTATTAAAGGGCTCTGATATTGCAGTACGTACAGTATTAAAGGGCTCAGATATTGCAGTACGTACACTATTAAAGGGCTCAGATATTGCAGAACGTACAGTATTAAAGTACTCAGATATTGCAGTACGTACAGTATTAAAGGGCTCAGATATTGCAGTACGTACAGTATTAAAGGGCTCAGATATTGCAGTACATACAGTATTAAAGGGCTCTGATATTGCAGTACGTACAGTATTAAAGGGCTCTGATATTGCAGTACGTACACTATTAAAGGGCTCAGATATTGCAGTACATACAGTATTAAAGGGCTCTGATATTGCAGTACGTACACGTTTAAAGGGCTCTGATATTGCAGTACATACAGTATTAAAGGGCTCTGATATTGCAGTACATACACTATTAAAGGGCTCTGATATTGCAGTACGTACAGTATTAAAGGGCTCAGATATTGCAGTACGTACACTATTAAAGGGCTCAGATATTGCAGAACGTACAGTATTAAAGGACTCAGATATTGCAGTACATACAGTATTAAAGGGCTCTGATATTGCAGTACGTACACTATTAAAGGGCTCAGATATTGCAGTACATACAGTATTAAAGGACGCAGATATTGCAGTACGTACAGTATTAAAGGGCTCTGATATTGCAGTACGTACACTATTAAAGGGCTCAGATATTGCAGTACATACAGTATTAAAGGGCTCTGATATTGCAGTACGTACACTATTAAAGGGCTCTGATATTGCAGTACATACAGTATTAAAGGACTCAGATATTGCAGTACGTACAGTATTAAAGGACTCAGATATTGCAGTACATACAGTATTAAAGGGCTCTGATATTGCAGTACATACAGTATTAAAGGGCTCTGATATTGCAGAACGTACAGTATTAAAGGACTTAGATATTGCAGTACGTACAGTATTAAAGGGCTCAGATATTGCAGTACGTACACTAATAAAGGGCTCTGATATTGCAGTACGTACAGTATTAAAGGGCTCAGATATTGCAGAACGTACAGTATTAAAGGACTTAGATATTGCAGTACGTACAGTATTAAAGGGCTCAGATATTGCAGTACGTACAGTATTAAAGGGCTCTGATATTGCAGTACGTACAGTATTAAAGGGCTCAGATATTGCAGTACGTACAGTATTAAAGGGCTCTGATATTGCAGTACGTACAGTATTAAAGGGCTCAGATATTGCAGAACGTACAGTATTAAAGGACTTAGATATTGCAGTACGTACAGTATTAAAGGGCTCTGATATTGCAGTACATACAGTATTAAAGGACTCAGATATTGCAGTACATACAGTATTAAAGGGCTCTGATATTGCAGTACGTACACTAATAAAGGGCTCTGATATTGCAGTACGTACAGTATTAAAGGGCTCAGATATTGCAGAACGTACAGTATTAAAGGACTTAGATATTGCAGTACGTACAGTATTAAAGGGCTCAGATATTGCAGTACGTACAGTATTAAAGGGCTCTGATATTGCAGTACGTACAGTATTAAAGGGCTCAGATATTGCAGTACGTACAGTATTAAAGGGCTCTGATATTGCAGTACGTACAGTATTAAAGGGCTCAGATATTGCAGAACGTACAGTATTAAAGGACTTAGATATTGCAGTACGTACAGTATTAAAGGGCTCAGATATTGCAGTACGTACAGTATTAAAGGGCTCTGATATTGCAGTACGTACAGTATTAAAGGGCTCTGATGTTGCAGTACGTACAGTATTAAAGGGCTCTGATATTGCAGTACGTACAGTATTAAAGGGCTCTGATATTGCAGTACGTACAGTATTAAAGGGCTCTGATATTGCAGTACGTACAGTATTAAAGGGCTCAGATATTGCAGTACACACAGTATTAAAGGGCTCAGATATTGCAGAACGTACAGTATTAAAGGACTTAGATATTGCAGTACGTACAGTATTAAAGGGCTCAGATATTGCAGTACGTACAGTATTAAAGGGCTCTGATATTGCAGTACGTACAGTATTAAAGGGCTCAGATATTGCAGTACGTACAGTATTAAAGGGCTCTGATATTGCAGTACGTACAGTATTAAAGGGCTCTGATATTGCAGTACGTACAGTATTAAAGGGCTCAGATATTGCAGTACGTACAGTATTAAAGGGCTCTGATATTGCAGTACGTACAGTATTAAAGGGCTCTGATATTGCAGTACGTACAGTATTAAAGGGCTCTGATATTGCAGTACGTACAGTATTAAAGGGCTCAGATATTGCAGTACACACAGTATTAAAGGGCTCAGATATTGCAGTACGTACAGTATTAAAGGGCTCAGATATTGCAGTACATACAGTATTAAAGGGCTCAGATATTGCAGTACGTACAGTATTAAAGGACTCAGATATTGCAGTACGTACAGTATTAAAGGGCTCTGATATTGCAGTACATACAGTATTAAAGGGCTCAGATATTGCAGTACGTACAGTATTAAAGGGCTCAGATATTGCAGTATGTACAGTATTAAAGGACTTAGATATTGCATTACGTACAGTATTAAAGGACTCAGATATTGCAGTACGTACAGTATTAAAGGGCTCAGATATTGCAGTACGTACAGTATTAAAGGACTCTGATATTGCAGTACGTACAGTATTAAAGGACTCAGATATTGCAGTACGTACAGTATTAAAGGGCTCAGATATTGCAGTATGTACAGTATTAAAGGGCTCAGATATTGCAGTACGTACAGTATTAAAGGGCATAGATATTGCAGTACGTACAGTATTAAAGGGCTCAGATATTGCAGTACGTACAGTATTAAATGACTCAGATGTTGCAGTACGTACAGTATTAAAGGACTCAGATATTGCAGTACGTACAGTATTAAAGGGTTCAGATATTGCCGTACGTACAGTATTAAAGGGCTCTGATATTGCAGTACGTACAGTATTAAAGGACTCAGATATTGCATTACGTACAGTATTAAAGGGCTCAGATATTGCAGTATGTACAGTATTAAAGGACTTAGATATTGCAGTACGTACAGTATTAAAGGGCTCTGATATTGCAGTACGTACAGTATTAAAGGGCTCTGATATTGCAGTACGTACACTATTAAAGGGCTCTGATATTGCAGTACGTACAGTATTAAAGGACTCAGATATTGCAGTACGTACAGTATTAAAGGGCTCAGATATTGCAGTATGTACAGTATTAAAGGGCTCAGATATTGCAGTATGTACAGTATTAAAGGGCTCAGATATTGCAGTACGTACAGTATTAAAGGGCTCAGATATTGCAGTACGTACAGTATTAAATGACTCAGATGTTGCAGTACGTACAGTATTAAAGGACTCAGATATTGCAGTACGTACAGTATTAAAGTGTTCAGATATTGCCGTACGTACAGTATTAAAGGACTCAGATATTGCAGTACGTACAGTATTAAAGGACTCAGATATTGCAGTACGTACAGTATTAAAGGACTTAGATATTGCAGTACGTACAGTATTAAAGGGCTCTGATATTGCAGTACGTACAGTATTAAAGGACTCAGATATTGCAGTACGTACAGTATTAAAGGACTTAGATATTGCAGTACGTACAGTATTAAAGGGCTCAGATATTGCAGTATGTACAGTATTAAAGGACTTAGATATTGCAGTACGTACAGTATTAAAGGGCTCTGATATTGCAGTACGTACAGTATTAAAGGACTCAGATATTGCAGTACGTACAGTATTAAAGGACTCAGATATTGCAGTACGTACAGTATTAAAAGACTTAGATATTGCAGTACGTACAGTATTAAAGGGCTCAGATATTGCAGTATGTACAGTATTAAAGGACTTAGATATTGCAGTACGTACAGTATTAAAGGGCTCTGATATTGCAGTACGTACAGTATTAAAGGGCTCTGATATTGCAGTACGTACACTATTAAAGGGCTCTGATATTGCAGTACGTACAGTATTAAAGGACTCAGATATTGCAGTACGTACAGTATTAAAGGGCTCAGATATTGCAGTATGTACAGTATTAAAGGGCTCAGATATTGCAGTACGTACAGTATTAAAGGGCTCAGATATTGCAGTACGTACAGTATTAAATGACTCAGATGTTGCAGTACGTACAGTATTAAAGGACTCAGATATTGCAGTACGTACAGTATTAAATGACTCAGATATTGCCGTACGTACAGTATTAAAGGACTCAGATATTGCAGTACGTACAGTATTAAAGGACTCAGATATTGCAGTACGTACAGTATTAAAGGACTTAGATATTGCAGTACGTACAGTATTAAAGGGCTCAGATATTGCAGTACGTACAGTATTAAAGGACTCAGATATTGCAGTATGTACAGTATTAAAGGACTCAGATATTGCATTACGTACAGTATTAAAGGGCTCAGATATTGCAGTACGTACAGTATTAAAGGGCTCAGAAATTGCAGTACATACAGTATTAAAGGGCTCAGATATTGCAGTACGTACAGTATTAAAGGGCTCAGATATTGCAGTACGTACAGTATTAAAGGGCTCTGATATTGCAGTACGTACAGTATTAAAAGGCTCTGATATTGCAGTACGTACACTATTAAAGGGCTCTGATATTGCAGTACGTTCAGTATTAAAGGACTCAGATATTGCAGTACGTACAGTATTAAAGGGCTCAGATATTGCAGTACGTACAGTATTAAAGGGCTCAGATATTGCAGTACGTACAGTATTAAAGGGCTCAGATATTGCAGTACGTACAGTATTAAAGGGCTCAGATATTGCAGTACGTACAGTATTAAATGACTCAAATGTTGCAGTACGTACAGTATTAAAGGACTCAGATATTGCAGTATGTACAGTATTAAAGGGCTCAGATATTGCAGTACGTACAGTATTAAAGGACTCAGATATTGCAGTATGTACAGTATTAAAGGGCTCAGATATTGCAGTACGTACAGTATTAAAGGACTCAGATATTGCAGTACGTACAGTATTAAAGGGCTCAGATATTGCAGTACGTACAGTATTAAAGGACTCAGATATTGCAGTACGTACAGTATTAAAGGACTCAGATATTGCAGAACGTACAGTATTAAATGACTCAGATATTGCAGAACGTACAGTATTAAAGGACTCAGATATTGCAGTACGTACAGTATTAAAGGGCTCAGATATTGCAGTACGTACAGTATTAAAGGGCTCAGATATTGCAGTACGTACAGTATTAAAGGACTCAGATATTGCAGTACGTACAGTATTAAAGGACTCAGATATTGCAGTACGTACAGTATTAAAGGACTCAGATATTGCAGTACGTACAGTATTAAAGGACTCAGATATTGCAGTACGTACAGTATTAAAGGGCTCAGATATTGCAGTACGTACAGTATTAAAGGGCTCAGATATTGCAGTACGTACAGTATTAAAGGGCTCAGATATTGCAGTACATACAGTATTAAAGGGCTCAGATATTGCAGTACGTACAGTATTAAAGGGCTCAGATATTGCAGTACGTACAGTATTAAAGGGCTCTGATATTGCAGTACATACAGTATTAAAGGGCTCTGATATTGCAGTACGTACAGTATTAAAGGGCTCTGATATTGCAGTACGTACAGTATTAAAGGGCTCAAATATTGCAGTACGTACAGTATTAAAGGGCTCAGATATTGCAGTACGTACAGTATTAAAGGGCTCAGATATTGCAGTACGTACAGTATTAAATGACTCAGATGTTGCAGTACGTACAGTATTAAAGGACTCAGATATTGCAGTACGTACAGTATTAAAGGACTCAGATATTGCAGTACGTACAGTATTAAAGGACTTAGATATTGCAGAACGTACAGTATTAAAGGACTTAGATATTGCAGTACGTACAGTATTAAAGGGCTCAGATATTGCAGTACGTACAGTATTAAAGGGCTCTGATATTGCAGTACATACAGTATTAAAGGGCTCTGATATTGCAGTACATACAGTATTAAAGGGCTCTGATATTGCAGTACATACAGTATTAAAGGACTCTGATATTGCAGTACGTACAGTATTAAAGGGCTCTGATATTGCAGTACGTACAGTATTAAAGGACTCAGATATTGCAGTATGTACAGTATTAAAGGACTCAGATATTGCAGTACGTACAGTATTAAAGGACTCAGATATTGCAGTATGTACAGTATTAAAGGGCTCAGATATTGCAGTACGTACAGTATTAAAGGACTCAGATATTGCAGTACGTACAGTATTAAAGGGCTCAGATATTGCAGTACGTACAGTATTAAAGGACTCAGATATTGCAGTACGTACAGTATTAAAGGACTCAGATATTGCAGTACGTACAGTTTTAAAGGACTCAGATATTGCAGAACGTACAGTATTAAATGACTCAGATATTGCAGAACGTACAGTATTAAAGGACTCAGATATTGCAGTATGTACAGTATTAAAGGGCTCAGATATTGCAGTACGTACAGTATTAAAGGGCTCAGATATTGCAGTACGTACAGTATTAAAGGACTCAGATATTGCAGTACGTACAGTATTAAAGGACTCAGATATTGCAGTACGTACAGTATTAAAGGGCTCTGATATTGCAGTACATACAGTATTAAAGGGCTCAGATATTGAAGTACGTACAATATTAGAGGGTTCAGATATTGTAATATGTACAGTATTAAAACTCAGATATTGCAGTATGTACATTATTAAAGGGCTCAGATATTGCAGTACGTACAGTATTAAAGGGCTCAGATATTGCAGTACGTACAGTATTAAAGGACTCAGATATTGCAGTACGTACAGTATTAAAGGGCTCAAATATTGCAGTACGTACAGTATTAAAGGGCTCAGATATTGCAGTACGTACAGTATTAAAGGGCTCAGATATTGCAGTACGTACAGTATTAAATGACTCAGATGTTGCAGTACGTACAGTATTAAAGGACTCAGATATTGCAGTACGTACAGTATTAAAGGACTCAGATATTGCAGTACGTACAGTATTAAAGGACTTAGATATTGCAGAACGTACAGTATTAAAGGACTTAGATATTGCAGTACGTACAGTATTAAAGGGCTCAGATATTGCAGTACGTACAGTATTAAAGGGCTCTGATATTGCAGTACATACAGTATTAAAGGGCTCTGATATTGCAGTACATACAGTATTAAAGGGCTCTGATATTGCAGTACATACAGTATTAAAGGACTCTGATATTGCAGTACATACAGTATTAAAGGGCTCTGATATTGCAGTACGTACAGTATTAAAGGACTCAGATATTGCAGTATGTACAGTATTAAAGGACTCAGATATTGCAGTACGTACAGTATTAAAGGACTCAGATATTGCAGTATGTACAGTATTAAAGGGCTCAGATATTGCAGTACGTACAGTATTAAAGGACTCAGATATTGCAGTACGTACAGTATTAAAGGGCTCAGATATTGCAGTACGTACAGTATTAAAGGACTCAGATATTGCAGTACGTACAGTATTAAAGGACTCAGATATTGCAGTACGTACAGTATTAAAGGACTCAGATATTGCAGAACGTACAGTATTAAATGACTCAGATATTGCAGAACGTACAGTATTAAAGGACTCAGATATTGCAGTACGTACAGTATTAAAGGGCTCAGATATTGCAGTACGTACAGTATTAAAGGGCTCAGATATTGCAGTACGTACAGTATTAAAGGACTCAGATATTGCAGTACGTACAGTATTAAAGGACTCAGATATTGCAGTACGTACAGTATTAAAGGGCTCTGATATTGCAGTACATACAGTATTAAAGGGCTCAGATATTGAAGTACGTACAGTATTAGAGGGTTCAGATATTGTAATATGTACAGTATTAAAACTCAGATATTGCAGTATGTACATTATTAAAGGGCTCAGATATTGCAGTACGTACAGTATTAAAGGGCTCAGATATTGCAGTACGTACAGTATTAAAGGACTCAGATATTGCAGTACGTACAGTATTAAAGGGCTCAAATATTGCAGTACGTACAGTATTAAAGGGCTCAGATATTGCAGTACGTACAGTATTAAAGGGCTCAGATATTGCAGTACGTACAGTATTAAATGACTCAGATGTTGCAGTACGTACAGTATTAAAGGACTCAGATATTGCAGTACGTACAGTATTAAAGGACTCAGATATTGCAGTACGTACAGTATTAAAGGACTTAGATATTGCAGAACGTACAGTATTAAAGGACTTAGATATTGCAGTACGTACAGTATTAAAGGGCTCAGATATTGCAGTACGTACAGTATTAAAGGGCTCTGATATTGCAGTACGTACAGTATTAAAGGGCTCTGATATTGCAGTACATACAGTATTAAAGGGCTCTGATATTGCAGTACATACAGTATTAAAGGACTCTGATATTGCAGTACATACAGTATTAAAGGGCTCTGATATTGCAGTACGTACAGTATTGAAGGACTCAGATATTGCAGTATGTACAGTATTAAAGGACTCAGATATTGCAGTACGTACAGTATTAAAGGACTCAGATATTGCAGTATGTACAGTATTAAAGGGCTCAGATATTGCAGTACGTACAGTATTAAAGGACTCAGATATTGCAGTACGTACAGTATTAAAGGACTCAGATATTGCAGTACGTACAGTATTAAAGGACTCAGATATTGCAGTACGTACAGTATTAAAGGACTCAGATATTGCAGTACGTACAGTATTAAAGGACTCAGATATTGCAGAACGTACAGTATTAAATGACTCAGATATTGCAGAACGTACAGTATTAAAGGACTCAGATATTGCAGTACGTACAGTATTAAAGGGCTCAGATATTGCAGTACGTACAGTATTAAAGGGCTCAGATATTGCAGTACGTACAGTATTAAAGGACTCAGATATTGCAGTACGTACAGTATTAAAGGACTCAGATATTGCAGTACGTACAGTATTAAAGGGCTCTGATATTGCAGTACATACAGTATTAAAGGGCTCAGATATTGAAGTACGTACAGTATTAGAGGGTTCAGATATTGTAATATGTACAGTATTAAAACTCAGATATTGCAGTATGTACATTATTAAAGGGCTCAGATATTGCAGTACGTACAGTATTAAAGGGCTCAGATATTGCAGTACGTACAGTATTAAATGACTCAGATGTTGCAGTACGTACAGTATTAAAGGACTCAGATATTGCAGTACGTACAGTATTAAAGTGTTCAGATATTGCCGTACGTACAGTATTAAAGGACTCAGATATTGCAGTACGTACAGTATTAAAGGACTCAGATATTGCAGTACGTACAGTATTAAAGGACTTAGATATTGCAGTACGTACAGTATTAAAGGGCTCTGATATTGCAGTACGTACAGTATTAAAGGACTCAGATATTGCAGTACGTACAGTATTAAAGTACTTAGATATTGCAGTACGTACAGTATTAAAGGGCTCAGATATTGCAGTATGTACAGTATTAAAGGACTTAGATATTGCAGTACGTACAGTATTAAAGGGCTCTGATATTGCAGTAAGTACAGTATTAAAGGACTCAGATATTGCAGTACGTACAGTATTAAAGGACTCAGATATTGCAGTACGTACAGTATTAAAGGACTTAGATATTGCAGTACGTACAGTATTAAAGGGCTCAGATATTGCAGTATGTACAGTATTAAAGGACTTAGATATTGCAGTACGTACAGTATTAAAGGGCTCTGATATTGCAGTACGTACAGTATTAAAGGGCTCTGATATTGCAGTACGTACACTATTAAAGGGCTCTGATATTGCAGTACGTACAGTATTAAAGGACTCAGATATTGCAGTACGTACAGTATTAAAGGGCTCAGATATTGCAGTATGTACAGTATTAAAGGGCTCAGATATTGCAGTATGTACAGTATTAAAGGGCTCAGATATTGCAGTACGTACAGTATTAAAGGGCTCAGATATTGCAGTACGACAGTATTAAATGACTCAGATATTGCAGTATGTACAGTATTAAAGGACTCAGATATTGCATTACGTACAGTATTAAAGGGCTCAGATATTGCAGTACGTACAGTATTAAAGGGCTCAGATATTGCAGTACATACAGTATTAAAGGGCTCAGATATTGCAGTACGTACAGTATTAAAGGGCTCAGATATTGCAGTACGTACAGTATTAAAGGGCTCTGATATTGCAGTACGTACAGTATTAAAGGGCTCTGATATTGCAGTACGTACACTATTAAAGGGCTCTGATATTGCAGTACGTACAGTATTAAAGGACTCAGATATTGCAGTACGTACAGTATTAAAGGGCTCAGATATTGCAGTACGTACAGTATTAAAGGGCTCAGATATTGCAGTACGTACAGTATTAAAGGGCTCAGATATTGCAGTACGTACAGTATTAAAGGGCTCAGATATTGCAGTACGTACAGTATTAAATGACTCAAATGTTGCAGTACGTACAGTATTAAAGGACTCAGATATTGCAGTACGTACAGTATTAAAGTGTTCAGATATTGCCGTACGTACAGTATTAAAGGACTCAGATATTGCAGTACGTACAGTATTAAAGGACTCAGATATTGCAGTACGTACAGTATTAAAGGACTTAGATATTGCAGTACGTACAGTATTAAAGGGCTCAGATATTGCAGTACGTACAGTATTAAAGGACTCAGATATTGCAGTATGTACAGTATTAAAGGACTCAGATATTGCATTCCGTACAGTATTAAAGGGCTCAGATATTGCAGTACGTACAGTATTAAAGGGCTCAGATATTGCAGTACGTACAGTATTAAAGGGCTCAGATATTGCAGTACGTACAGTATTAAAGGGCTCAGATATTGCAGTACGTACAGTATTAAAGGGCTCTGATATTGCAGTACGTACAGTATTAAAGGGCTCTGATATTGCAGTACGTACAGTATTAAACGGCTCTGATATTGCAGTACGTACAGTATTAAAGGACTCAGATATTGCAGTACGTACAGTATTAAACGGCTCTAATATTGCAGTACGTACAGTATTAAATGACTCTGATATTGCAGTACATACAGTATTAAATGACTAAGATATTGCAGTACGTACAGTATTAAAGGGCTCTGATATTGCAGTACGTACAGTATTAAAGGGCTCTGATATTGCAGTACGTACAGTATTAAGGACTCAGATATTGCAGTACATACAGTATTAAAGGGCTCAAATATTGAAGTTCGTACAGTATTAGAGGGCTCAGATATTGCAATATGTACAGTATTAAAGGACTCAGATATTGCAGTACATACAGTATTAAAGGGCTCTGATATTGCAGTACATACAGTATTAAAGGGCTCAGATATTGCAGTATGTACAGTATTAAAGGACTCAGATATTGCAGTACATACAGTATTAAAGGACTCAGATATTGCAGTACATACAGTATTAAAGGACTCAGATATTGCAGTACGTACAGTATCAAAGGACTCAGATATTGCAGTACGTACAGTATTAAACGGCTCTGATATTGCAGTACGTACAGTATTAAAGGACTCTGATATTGCAGTACATACAGTATTAAATGACTAAGATATTGCAGTACGTACATTATTAAAGGGCTCTGATATTGCAGTACGTACAGTATTAAAGGACTCAGATATTGCAGTATGTACAGTATTAAAGGGCTCAGATATTGCAGTATGTACAGTATTAAAGGGCTCAGATATTGCAGTACGTACAGTATTAAAGGGCTCTGATATTGCAGTACGTACAGTATTAGAGGGCTCAGATATTGCAATATGTACAGTATTAAAACTCAGATATTGCAGTACATACAGTATTAAAGGGCTCAAATATTGAAGTTCGTACAGTATTAGAGGGCTCAGATATTGCAATATGTACAGTATTAAAGGACTCAGATATTGCAGTACATACAGTATTAAAGGGCTCTGATATTGCAGTACATACAGTATTAAAGGGCTCAGATATTGCAGTATGTACAGTATTAAAGGACTCAGATATTGCAGTACATACAGTATTAAAGGACTCAGATATTGCAGTACATACAGTATTAAAGGACTCAGATATTGCAGTAAGTACAGTATTAAAGGACTCAGATATTGCAGTACGTACAGTATTAAACGGCTCTGATATTGCAGTACGTACAGTATTAAAGGACTCTGATATTGCAGTACGTACAGTATTAAATGACTAAGATATTGCAGTATGTACAGTATTAAAGGGCTCTGATATTGCAGTACGTACAGTATTAAAGGACTCAGATATTGCAGTATGTACAGTATTAAAGGGCTCAGATATTGCAGTATGTACAGTATTAAAGGGCTCTGATATTGCAGTATGTACAGTATTAAAGGGCTCAGATATTGCATTATGTACAGTATTAAAGGGCTCAGATATTGCAGTACGTACAGTATTAAAGGGCTCTGATATTGCAGTACATAAAAGTATTAAAGGGCTCAGATATTGCAGTACGTACAGTATTAAAGGACTCAGATTTTGCAGTACATACAGTATTAAAGGG
Source organism: Ascaphus truei (assembly GCF_040206685.1). Lineage (NCBI taxonomy): Eukaryota > Metazoa > Chordata > Amphibia > Anura > Ascaphidae > Ascaphus > Ascaphus truei. The sequence continues at coordinate 243,295,996 of NC_134485.1, read as the reverse complement.
CTCTGATATTGCAGTACATACAATATTAAAGGGCTCTGATATTGCAGCACATACAGTATTAAAGGGCTCAGATATTGCAGTATGTACAGTATTAAAGGGCTCTGATATTGCAGTATGTACAGTATTAAAGATCTCAGATATTGCAGTATGTACAGTATTAAAGGGCTCAGATATTGCAGTACATAAAAGTATTAAAGGGCTCAGATATTGCAGTACATACAGTATTAAAGGACTCAGATATTGCAGTACATACAGTATTAAAGGACTCAGATATTGCAGTACATACAGTATTAAAGGACTCAGATATTGCAGTACATACAGTATTAAAGGACTCAGATATTGCAGTACGTACAGTATTAAAGAACTCAGATATTGCAGTACGTACAGTATTTAACGGCTCTGATATTGCAGTACGTACAGTATTAAAGGACTCTGATATTGCAGTACATACAGTATTAAATGACTAAGATATTGCAGTACGTAAAGTATTAAAGGGCTCTGATATTGCAGTACGTACAGTATTAAAGGACTCAGATATTGCAGTATGTACAGTATTAAAGGGCTCAGATATTGCAGTACGTACAGTATTAAACGGCTCTGATATTGCAGTACGTACAGTATTAAAGGACTCTGATATTGCAGTACATACAGTATTAAATGACTAAGATATTGCAGTACGTACAGTATTAAAGGGCTCTGATATTGCAGTACGTACAGTATTAAAGGACTCAGATATTGCAGTATGTACAGTATTAAAGGGCTCAGATATTGCAGTATGTACAGTATTAAAGGGCTCAGATATTGCAGTACGTACAGTATTAAAGGGCTCAGATATTGCAGTACGTACAGTATTAAAGGGCTCTGATATTGCAGTACGTACAGTATTAGATGGCTCAGATATTGCAATATGTACAGTATTAAAACTCAGATATTGCAGTACATACAGTATTAAAGGGCTCAAATATTGAAGTTCGTACAGTATTAGAGGGCTCAGATATTGCAATATGTACAGTATTAAAGGACTCAGATATTGCAGTACATACAGTATTAAAGGGCTTTGATATTGCAGTACATACAGTATTAAAGGGCTCTAATATTGCAGTACATACAGTATTAAAGGGCTCTAATATTGCAGCACATACAGTATTAAAGGGCTCAGATATTGCACTACGTACAGTATTAAAGGGCTCTGATATTGCAGTACATACAGTATTAAGGACTCAGATATTGCAGTACATACAGTATTAAAGGACTCAGATATTGCAGTACATACAGTATTAAAGGACTCAGATATTGCAGTACATACAGTATTAAAGGACTCAGATATTGCAGTACGTACAGTATTAAAGGACTCAGATATTGCAGTACGTACAGTATTAAACGGCTCTGATATTGCAGTACGTACAGTATTAAAGGACTCTGATATTGCAGTACGTACAGTATTAAATGACTAAGATATTGCAGTACGTACAGTATTAAAGGACTCAGATATTGCAGTACGTACAGTATTAAAGGGCTCTGATATTGCAGTACGTACAGTATTAAAGGACTCAGATTTTGCAGTACATACAGTATTAAAGGGCTCTGATATTGCAGTACATACAATATTAAAGGGCTCTGATATTGCAGCACATACAGTATTAAAGGGCTCAGATATTGCAGTATGTACAGTATTAAAGGGCTCTGATATTGCAGTATGTACAGTATTAAAGATCTCAGATATTGCAGTATGTACAGTATTAAAGGGCTCAGATATTGCAGTACATAAAAGTATTAAAGGGCTCAGATATTGCAGTACATACAGTATTAAAGGACTCAGATATTGCAGTACATACAGTATTAAAGGACTCAGATATTGCAGTACATACAGTATTAAAGGACTCAGATATTGCAGTACATACAGTATTAAAGGACTCAGATATTGCAGTACGTACAGTATTAAAGAACTCAGATATTGCAGTACGTACAGTATTTAACGGCTCTGATATTGCAGTACGTACAGTATTAAAGGACTCTGATATTGCAGTACATACAGTATTAAATGACTAAGATATTGCAGTACGTAAAGTATTAAAGGGCTCTGATATTGCAGTACGTACAGTATTAAAGGACTCAGATATTGCAGTATGTACAGTATTAAAGGGCTCAGATATGCAGTATGTACAGTATTAAAGGGCTCAGATATTGCAGTACGTACTGTATTAAAGGGCTCTGATATTGCAGTACATAAAAGTATAAAAGGGCTCAGATATTGAAGTACGTACAGTATTAGAGGGCTCAGATATTGCAATATGTACAGTATTAAAACTCAGATATTGCAGTACATACAGTATTAAAGGGCTCACATATTGAAGTTCGTACAGTATTAGAGGGCTCAGATATTGCAATATGTACAGTATTAAAGGACTCAGATATTGCAGTACATACAGTATTAAAGGGCTCTGATATTGCAGTACATACAGTATTAAAGGGCTCTAATATTGCAGTACGTACAGTATTAAAGGGCTCAGATATTGCACTACGTACAGTATTAAAGGGCTCTGATATTGCAGTACATACAGTATTAAGGACTCAGATATTGCAGTACATACAGTATTAAAGGACTCAGATATTGCAGTACATACAGTATTAAAGGACTCAGATATTGCAGTACATACAGTATTAAAGGACTCAGATATTGCAGTACGTACAGTATTAAACGGCTCTGATATTGCAGTACGTACAGTATTAAAGGACTCTGATATTGCAGTACGTACAGTATTAAATGACTAAGATATTGCAGTACGTACAGTATTAAAGGACTCTGATATTGCAGTACGTACAGTATTAAATGACTAAGATATTGCAGTACGTACAGTATTAAAGGACTCAGATATTGCAGTACGTACAGTATTAAAGGGCTCTGATATTGCAGTACGTACAGTATTAAAGGACTCAGATATTGCAGTACATACAGTATTAAAGGGCTCAGATATTGCAGTATGTACAGTATTAAAGGGCTCTGATATTGCAGTATGTACAGTATTAAAGGGCTCAGATATTGCAGTATGTACAGTATTAAAGGGCTCTGATATTGCAGTACATAAAAGTATTAAAGGGCTCAGATATTGCAGTACATACAGTATTAAAGGACTCAGATATTGCAGTACATACAGTATTAAAGGACTCAGATATTGCAGTACATACAGTATTAAAGGACTCAGATATTGCAGTACGTACAGTATTAAAGGACTCAGATATTGCAGTACGTACAGTATTAAACGGCTCTGATATTGCAGTACATACAGTATTAAAGGACTCTGATATTGCAGTACATAGAGTATTAAAGGACTCAGATATTGCAGTACATACAGTATTAAAGGGCTCAGATATTGAAGTACGTACAGTATTAGAGGGCTCAGATATTGCAATATGTACAGTATTAAAACTCAGATATTGCAGTACATACAGTATTAAAGGGCTCAAATATTGAAGTTCGTACAGTATTAGAGGGCTCAGATATTGCAATATGTACAGTATTAAAGGACTCAGATATTGCAGTACATACAGTATTAAAGGGCTCTGATATTGCAGTACATACAGTATTAAAGGGCTCTAATATTGCAGCACATACAGTATTAAAGGGCTCAGATATTGCACTACGTACAGTATTAAAGGGCTCTGATATTGCAGTACATACAGTATTAAGGACTCAGATATTGCAGTACATACAGTATTAAAGGACTCAGATATTGCAGTACATACAGTATTAAAGGACTCAGATATTGCAGTACATACAGTATTAAAGGACTCAGATATTGCAGTACGTACAGTATTAAAGGACTCAGATATTGCAGTACGTACAGTATTAAACGGCTCTGATATTGCAGTACGTACAGTATTAAAGGACTCTGATATTGCAGTACATACAGTATTAAATGACTAAGATATTGCAGTACGTACAGTATTAAAGGACTCAGATATTGCAGTACATACAGTATTAAAGGGCTCTGATATTGCAGTACATACAGTATTAAAGGGCTCTGATATTGCAGCACATACAGTATTAAAGGGCTCAGATATTGCACTACGTACAGTATTAAAGGGCTCTGATATTGCAGTACGTACAGTATTAAAGGACTCAGATATTGCAGTACGTACAGTATTAAAGGGCTCAGATATTGCAGTACATACAGTATTAAAGGACTCAGATATTGCAGTACGTACAGTATTAAAGGACTCAGATATTGCAGTACGTACAGTATTAAAGGGCTCTGATATTGCAGTACGTACAGTATTAAAGGACTCTGATATTGCAGTACATACAGTATTAAATGACTAAGATATTGCAGTACGTACAGTATTAAAGGGCTCTGATATTGCAGTACGTACAGTATTAAAGGACTCAGATATTGCAGTATGTACAGTATTAAAGGGCTCTGATTTTGCAGTACGTACAGTATTAAAGGGCTCAGATATTGCAGTACATACAGTATTAAAGGGCTCTGAAATTGCAGTACGTACAGTATTAAAGGACTCAGATATTGCAGTACATACAGTATTAAAGGGCTCTGATATTGCAGTACATACAGTATTAAAGGACTCAGATATTGCACTACGTACAGTATTAAAGGGCTCAGATATTGCAGTACGTACAGTATTAAAGGGCTCTGATATTGCAGTACATACAGTATTAAAGGGCTCTGATATTGCAGCACATACAGTATTAAAGGGCTCTGATATTGCAGTACATACAGTATTAAAGGGCTCTGATATTGCAGTACATACAGTATTAAAGGGCTCTGATATTGCAATATGTACAGTATTAAAGGACTCAGATATTGCAGTACGTACAGTATTAAAGGGCTCTGATATTGCAGTACATACAGTATTAAAGGGCTCTGATATTGCAGTACATACAGTATTAAAGGGCTCTGATATTGCAATACGTACAGTATTAAAGAACTCAGATATTGCAGAACGTACAGTATTAAAGGACTCAGATATTGCAGTACATACAGTATTAAAGGGCTCTGATATTGCAGTACGTACAGTATTAAAGGACTCAGATATTGCAGTACGTACAGTATTAAAGGACTCAGATATTGCAGTACGTACAGTATTAAAGGTCTCTGATATTGCAGTACATACAGTATTAAAGGACTCAGATATTGCAGTACGTACAGTATTAAAGGGCTCTGATATTGCAGTACGTACAGTATTAAAGGACTCTGATATTGCAGTACATACAGTATTAAATGACTAAGATATTGCAGTACGTACAGTATTAAAGGGCTCTGATATTGCAGTACGTACAGTATTAAAGGACTCAGATATTGCAGTATGTACAGTATTAAAGGGCTCTGATTTTGCAGTACGTACAGTATTAAAGGGCTCAGATATTGCAGTACATACAGTATTAAAGGGCTCTGAAATTGCAGTACGTACAGTATTAAAGGGCTCAGATATTGCAGTACGTACAGTATTAAAGGACTCAGATATTGCAGTACATACAGTATTAAAGGGCTCTGATATTGCAGTACATACAGTATTAAAGGACTCAGATATTGCACTACGTACAGTATTAAAGGGCTCAGATATTGCAGTACGTACAGTATTAAAGGGCTCTGATATTGCAGTACATACAGTATTAAAGGGCTCTGATATTGCAGCACATACAGTATTAAAGGGCTCTGATATTGCAGTACATACAGTATTAAAGGGCTCTGATATTGCAGTACATACAGTATTAAAGGGCTCTGATATTGCAATACGTACAGTATTAAAGGACTCAGATATTGCAGTACGTACAGTATTAAAGGGCTCTGATATTGCAGTACATACAGTATTAAAGGGCTCTGATATTGCAGTACATACAGTATTAAAGGGCTCTGATATTGCAATACGTACAGTATTAAAGAACTCAGATATTGCAGAACGTACAGTATTAAAGGTCTCAGATATTGCAGTACATACAGTATTAAAGGGCTCTGATATTGCAGTACGTACAGTATTAAAGGACTCAGATATTGCAGTACGTACAGTATTAAAGGACTCAGATATTGCAGTACGTACAGTATTAAAGGTCTCTGATATTGCAGTACGTACAGTATTAAAGGACTCTGATATTGCAGTACGTACAATATTAAAGGACTCAGATATTGCAGTACGTACAGTATTAAAGGACTCAGATATTGCAGTACGTACAGTATTAAAGGACTCAGATATTGCAGTACGTACAGTATTAAAGGGCTCAGATATTGCAGTACATACAGTATTAAAGGACTCAGATATTGCAGTACGTACAGTATTAAAGGGCTCTGATGTTGCAGTACGTACAGTATTAAAGGGCTCTGATGTTGCAGTACATACAGTATTAAAGGGCTCTGATATTGCTGTACGTACAGTATTAAAGGGCTCTGATGTCGCAGTACATACAGTATTAAAGGGCTCTGATATTGCTGTACGTACAGTATTAAAGGGCTCTGATGTTGCAGTACGTACAGTATTAAAGGGCTCAGATATTGCAGTACATACAGTATTAAAGGACTCTGATATTGCAGTACGTACAGTATTAAAGGACTCTGATATTGCAGTACGTACAGTATTAAAGGGCTCTGATATTGCAGTACGTACAGTATTAAAGGGCTCAGATATTGCAGTACATACAGTATTAAAGGGCTCAGATATTGCAGTACATACAGTATTAAAGGACTCAGATATTGCAGTACATACAGTATTAAAGGACTCTGATATTGCAGTACATACAGTATTAAAGGGCTCAGATATTGCAGTACATACAGTATTAAAGGGCTCAGATATTGCAGTACATACAGTATTAAAGGACTCTGATATTGCAGTACATACAGTATTAAAGGACTCAGATATTGCAGTACATACAGTATTAAAGGGCTCAGATATTGCAGTACGTACAGTATTAAAGGGCTCTGATATTGCAGTACGTACAGTATTAAAGGACTCAGATATTGCAGTACGTACAGTATTAAAGGGCTCAGATATTGCAGTACAGTATGTACAGTATTAAAGGGCTCAGATATTGCAGTACATACAGTATTAAAGGGCTCAGATATTGCAGTAAGTACAGTATTAAAGGGCTCAGATATTGCAGTACGCACAGTATTAAAGGACTCAGATATTGCAGTACGTACAGTATTAAAGGGCTCTGATGTTGCAGTACATACAGTATTAAAGGGCTCTGATATTGCAGTACATACAGTATTAAAGGGCTCTGATGTTGCTGTACATACAGTATTAAAGGGCTCAGATATTGCAGTACATACAGTATTAAAGGACTCTGATATTGCAGTACATACAGTATTAAAGGGCTCTGATATTGCAGTACGTACAGTATTAAAGGACTCAGATATTGCAGTACGTACAGTATTAAAGGGCTCTGATATTGCAGTACGTACAGTATTAAAGGGCTCAGATATTGCAGTACGTACAGTATTAAAGGGCTCTGATATTGCAGTACATACAGTATTAAAGGACTCAGATATTGCAGTACATACAGTATTAAAGGGCTCAGATATTGCAGTACGTACAGTATTAAAGGGCTCTGATATTGCAGTACGTACAGTATTAAAGGACTCAGATATTGCAGTACGTACAGTATTAAAGGGCTCAGATATTGCAGTATGTACAGTATTAAAGGGCTCAGATATTGCAGTATGTACAGTATTAAAGGGCTCAGATATTGCAGTACGCACAGTATTAAAGGGCTCAGATATTGCAATACGTACAGTATTAAAGGGCTCTGATGTTGCAGTACATACAGTATTAAAGGGCTCTCATATTGCAGTACATACAGTATTAAAGGGCTCTGATGTTGCTGTACATACAGTATTAAAGGGCTCAGATATTGCAGTACGTACAGTATTAAAGGGCTCTGATGTTGCAGTACATACAGTATTAAAGGGCTCTGATGTTGCAGTACATACAGTGTTAAAGGGCTCTGATATTGCAGCACATACAGTATTAAAGGGCTCTGATGTTGCAGTACATACAGTATTAAAGGGCTCAGATATTGCAGTACATACAGTATTAAACGGCTCTGATATTGCAGTACATACAGTATTAAACGGCTCAGATATTGCAGTACATACAGTATTAAGGGCTCTGATATTGCAGCACATACAGTATTAAAGGGCTCTGATATTGCAGTACATACAGTATTAAAGGGCTCTGATATTGCTTCCCTTTGGTTCTGTTCTCTGAATGGAAGAAGTGTTGGCAGCTTGTAGTCTCAGTAGTTACAAGTTATGCTGCAGGCAGGGGCATAGCTATAGCCCGGGGGCCCGCACTCATTGGGGGCCTGCTCTCCCCCTGGTATGCTGCGGCCGACGAGGGGACAGACCGGGACCCAGTGGTTGCTGGCGGGCCTCCGGCCGCACAAAGCAGTTGCCGCTGGGCCCAGCTCTCCCCTGCTACAGGTTTCTCTTCCTCACTCTCTGTCCCACACTGGCGCACGCCGGAACACACTGACGTCAGAAGCTCTGCGTGGGACAGAGTGCGTAGGAGAGAAGCCTGCAGCAAGCTAAGTCGGGGTATTTATTATGTATTGGGAGGGGGGTATATGTTTTATTATGTGTTGGGAGGGGGGTGCTTTTTTTTATTATTATTATGTGTTGGTAGGAGGGGGAGAGATGATGAGGGACGGGGAGAGATGAGAGAGGGGATCAGGGAGAGGATGGGGAGGGAGAAAAAAATTGCAGTCAGTACTAATATTAAGGGAGCCCTGAATTTTTTTTTGCGTGGGTCCACAAATTTCTAGCTACGCCACTGCCTGCAGGAATTCCCATATCCAGTCATATAACAGATGTATATCAGGGGCAAAATAAGGAAACCAAATGAAAGAAATAGCCAAGATGGGAATGTGATAACAGGATATTCATTTTATTGTTTATTATCACATTTTTTTTAAAAAAAGTGTTTTTACAGATGAACCAACATTTACTTTTAAATATAAAAGTGCTTTTTGTTACAATAATTAAGGCCCACTCTTTTAATTTTACATTTCAGAAACAGTGCTGCATGGTTTTACCATGGACTGCAAAGATACTGGGATCACAGACCTGGACAGCAATCTCTCCATCTTTTCAACAGCATTGAACATTGTGTATAACATGTAGGACCAGGTTTAATGAATGATGCTAGGCCTTAGCAAACCATTCTGTCAATTTATTTTAACGACAGTGCCCTTCCCTGATAATGTTGTTTGTGGTATGGTTTTCCCAACGTGATCCTGGTCTTTGCTCTGCGGTTGAAGTGGTATTGAAAAGTAGTGCAGTAATTGTGTGGTTCTGTGCTTGACAGCAGGGTGTGCAAACGTTTTGGCTCCTACGCTGCCAGAGGGGCCTGCAACGCATTACTATATGCTGCTGCTGCCGCCCTTCTGGTGGCAAATGCGGTTAATTATTGGGCTCTCTTTAGACTCCATTTTAAAAGGTTTACGCTGCTGTATATTACGTGAGAGGAAAAAAAAAATTAGAGACCATTAAAAATGAACTGGAAGTTTGGATTCATTAAAACAAAAATAGTGATAATAAGTACCACTGATTCCCATCCCACTTGGGCCACAGATTATAGTTCAGACGTTGTCATGTAATTAATACAGCAGCACATACATTAGATAACAATGAAAGGGTAAATAATAAGTAAGCAGAAAAACAGGGAACGCATTTTTTTAAGAAAAATGACAGAATGACAAGGTGACAAACCAGTAACAGCAGTAAAGTCAAAGAGAAAAAGGCCATTGCTACTTGCATCTTACGGGTTCAAGAATATTCATATATGGATTTCCACATAGCATTCATCGCTGTCATGGCAACGGCTGAAGTAAAACATGAATGACGGAATTATGGAACAACATAATGAAAAATCTACAGTTCAGGGATGAGAAGAAGAATCAATCTTTATCATAGATTTGATTTAGAAGTGAGTTGAGGGTATGTTCTTGGACTGCGCTGGGGCAGAGATGCAATTGCAAGATGGTTTTTCCTCATCCTTACTCCTTTTACTGGGATTCAATTTAGTTTTGTATAGAATATCGTCTATTTACACTTTCACTGCCAGAAAGGACTGCAACACATTGTAATTTCCCTGCATCCGGGAATTACCTGTACTAAACGGTTTGCCTGACTCAGGGGTGGACTACTCCAGTCCTCAAGAGCCACTAACAGGTCAAGTTTTCAGGATATCCCTGCTTCAGAACAGGTGGCTCAGTCATTGACATTGAGCGACCTGTGCTGAAGCAGGGATATCCTGAAAATCTGACCTGTTGGTGGCCCTGGAGGAATGGAGTTGGCCACCCCTGGCCTAACTTAAGAACAGCAGCAGTCTCATGACATGTAGCCCTCCTTTTAGGGAGCATGAGAGCCAAATGATCAGAACAGAGGTCATAGTGCACGTAAAAGCAAGTACTGTTAATGGGATTGAATTGAGGAGACTACAGTCGTTCTGAACGTAGTGGCAAAGCAATCTAAATACCATTTATTAAAGGTTAATAGTATTATACTATTACTGGATAAAAAAAAGTTGTAAAGTGGGTGCTAACTCATCATCAGGGTAATGTATGTTATGAAGTGCAAGAAGCAATGCATACTTGGAGCTTTATACAGGAATTTAAACTTTGGAAAAGGTCTGCTGTCACTGGACTGAAGTCACAGTTAAATACAATTATTTCAAATATGCATCTCTAGGACTACAACCCATTTGTTACTGCAGCTTGATGCCAGATAGCCAATCCGCAATTGTGATGTTGTTTCTAGACATTACATCTATTGTATCTCTGGTGAGAAGCCTGCAACAAGTTACTTTTTGTTGCTCTAATTTGATTTCTTGTTTCATTTTTTAAATCCATAATGCTGTGCATCCAAATCTTACATATCTCCACAGGAAACCAGTGGAATGGAAAATCATGTAGTATAATGTATTAACATCAAGTGGGTTGTATGGAGGTATTGTAGAACAAACCTGCCATTATTTCTATAAAACCACTGTTCAAAATATAATTAATCAGTGCTTGTTGTGTCCTGCCTGGAGCTCTAATCTATGTTGTCATAACATCATTGGCGGGATTAAACCAGATGTGAGGATATTCCATTCACTACTAGACTAGTCTGCTTAAAAAAAAGTCAGGAAAGCTGGTGACAAAGTGTCAGCTATCTGAAATAAAAAAAAAATTCCATGAGATAAGAATAATGAGCACAATAAGTCAAGTCATAATTAAATAAATGAAAAGTCCCTGACTTTAATTACATTTGAATCACTGCAGCCCGAAATCTAACACACAATGTAGAGTAGACACGTTTTTATGTGTGGGAAGGAAGCACTCATGTAACTTTAAATATTTTTTATAATAATCACATTTTCTGAAATAGGAGATCTTTTGGAACCTTAATTAAACGCATGAGTCTCACTGGAAAAATAACACAGCGAAAAAAAGAATATTAAAAAATATTCTGTAATGGGGAGATCCCAATTTACTCAATGCAGTAATACAATAGGAGACCACCAGGTTCTGAATATATTTTACAAATTAAAAAGCAAGGGGGGGTTTGCTGTTTTAATAGTGAATACAGTATGTAAGGCCTTTTGGGAAAAGGTAGCGTAATAATAAGGGGGGAGTTTGTTTCATCTAGAAATCTGTAAACCCATTGTCTGCTTTTCAGACAATTTTAGGTAATGGCTCGACGTGCTATAATCAGAGGAAAAACAGACTGCTGTCAGATCAAAAGATACGAAAATGTATGGGATATTTATTATCCAACGGTAAAATGTGTGTGTATTCATTCCAGACTAAGGCTCAGATCCATAAGAGGGTGCTAAACTTTAACACACTTTTGTGGATCTGGACCTAAAAGGGATTTACTGGGTTGATAAATCTGCAGTTCCCACCTTATCATTAAAACACTTGCTCCTCATACTCTATTTTAGAAAACAAACCTGTTTATTATACGTATTGTTTATTTGGGAAATCCCAGAATTTATATTGGCTGCGTTCAAAGGTTTGTGAAATGGTACTCTAAAATGTAAGTAACTGGGAGGATTCAAGGGTGATCTACCCACTCATCAAAAGTTATCCGGGAGGTTAATAGTAGTTGCTGTTTGGATAGATTTTCGTAACAGTGAAAACAGCCCCAATAAACTGCACAAGTGTGGCATATCTTATCTTTCAAATGTTTTGGTAATCTTTTTTATTTTGCTTCTTATTTGAAGAAACTGGTGCTTTACCCAATCTCCTTGGTTTTAAAGCACCAGTTCTTTGAAATAATTGGGTTATTCATTAAACTGTGATCGTGCCGATTGGGGCACTATCGCATGGAATCTCCCATTGACTTCAATGCCATTGGTGCAGTCATATGCTAATCAGTAGAATCTGTCACCTGTTTTTGTAATGGGGTATTATTATTCCTAAATGGGAAGTAAATAGGACACCCATATTGTGCAGAATGATCAGGGCACAGGTTCCCCCACTACACAGCTCTTCATTGTTGCATTGCACTTCATCCAGGTGCGCATACCAAATGGGGCAATGGTAGGCTATTAAAACTGATGAATGCTTTGTGGAGCACATAATTTGACTTTACTACATGTCTAGTGAAACCTACAAATGATTTTTTGGGTTGCTTTTTCTAACAAATGCGGTACTGGGGGAGTTTTGGTTGACATAACCAGTTCATATGATACAACCTGGTGTCAACACTTCAATATAAAACAATACATGAGCCTATGATGTCAAGGAAACCAGGGCACTGTCCAAAGCTGAAGAGAGATTCGCCATCCTTTAGATACTTGCTGGAACAGAGCACTTGTGTAGCACAGTATTCGGAAACATGTAATAGTCCAAGGGAAAATGATGCAATAGTTCTGCAACGTTTAGGAGTCACTAAAGTGCGTGAGCACCATGCCGTACCCAGTGGAGTCCTTGTCGTGTGTACTGTACCAAGTGCTCCATCGAACTGTGCAAGGTGATCGGTCCCATTAATGCATCCAGCTCGTTAAAGAATTCTGTGGAGTAAAATGATACACAATGATTCATCTAATTTACAGTAGCAGTTACAAATGCACAAATGGTCCTACTTTGTGTCCTAGTGCATGCACCTGGCCTCAGCATAGGGAGTGTCATCACTGTGTTACAAAACACACAAGGAGAGATGTGCGCTAGATTATGCCACTGTGTTACTTTGTTTTTTATGTGAATTATTTATTTTTTAGGAAATGTTATTTAGGGAAAATCCTGGAATTAGAGTGATATATATATATATATGCACTGTATATGCACTGTATATGCACTGTATATGCACAGGAGGAGGCTTCACCCACAGATAACATTCCAAGCTGCCTTGTTTTAAGTAATTTTTTTGACTTAATCCATTGTAACATCTCCCGAAGAAGAGATCAGTGTATCTCAAATGCTTGCACAAATAAAAGCGGTTTGTTAGCCACACAACGGTATCGACTATTTGTTTTTGATTATTAAGCTCGGCTAACACGGTACAGATCTATCTATCTATCTATCTATCTATCTATCTATCTATCTATCTATCTATCTATCTATCTATCTATCTATCAATCTATCAGGGCTTTAAGCCCTGTCCCACTCCTGAGACCTAACATTGTGGATCTGAATAGTGGATACAATCAGGACTTCTTACAGTCCGGGTTGCAGATTCAGTTGTTGTTTCAGCCACTAAGACGATATGTTATTGAACAGGTGTAACGATCAAGGATAATGGTCCGCGTAATGGCATTCAGCAAGAAAATAACTGGTTATTTCCCAACTCTTAGTATGCAATGACTGCTTCGCACAATGCAACCCTACTGTCATTTTCCATTTTTCCAAATATGGAATAGCTATTGAAATATTATACATGTTATGTTAAAAACAAGTTACATAATGCATTTTCCACAAAACACAAGATGTATATGAACAAAAAAAATCACTCTACACTTGAAGAAATATGAACTGTAAATGCTTTGCAGGCGGCCTGTAAGGATAAAAAGGTTTGGGACTGTGAAAATAAGCAAGCATACATACTGACCTGTGTTGTCTTTGGTGAGATTGTCAGCAATCTCCCAGTAGTCGTAGCTGTGCAGAATGCTGTTGGTGATACTGACGTGGTTGGCTGCCATCTGGTGGATGCGCTGTGGGATGCTGATAATGGAAGCACTGGAGGGGGTGCCTGTACTGGAGATGCTTCCTTGGGATCCAACGGAGCTTACTGGGGAAGGACTGGGAGACATGGGGGATGGAGTTCCTGTGGTCCTAAATACATGGGCAACAAGGCAGAAATATTTTTAGATAAAGAAAGACCTGCAATAGAATGCAGTTTATTGCAGGTGTCTGCACGTCAACAAGGACAGAATATAGATAACATCTAGTTAAGCAAAATATTTTGCTCCCCCCCCTCTTCTGGCTACAATTGAAAAGAAAGCATGGAGCCCTTGGCAAAGTGAAGCATGATCGCAGAGGCCCAGGCTCACTCCACCCCCACCTTTTCCTCCAGCCTCCTCCTTCCCCACTTGGTCACCGGTGACACTCCGGAGGAGGTAGGCTGGAGGAGTTAAAGGCAGACAGTGAGGGACAGGAGATCATGCTACACCCCTCACTGTGTTTTCTCAGTGTCTCTCAGTGCAGGATCTCTCTTATCAGCTCCAGGCTGAGGCCTGTTCCAGGGATGGAGGCGGGCTGCAGCAGCAGCTGTCCTGCATTTTGATCGGAGAGGGTGGTGGAATCAATGCGAGGCTCCGTCGTTGCCCTGGTTGGCGAGTGGACAGGGCTCATTGTGCTTTGAGTATCTGGGGTCCATTTCGCGGCTGACGTGGTGTCAGCTGAGTGACTAGGAATTTGGACGGTCTCAGCTAACGGGCCATGATTTAGGCATCATTGGCCTTACCTGTGGGTGGAGCACCCTGGCAGGGTTAGCACCTACCCTCTTGCTGTATTTGAATAAAAGCCACGGCCTCTGTACCTCCAGACATTTGTGTGTGTGCTTTATTTGCGGGATGTTGTGGGGGAGTTGGTTGAGTAGCATCGCAGGCTCTGAGATCATGTGAATCCATATGCTAAGGAAGCGGTGTCCATTTCATGCAGTGCCATCAATGCGTGCCTTACATCCATGCAGGAAAGTATAGCAGTTGAGAAGAGCAAATGTGATACTATAAGGATTACAGATCCCACGCTGCCTTTAGGTCTGTTGTGTGTACTGGGATCAGTCAGATTTTCTTCTTCTGTACTTGAGCAATGCATCGCAGGTCTCCTCTGCAGTGAATGAGTGAGAGGTGCAGTGCAAAAACAGATGCTCCCTGCTCAATTTGGAGAAGTTTTTTGTGTCCGTAGCACAGAAGTGCAGTTCAGGAGAAATGAGGTGACTGTTGGGTATCTCTATTAGCTTAATTTAGCTTATGGACAAATGTGTGTTCTCTAACGCCCTTGAGTAACTGTCACATCGTACCAAATTTTGGAGTTCCACTTAACATTAGTACATAAGGAACAGATCATTTGTTAATTTGTAGCTTTATGTACACTGCCATTAAGATGTTTGCTTTTCCAAGTATAAAACTATGACCTGACTTAACAGCAAGGCCTCAATAAGTAAGTTAGCTCATTTAGTAAGTTAGTTCACAGAAGAACACCTCCCCACAGATGGCCTCACACACATGTTTTCATTGACACAGATTTTTGCAACTTACTTTCCATTGGCACTCCAGGGTGAGGGTGTTTGTGGGACTTTAGATGAACTCTGCGAAAAAGCAAATTAAAAATGACCAGATTGTAGAGGATTAAAAAAAAAAGTTACATTTTAAACAAAGCTTATTTTTACAAATTAAATTATTATCTTGCACAAGTTAGGAGTATGTTGCAGGTTAAACTCTTTTACTGTATTGCAACACTACCAACTGTACAAACATGTTTCAGCCACACAAACACCATAGCAATGTTAATCTATGCAAAGAGAGGAACCAGGTCCAATTCAGAGTCAATTATGTATTGAATACATATGGTCTATTAAGAAGAATGTCTTTTGTAACGATGTGGTGACCCACATCCTTAACATCAATTAGATGCATAGCAATGGACAAGAACAACTTTACAACTTCTCTTTGTGCCCCCTCAATGTGAAATATTTACTTGTACTGCTACGAGGAAAGAGATGGGTCAAAGTGACCCAAAAACACACCGGACCATAGTTACTAAGAAGGGTTGCTCCATAAGACACCTACAGTGCTAGAAACACCATACACTTGAATAGACCGTAAGGATTTTATTTATGAGGCTATATTTACTAAACTGTGCTGGAAGGTGTCCTATGGTATAACACTGCTTAGTAAATATGGTCCACAGTCTATCATAACGCTTTATTGCTCGGACACTATAATTGTGATATTAACATTTAAAGGTTATTTTAACACTCAGAAATATTTACTATCTGTTAATTAAAGACAGTGGCAAGTATTCACTACTATGGTGGTACCGGCTAATTTAGAAAGGATCATGAAATACCATTTTGTACACATTCTATTTCTATAGCTCCAAGAATGTATGACGCGCTTTATACAAATTGACAGTAGAATTCAGATGATGGCTTTAAAATAAGTGCATTCAATGCAATATGCACACAAAGGAATAACAGGAATGATTCCACTGCAAAGGTATTATTTCACATTCCTACCTTGAAATAATCAATAAGAGCTTTAGAATACTTCACAGCATGGTCCCTTTTGAGCCTGAACATCCGCCAGTAAAGAAGAGCCAAACAGCGATAACTACAAAAAGAGATACATAAAAGTAAACACCCCAAAACACATCAAATGTATCATTCCAATACGGCTATAATTGCTAACAAATAACTATAATGCAGGCAGACAAATATAAAACATAGCATAAACGAACCAGTGGCGCATGGCCTTAAAAAAAACGCCTTTTATTTAAAAAATGCAGCCTTTTAACAAACGGCTTTTTACTGTCTTGGAACCCTTACAGAAATGCTCGCTGGGCAGTGACATTGCATCTGATGGCATACAGCATGAGACAAACACATTCGGTGCACGAAGGGCAATATTTACTAAGCACTGCTCTGCTATAAGACCCCTCGCAGTGCCGGAAGATATCTTACAGCCTATTTAGCTGACGCCTCAAGGTTTTTTATGGTGGAACACTGTTTAGGAAACATGGGCCATAATGCTTTCATGTTTCCGACCACACTGAAGGCATAGTAACCCATATTTAAGAGAGAAAAATCCCGGTACATGCACTCAATGCTGTATGGTACGATGAGCAGTTATTTAAATATAAAATAATTTTAATGGAAATAATTTAAAATGTATAAATGATTGGTAAAGTCCAGTATGGCCAATCAGCAGGCAACGGCAAATAACAAACACATGCAATTGATAAAATTGTCTCAGGTAAGCAACTCCACTTAGCTGAAGTACCGATGGGTATGTATGGGTTAATCAGCCCAGTGGTATCAAACTAGGATCAGGGTATAGCAACAACCATATATGGGTTTAACTGGAATGGATGGTGGTACCATATACAGTAGTTAATTTGCCATAGACGTTTGGCTTAGCGAGGCTGACAGATACAACTGTATTGAGCTGACTGAACCAGAAGAGGTTTGTGTAAATGCCAATCTAAGTCCACAGTTTTGTGAAACAATCTGAATGCCTGATACAGAGTTATGTTACTATCAACACAATGTGTCTAACCTTCAAGGTATCATATTGGCACATGGAGTTGTAACTAGGTCGAATGTATTTCACACAGAGTCAATGGTGTATAAAATATACCAGCTGTCTGTGTGGATAGCTTCCTGATCGACAAATGTGGGCTTTAAAAAGCTGCTCTATACGTAGATCCATAAGGGGTAGGGTTACAAGGACAACTGGTGTGTCATGGGTATGCTATTAGGCACAATGATTATTACCCCTTGTGCAAACGTGGCACTGAGTGGTACCCCAGAGTGATCCGTTGATATCTGTTTATAAAGTGTCAATCTTACATGTATTTAGTATGGTCACTTTGTAAGTGTACCAATCTGTGAGCAAGCTTAGACCGTCAGTATAAATGAAAAGTGGTCACGGCAGAGACGTAATGTTAGGAAATAAACTGGGGAGCCCCTGAAGAAGTGTCATCTGACACGAAACGCGTAGGTGACGTCATACGCAGCGACGTTACGTCTGTAACGACGGACTTCCGTGCTGCAGCCCAGAGACACCCCGAGGACGCCATTAGGAGGATTTTGAGCACTAAAGTCTGTTTTATACCATCCTGGCAGTTTAGCACTCTTTTCTTTTTTACCAACTACTGTAGGAAGCACTCCCTATGTGAGTTTGGGTGTGAGTGCCTGATCCTTGGTGTGTGTGTCACGGGTGCTTTTTGATCTATGTGGTCTAAATCTTAATGTAGTGTCATGTGGCCTTCATTTTGATACAATTTTGTTGTGGTATTTCATGCTTTATTTTATAAAGATTTATGTACTAATTTCGGTTTTTCTGGTTTTCTTTCCATGCGCTCATATTTTTGTGTTTTATGTGCTGAATATGCCCCGCTGATCACGGGAGATTAGGAGCTGCAGGGGAGACTTGAAAGTCGAGGGAGAGCATTTGGAGGGACAGCGCGCACAAATCCTTTTTTCAACATATCAGGAAATAAACTGCCCAGTGATAATGAGTTAGCAGAGTACATAGAACATAGTCACTGCCCCGAAACTGAGGGGAGTAGGCAAAAAATTGTAGCCCCCCTTCCCAGTTATTAGCACCGTACCGAGAATCGGATGGTGAGTACACTCAGTATCACTGGGTTTAAAGAACGCGAGGCACGGCGTCTCAGGGGATCTTCCCTAGTGCACCATACTTCAATCACTGTTACTAGGCTGACTCCAGATCTGTCCTCCCCTCTCCCCCCATGCACTATAACCCATATTTACTAAGCAGTGCTCTGACGTAAGACACCTTTAGTTGCCCCGAATATATCTTAAGGCACATTCACTTCCAGAGCTGGAAGGTGTTATCTGGCATAGGAGCACATACTAAATATGGTCCAAAGTCTGCAAAGGCGTTATGCTTTTATATTGTCCCAAACTTAAGTAAACAGCCTCAATTACTAATATAAAAGTGCAAATGCTAGGAAACCAAAACTCCTGATGATGCAGTGGTTGGTATCTACCAATAATAAGTAAAAAAGTTATTAGCTGCCCATTTCTAATGACAAAAGACAGACCCGGGACACGTGCGAGATACAGTGGCAAGTCTTTTTAGGGTGCGCCAATGACTTGCTTTTTAAGAAAAGAATACAGATAGACACTAATCCACAAACCATAATGCTGTGATTTTCTTGTCTTGGGATGTTGCATTGGGGCCCAAATGGGTTTTTAACCTCAGGGCATACCTTTTAAAAGAAAAAAGGGAAAATGTTAGCATCTGTACAGTTACATATGTTGAATTTTCTTTACTAAGCTCCATTTTTTGTTTTGTTTTGTGGAAATCTATCTAGTGGAAAGTGTACAAGTCTTCCTTATGAACCATGTGTAGACGGTTAATACCAACATTATCAAATTCTCCTTCCCTTTATTTCCAAGAGGTCACTGAAAGTGTTTGGGACCTGGGATGCTGTAATAGTAGCAGATATTATACTTGGTAATCAAGGGATAACAAGGCAGATAATCAATCAGCAGACAGAGCCTTTTAGAAGAACTCTCAGTGTGGATTCTTATTACCACCTTCAAACTTCTTCCTTTATATGGAATTTGAAATGAGCCACTAGGTACTGAATACTGAGCCATCTCATGATTACACTATTACTACAAAGTTTAGCTGAATCCCAGGTCTCATCAGTACCTATAATGTATGTTAGGTTAGACAAACCTCACCACCGAAAACCATACAGGAGTTATTATACTGCAACCTGCATCTTCATGTCTGTGCTATTGGGACTAAGTCAAAAGACAATACCTTCACATAAGGTAACGTGCTTTAGCACATTAAATGTGTTTTCTCTGAAATAGTATAGCAGCATGCCACTCTAAAATATGAGCTGCTATGCTAAAAATGTAAACTGGGGACAAAAAAGAGCACCAATTGGAAAATGAAATCCACTAAGAGTGGGATTCTTTGCTTCCATAAATGTGGGGCAATACGCTTTCACTAGTTCTGCAGGTGACTTTGACAAACAGATGTCACAGTTTTAATTAGCAGGACTCCTGCATTGAGGTGACTCTATGTTCCTTCGCCATAATACAATTTCAGCTTCCATCTGTCTGCTAATACAGTTACAGCCAGCCTTATTGTTCCTGGCAATAACCAGACATATCTCGTAATAATCCAGAATATTACAGAGTTTCCATAGGATTCAATGAGTGTGAGGCTGCAGAATATCACAACATTAAAGATTCACTGGGGTTTTTTTTGTTTGCCTTCCTCTGGATCAATATACTGTAAATACAAATATAGGATAAGTATGTGTCGACTACATTTAACATAGTTTGAACTCGATGGTCATATGTCTGTTTCCAACCTCATCTACTATCTGTCCATGAAATGTCTGTGAATTGACTGTATAACCCTGTTCTTTTAATGTAACCATGTATTTTTATGTCTCTGTGCCCAGGACATACACCTGAAAACGAGAGGTAACTCTCAATGTCTTACTTCCGCCAGAGGGATCAATAAAGCTGGCAACATTCACCTCCTAACGCATTGGAAGTTTGCCCAATTGGGAAGGGGGAACTGCCTGAATGATAATACTGTACATGTTGGGTGCATTTAGCACACTTTGTGTTACCTTATCAGCTCCACTGTTTCTGAATACATAGCGTATGGGGATTTGGATTCCATGGGTCCGTGCTCCATTGCATTCCCACACTCAATGAACGATAACGCTGCTTCAGTATAGTACAGAACCTTGTCAAATTTGTCCATCTTGTAAAGAAAACCAGTGCAAAGATCATCACACAAATAAACATTAGAAGATTGCAGTTTATTAGCTTTGAAGTATATTTGTAATTAACATATTGCAAACTGACCAGACGTGAGGAATGATTAGAATTGAACATTTATCAGTGGCACTCACCCTTGTATGGACCCTGTATTGTATGGCTTAGTCTATTGTATTTCTTTCTGTAGAACATGTTCAGCACAACAGAATAGAGAAAATAAAACAACCCAAATATGACACCCATAACTTTCTAAGTTTAGATGGCTGCTTAATCCTTTTTAATGTTTTCCAGGCAAATAAATAAACAAAGCAACAGACAATGAATAACCAAGAAAGGTAATATATACACAGCCCTATATCTCGCTAATTGCCTCAAACGGCTTCAATAAGTTTGAAAAATAAATTCATTTCTTTAAATGTAATTAATAGCTGGTAAAGGGGAAGCCTCAGTAACCTTCTCCCCTGACACGGTTTCATGATGCATCACCTTCTCCGAGGGGCCAAGATAGATAGCACCAACACATGCTCATCTATATGTAATAATCATTATTCCCAAATGCGAATGGTGAATTAATAGTAAACCCCAAAATAAGGTACTTGTAATTGTTCTCTCTTCCTTAAAAGTTGTGTATCTAGTGAAATAGACCAGTGACATAATGACATTTCTATTTTGTAATACCCCTTCACACTTCACAGTACACAAACAAATACTATCACCATAGTGTTTGACATACAATGGTTTCCCACTAAACGTGACCATGGCAGATTTAATTCTAGTTCCCTGGAAATGCCAGAAACAGGAAATAGTATGGCACTGTACCAAAGGCAGTAAAAACACATAAACCGGCGCCTCAAAGAAATAATTGTCTGACCGAATATAGTCCAAGTCAAAAAGCTGGGATGAGTTCCAAGGAAGTATCTTCAATGTAGTCTCAAACAAACAAACATAAAAGATGACAACATAGAAGAAAAAAAGAGAAAAAGATCATAGTGCAACTAAAAACAAAAAATCACTGATAAGGTATGCAAAATAAGATGGCAGTTTAATACAATGAATAAAAATAAATATAAAAACAACAAACACTTGATTGTTGGGCAAGAAACACTTATAAAGCAATGGCATCCAGTGGGGCTAAAATTAAAACCCTACTTACAGCAAGGCTGATATATGTAAGCCTGTAGCACAATATCACTTGGCACTCCGAAGCCTGGGAGGGAGATGGCACAGCTCTACCTCTGGAAGCTCCACACCGCTGGGAAGCACCGCTCTTGAGGCTCCACACCGCCGAAAACTACAACTGTCCACACACCC
Source organism: Ascaphus truei (assembly GCF_040206685.1). Taxonomy (NCBI): domain Eukaryota; kingdom Metazoa; phylum Chordata; class Amphibia; order Anura; family Ascaphidae; genus Ascaphus; species Ascaphus truei. Next base: position 243,273,743 of record NC_134485.1, on the reverse strand, counting down.
ACGAGTCAGCACATAAGCAGGAAGCAAAACAGGCAACAGCCTGAGCTCAGTGCTGCCGGGGGACTCACTGAAGCAAACCACGCGGACCAGAGGTCTCGCGATGTCAGTGACATCACCACTATAGGCAGGGACAGGGGAAGAAAACACATGAGTGCCGGGGAGCTCTCAGAGCCAAGGCTATGGAGGGAAAGTATAAAGGATCATATAAATGAAGGATCATGCCCCTGACGAAGTGACTGACGTCACGAAACGCGTAGGGTGGACCTTCTTTTGGCAGAGACATTTGGCTTCCTTCCCAGTTAGCCTTTATACTTTCCCTCCATAGCCTTGGCTCTGAGAGCTCCCCGGCACTCGTGTGTTTTCTTCCCCTGTCCCTGCCTATAGTGGTGATGTCACTGACATCGCGAGACCTCTGGTCCGCGTGGTTTGCTTCAGTGAGTCCCCCGGCAGCACTGAGCTCAGGCTGTTGCCTGTTTTGCTTCCTGCTCATGTGCTGACTCGTGGGTGTGTGGACAGTTGTGGTTTTCGGCGGTGTGGAGCCTCAAGAGCGGTGCTTCCCAGCGGTGTGGAGCTTCCAGAGGTAGAGCTGTGCCATCTCTCTCCCAGGCTTCGGAGTGCCAAGTGATATTGTGCTACAGGCTTACATATATCAGCCTTGCTGTAAGTAGGGTTTTAATTTTAGCCCCACTGGATGCCATTGTTTTATAAGTGTTTCTTGCCCAACAATCAAGTGTTTGTTGTTTTTATATTTATTTTTATTCATTGTATTAAACTGCCATCTTATTTTGCATACCTTATCAGTGATTTTTTGTTTTTAGTTGCACTATGATCTTTTTCTCTTTTTTTCTTCTATGTTGTCGTCTTTTATGTTTGTTTGTTTGAGACTACATTGAAGATACTTCCTTGGAACTCATCCCAGCTTTTTGACTTGGACTATATTCGGTCAGACAATTATTTCTGGAGGCGCCGGTTTATGTGTTTTTACTGTGTATATTGGTTTGTGTGACCTATTTTTTTCCTGGCTGCCTCCACTTCAACATTTGAGGGTTTATTGTATATGTTAGTTGCTTAATTGTCACTATTTTTTTTTATATTAATTGCCTTAGCGCTGTTCCCACTGCCCTTCCCCTTTATCTAACTGTACCAAAGGCAGCTTATTTGAATTTATGCATTATGTCGATGCCTTGAACCCCTTGTGCTGAAGAATGCGACACATTCCCTAGAAATTAGTTGAGGGTCCCACTGGCACTCAAGGGATTAAATATATTGACCTTGGGGTAGACACATGCCAATACAATAATAATAAATCAATAGTACATTAAACAAGCGGATCTAAACAAAATAACATTGCAATAGATAATCCCAGCAAGTAGTGAAGGTCAATAATTGTTGATTAAAATCTCTATTTTTGGGGAAAAGGTCTAGCTTTTCAAAACATTATCAAGTTTTAGCACAAGTGGAGTTCTCTTTTTTATCTGACCCCCAGCCAGCAAGCTCGTTTTGATGATCTTTTGTGATTAACATCTTCAGTGCTATTGGGTTGTATGTCACAGTGCTTTAATGTTTCATTATTCCTGTGACTCACCTGAGGCTGCCACACGTCCCAAATTTACTGAGTTTTGGCAAACCTGTCTCGGTGTCCTAAAGGTCTGGATACATTTGTCAAAGTGTTCTGGTTTAAACGGCACAGGACGGCTGCCTCTTCTACTTCTTCCATAGAAGAATGGCAATGGTGCAACCAGGAAAAGGGGAGGAGGGGGAGTGGGTACAAGAGATCTGTCAGCGGGCTGTGTTGTTAATCACCCGCTGACCTTGGCACATTCGCCTCATAATACTTTGACAGTGGTTTACATTACAAAGTATTGTGGGACTCAAAGGTGCCAAGATCAGCTGGCATTCACAAAATCCCACCGCATCCCCACCCCTCTACCTGCTCAACTACCTGAGAGACCTGGTGTAGACTTACCTCCTGGGCCCCCAGGAATGCTGGTGGCAGTCCTGGCAAAAAGATTTACAATGTCTGTCTAACAAAGCATGGAACAAGTAACATACCTGCCAACTAACTCCAGGCTCACGGTGTGATAAGGATCCCATCCAGACATTCTTCAGCTTTTACTTCATTATACTAACGTTGTGGACCCGGATGCAAATGGGACCCCAAACAAAGGACTGGTTTCTAATTACAATGTGATCATGGAGTCAGTTGTGAGGGATGAAGTAGCATATTAGTTACAGCTTCAGCTCTAGATTAGGGTAATGTTGGATGTATACATGTTTGGTGCTTTTTTATTTAGGGATTTGTTAGGCAGTGGTAAACAAAGTACTCAGCATAGTAGAGTTGTATGCAGCTGGTTTTAGCTTTGTTTTACTTTGAATTTATTATATATTTTGTTTTCATTCTTTTTTTCTTTAAATTCATATTATCTTTAATGCATGCCACAACTACTAATATGACAAAGTTTTTTTTTTTTTTTAAATTATTCACTTTTATAATTATGGTTCAACCAATGATTAAAAAGAGTTTTGATGTATTGTATTGTATTGTATTGTATGTCTTTATTTATATAGCGCCATTAATGTACATAGCGCTTCACAGTACTAATACATGTGGTAATCGAATAAATAACAGATAATATAAATAACAGATCATGGGAATAAGTGCTTTAGACAAACATAACATTAAGGAAGAGGAGTCCCTGCCCCGAGGAGCTTACAATCTAATTGGTAGGTAGGGAGAACGTACAGAGACAGGAGGAGGGAGTTCTGGTAAGTGCGTCTTCAGGGGGCCAAGCTTTATGTATCATGTGTTCAGAATGTTCACAGTGCTATTCATACTGCTGCGGCCGAGTTTATTCGAGCATTTGCCCGTTCTCGGCCGCAGCAGTAACCTGGCGCGCGCCGGAGGGTGCCGGGCGTGCGCCGAAGCAGCGGAAGAGCGCCCTCCGATCGGGGCGCTCTCCCTCCCGCTGCCGGGTCCGCCGGGTCCCCCGGAACCCCCTGCCGCCGTCCCCCACATCGCGGGACACCAGGGCTCCCTCGGGGAGCCCTGGACGCGCGTGCAGGGGGCGCAGGCACTCGATGACGCGTGACCGCGCATCGGTGATGCGCGGCACGCTGAGGGAGTGTGGCTAGCACGCCGGGGCATCCCCCGGCTTGCGGTGCTAGCCGTGCTCGGATAAAACGTGTCGGTAGTGTATGCTTCTTTAAGCAAGTGTGTCTTAAGGTGGGTCTTAAGGTGGATAGGGAGGGTGCTAGTCGGGTACTGAGGGGAAGGGCATTCCAGAGGTGTGGGGCAGTCAGTGAAAAAGGTTTAAGGCGGGAGAGGGCTTTAGATAAAAAGGGGGTAGAAAGAAGACATCCTTGAGCAGAACGCAAGAGTCGGGGTGGTGCATAGCGAGAAATTAGGGCTGAGATGTAAGGAGGGGCAGAAGAGTGTAAAGCTTTAAAAGTGAGGAGAAGAATGGAGTGTGAGATGCGGGATTTGATTGGAAGCCAGGAGAGGGATTTCAGGAGGGGAGATGCTGAGACAGATCTAGGAAAGAGTAGAGTGATTCTGGCAGCAGCGTTTAGGATAGATTGTAGGAGAGACAGGTGAGAGGCAGGAAGGCCGGACAGCAGGAGGTTACAGTAATCAAGACGGGAGAGAATGAGGGCCTGAGTCAGAGTTTTAGCAGTCGAGCAACAGAGGAAAGGGCGTATCTTTGTTATATTGCGGAGGAAAAAGCGACAAGTTTTAGAAATGTTTTGAATGTGAGGGGCGAATGTGAGAGAGGAGTCGAGTGTGACCCCTAGGCAGCGTGCTTGGGCTACTGGGTGGATGATCGTAGTTCCAACAGTAATGTGGAAGGAGGTAGTAGGGCCAGGATTGGAAGGAAGTATGAGGAGCTCTGTTTTAGCCATGTTGAGTTTAAGGCGACGGAGGGCCATCCAGGGTGATATAGCAGAGAGACATTCAGAAACTTTGGTCTGTATAGCAGGTGTAAGGTCAGGTGTTGAAAAGTATATTTGTGTGTCGTCAGCATAGAGGTGATATTTAAACCCAAAAGATGTTATTAGGTCACCTAGGGAGAGTGTGTACAGAGAAAAGAGAAGAGGTCCCAGGACAGAGCCCTGGGGTACCCCCACAGAGAGATCAATAGAGGAGGAGGAGGTGTTAGCAGAAGAGACACTGAAAGTACGATGGGAGAGGTAGGATGAGATCCAGGATAGAGCTTTGTTCTGAATACCAAGAGTATGGAGAATGTGACGGAGAAGAGGGTGGTCCATGGTGTCAAATGCTGCAGAGAGGTCGAGTAATATGAGCAGAGTGTAATGACCTCTGTCTTTGGCAGCATGGAGGTCGTCAGTTATTTTAGTGAGGGCTGTTTCCGTGGAGTGAGCAGTGCGGAAGCCAGATTGTCTAGGAGAGAATAGGTGTTGAGAAAATGGAGCAAGCGAGAGAATACAAGACGTTCAAGGAGTTTAGAGGCAAAAGGCAGGAGGGAGACAGGTCGATAGTTAGAAAGACAGGTAGGGTCAAGCTTGCTGTTTTTGAGTAATGGTATGACTGTTGCACGTTTGAAGGAGGATGGAAAGGTTCCAGAGCAGAGTGAGGAGTTAAAAATGTGTGTGAGCGTAGGGATTATAGTAGGAGCAAGAGGTTTTAGGAGATGGGAGGGAATGGGGTCAAGAGGGCAAGTGGTAGAGGGAGAAGTGACGATCAACAGCGACACATCCTCCTCTGAGAAAGTGGAACAAGAGTCAAGGAAGGCAGGAGGAGAGTTAGGAAGAGGTGTAGGATGGGAAGAAGAAACAGAGGGGATGTTCTGACGTATGGATACCACCTTTTCCTTAAAATAGTCAGCAAAGTCCTGAGCGGAGATGGAGGAAGGAGAGGCAGCTGAGGGTGGTTTGAGTAGAGTATCAAAGACAGAGAACAGTCGGTGTGGGTTAGACTTGTGCATGTTGATTAGTGCAGAAAAGTGGGCTTGTTTAGCTTGCGAGAGGGCAGAGTTGAAACAGGATAGCATAAATTTGTAGTGAATGAAGTCTGCGAGAGTGTGAGACTTCCTCCAGAGGCGTTCAGAGGAACGAGTGGAGGAACGCAGCATGCGTGTGTGGGAATTTAGCCAGGGTCTAGGGTTAGAAGGGCGAGTGCGGCAGAGAAAAAGTGGGGCATGTAGATCAAGAGAGGAGGACAAGACAGAGTTGTAGTTCCTGACCAGGTTGTCGGGGTCTGTAGCAGAGCTATGAGAGGAGAGGGAGGAGCGTAAAGTGGACTCAAAGTCAGGTAAGTGAATAGAGCGCAGGTTTCTGCAGAACCGGAGTGTAGATGGAGGTGGAGAAGGGGAGAAGCGAGATAGAGAGAATGAGATGAGATGATGGTCAGAGAGAGGAAAAGGGGAAATGGAGAAATCGGAGAGAGAGAAGTTCTTAGTGAAAACCAGGTCTAAGTAGTGGCCATCCTTGTGGGCGCTGGCTGCAGTGCACTGTTGAAGGCCAAAAGAAGAGGTTAGAGAAAGAAAGTGAGAAGCCCAAGGGAGAGAGGGGTCATCAATGTGGCAATTGAAGTCCCCAAGGAGAAGAACAGGGGAGTCTGAGGAGAGGAAGAAAGAGAGCCATGATTCAAAGTGAGAGAGAAAGGCAGAAGGGGGATGAGTAGAGGTAGGTGGGCGATAGATGACCGCCACATGAACAGGGAGAGGAGAGAAAATCTGGACAGTGTGAGCCTCAAAGGAGGGAAAAGCAAGAGAGGGAGGAATAGGAAGGGTTCGGTAACGACAGAGAGAGGAGAGCAGGAGCCCCACGCCTCCACCCCTGCCATCAGTGCTCGGAGTGTGGGAGAAGGAAAGGCCACCGTAGGAGAGGGCAGCTTCCAGAGCAGAGTCAGACTGAGTGAGCCAGGTCTCAGTTATAGCAAAGAGAAGCAGGGAGTGAGAGAGAAAGAAGTCATGCACAGAGAGGAACTTGTTAGAGAGGGAGTGAGCATTCCAAAGGGCACAGGAGAAAGGGAGAGAGGAGGGAGGGTGGCAGGGGATGGGTATGAGGTTGGAGGGGTTGACACCAGAAGGAGTAGAGGTTGCAGTTGGCAGGCGAGGACGAGCGCATGTAGGAATAAGACAGGGACCAGGATTGGGAGAGATATCCTCAGAAGCAAGGAGAAGAAACATGGATAGAAAGAGGATGTGTGAGGATGATTTGTAGGGGTGTTTTTTAGTGCAGGGGATATAGCTGTGTGGTGTCAGAGGACGCAGGTAAGAAAGGAGTTCATGTGAACAGAGAAGTGGTGAAGGAAGGAGAGATGGAGATATATGAATAGAGTTGGAGATATACTGAGGCTGGTAAAAAGAAGTGCATAATTGAAATGTGTGAAACATTGGCTGCAAATTGTGGTTCAATGTTTGTTGTGAAACCTTTCAGTGGACCAACAGTAGAATTTAAGTTATAGAGTACAGAGCTTTCAGAACCTCATAGGTTTCTTCTTCTAGTGTCCTGTGGCACACAATAGAATGAAACATATATATTCTGCATTGAGTAGGACTGGAGATAAACTCTGTAGCGAGTCTCTAAGTGGAGACTGATTGTCTATGGCAGGGGTGCGCAAAGTTACTGAGGTGCGCCCCCCCGTGTGCGAGCGCTCGCGCCCCCCTCTCTCCTGTGACCCGGTGTCAAATGATGCCACGGGTCATGTGATGTCACGTGACCAGCAGCATAATTTGAATCATGTTGCCATGGCAATGCGCACGTCACATTACCCAGCAGCGTCATTTGATGCCGCGCACGGGTGTAGCTATAGCCCGGGCAAAGCCTGGAGGCCCGAGCTCTTGGGGGCTCCGCTCTCCCCCTCTATGTCGGCGGCCCATCTGTCTCTTTTGAGACAGAGACAGGCTTGGGTGGGTAGGAGGAGAGTGGAGGCTGCCGGCTGCGGAGTTCAGAGCTGATCATAGAACAGCTAGAGTCAGTAGGAGGGAGGAGGAGAGTATGGCTGTCTGTCTGCTTAACTCCTTCAGCAGGTGGCGCTGAAGAGCTCTCCATAGCTGCTCCTCTCTACATGCCCCGGTTCCGTCAGAAAGAGGATGGTTGAGAGAGGAGGAGGGAGAGGGAAAAGAGAGGAGAGGGGAGAGGGAAGAGAGAGGAGTGGGAAAGGGAAGAGGGAAGAGAGAGGAGGGGGAGAGGGAAGAGGGAAGAGAGAGGAGGGAGGATGGGGGGAGAGGATTGGGCGAAGAGAGAGGATAGAGGATGGAGGGAGAGAGAGGATGGAGGGGTGTGAGTGAATATGGGGGTGTGTGACTGAGGATGGGGGGGAGGGGAGAAGATGGGGGAGAGGACAGACAGGGAGAGAGGATGGGGGAGGGAGAGAGGATGGGGGGAGGGAGAGAGGATGGGGGAGGGAGAGAGGATGGGGGGAGGGAGAGAGGATGGGGGGAGGGAGAGAGGATGGGGGAGGGAGAGAGGATGGGGGGAGGGAGAGAGGATGGGGGAGGGAGAGAGGATGGGGGAGGGAGAGAGGATGGGGGGGAGGGAGAGAGGATGGGGGGGAGGGAGAGAGGATGGGGGGAGGGAGAGAGGATGGGGGAAGGGAGAGAGGATGGGGGGAGGGAGAGAGAATGGGGGGAGGGAGAGAGAATGGGGGGAGGGAGAGAGGATGGGGGGAGGGAGAGAGGATGGGGGGAGGGAGAGAGGATGGGGGGAGGGAGAGAGGATGGGGGGAGGGAGAGAGGATGGGGGGAGGGAGAGAGGATGGGGGGAGGGAGAGAGGATGGGGGGAGGGAGAGAGGATGGGGGGAGGGAGAGAGGATGGGGGGAGGGAGAGCGGATGGGGGAGGGAGAGCGGATGGGGGAGGGAGATCAGATGGGGGGAGGGAGAGAGGATGGGGGGATGGGGGGAGTGAGAGAGGATGGGGAGAGGGAGGAAAGCAACAAAAGGGGGGAGGGGGCACATGTGTTCCGTTTTTTTACATTTTAAAATTTGGTCACCCTAAGGAGGTGGAGATCCGATGATGAGGGGGAGATATGATGATGATGATGATGATGATGATGATGATGATGATGAGCGGGAGACAGCTGATGATGAGGAGGGGGAGAGATGATGATGATGAGGAGTTGAGAGGAGATGAGGAGGAAAGATTATGAGGAGGGATAGAGATGATGAGGGGGAGAGATGATGATGATGAGGGATGATGATGATGAGGAGGGATGATGAGATTGAGGATCAGGGAGAGGATGGGGGAGGGAGAAAAAATTGCAGCCAGTATTACTATTAATGGGACCCTGAAAGTTTTTTGCCCAGGGGCCCGCGAATGTCTAGCTATGCCACTGACGCGTCCAGAAGTGTACTGAATCCCGGTAAATTTCGGTTGCAGAGGCCTCGTGCGGTCCCCCGACATTTAAATTAACTGCCTCTGGGAAGAGCGCGGGGCCTCTGTAACCGCCGTCCACCTTTGCACACACCATGTCTATGGCACCGGGGCAAGCACCGGTCGCATATCCACAGCTTCGCTGGCGCCGGAGTATTAATGCTGTGCGGGTGGTCTGATATGGAATCATGGACCCCCGCCCCCGCAGCTCGGCTGCGGCAGACACTGTAAGCAGAGCTGCAGCTTTTTGCCTTTCCAGCTGCAGCTTCCAAGAAAGTGAGTCTTGCTACTGTACATCTGTAGGTGTCAGAGGAATAGTAGAGGTGTGAAGAGGTGTTATGCTCACACCTCTAAAATGTGGGAAAGGAAGTGAATTAAAAATGACCATGACCATCTGGTCATGAAACCAGAATCTTCATTTAAGTTGGATATATTTTAATTCCCTTGTCCTTCTCTCCTGTGTATTTTTTCAATTCCTTTTGAGAATACTGGTAAATCTGACAGTGGGTGTCCTGCTTGGGAAAGTGCTGTCTCGCAGGAGTTCATGTACTGATGTCTGATTTTATGAATCTATGGTGATTCATGTTGGTTTGAAGGGTTTGTTTGGTTTCTTCAACATAGTTCATATACTGTAGATGCATTTTCTACATTTTATAAGATACACAACATTGCTGGATTTGTAGGCAATCTTGATCTTGTCTATTAATCTTATTGTTCTGAACCATGATGATGGTGGTCTCTCTCTCTCTCTCTCTCTCTCTCTCTCTCTCTCTCTCTCTCTCTCTCTCTCTCTCTCTCTCTCTCTCTCTCTCTCTCTCCCTCTCTCTCTCTCTCTCTCTCTCTATATATATATATATATGTTTACATATTTTGCATTTCTTTTGATTGCACAGCAGTATTAGTTGTCAGTCTGTTTCTGATTAGCTTGTTTGAGAGTTTGGGAGTCTGTTTGTAGACTATGATGGGTGATTCTGTGGAAATAGATTTTCGTCATTAAGCCCCATAGGTTGTAGATCTTTGATGATGCCTTTGAGTTATCTGAGAATGGGGTTGTAAACTGTGACTGTTCTGCTTTCCATTTTAACTTGTACTATAGTAGCCATCTCTTGGGAGCCATTTGTATGGCTCGTTATATTTCTTTGTCTTTTTGGCTGGTACAGTGGCCTTGTTCCATGAAGGGATTGCGAAGGAATTTGAAGTTTGTCCCTTGTGCTGCTGTTAAAAGCAGATTCAGTGCTATCTGATGATCAGGCTGAAAATGATAGATTTTGTTTGGTGTGGCTGTTATGGAAACTGGTTTTATGTAAAAATCTACATTGATCTGTGTTTTTTCTGTAGATTGTAACCGTATTATCTTATGGTGGTAGGGTGGAATATTCCAATGTTTTATACAGGTGTAGAATATTCTATGATCAGTTTTATAGAGTGGTGGAAGCTGTTGAAGTTCTTATGATCAGTTTTATGAGTGATTGTTCAACTTTTGTCAAGATAAATATTTAATCTATGTATCTGAGGTACAAAAGGGTTTTATGCTGTGGTTCTTTCAGAAAGTCCTCTCAAAGACTGTCCATAAAGAGGTTGGTATGTAGTGGTTCAATGTGTGTTCCCATATTGGTGCTCATTATATTTTGGAAGGGATGGTCTGTGTGTGACAACTGATTTGTAGGAATCTCTGGAAGGTGGGCAATACCACCTTTGTGATGGATATCACAGATTAGTATACAGTATAGCAAGCTGACATTGATGGTGGGTAGGATAGTATTGGGGTAGGGGGAAGTTACTTGACAGCCTGCAGTTTCCTCAATAAGTCTTTAGTGTCTTGGATAAAGATTTTGGTTGCAATCATCAGATGTTTTAGAATTAGTCATGAAATGTTTTCTGTCAGTGTTGATGCCAGGAGAGACGAACGTGGCAATTAAAATACATCCAACTTCTGGACTCCAGAAGCAGTGGCTTAAATCAAGATTCAGGGTTTATGACACATTATGGCAAAATGTAATCCACCTCCTGCACCACATTTTATTGTTCCTTCCAACTGTGCTACCACAGTACACGTAAAGAAGAAACCTAATGTATGGATCATTTTATTTATATAGCGCCAACAATAGCCACAGTGCTTCAAAAAATTACAACACAAGGTAAATAAATTGCAAACAATAAGGATAAATTCAATAGGTAAATGACAACATAAGGCAAACCTGTGGTTTCAAAAGCTCTGTGCACTATAACTCATAGGTGGGCAACAGGTGGCCTGGGGCTTCACCTCCGACCCTCAACCGCTTACCAGTCCACCAGTCTGCTTTCCCTCTCTCCCCAGTACAGAGGTAGTGGAGATGTTGCTGGTGTGAACCGTATCTTCTTCCCAGTCCCTTTGCTGCCAAATTACCGTGTAAATCATCAATTCCCAGTGTAAGGAATGGGATAGTATTCATCAGTGTGACAGTAATAAGAAGCTGACTAGAGGGGAGAAGCTCCCAGTCATGGCTGCAACATCCCTCCAGACTGTGCAGTATATGTATATCTATCTATCTATCTATCTATCTATCTATCTATCTATCTATCTATCTATCTATCTATCTCTCTATCTCTCTATCTCTCTATCTCTCTATCTATGGGGCCAATTCACAAAGCACTGATAAGTGGTTTAAAGGGTGATAAATGGCTTTATAGCGTGATACTGCCTACTCTGCTTTTCACAAAGCAGTGATAACAGTGCAGTATCGCGCTATAAGGGCTTTTAATCATCCACAAACAGTCAGAGAAAAAAAAAGTGATAACTTTATCGTATTATAAAAAGTCGCCATCTTTTTTGACCAGCTAAAGGCTGGCGCAAAAGAGATTGAGACATGCATAAAAGCATAATTTTTTTTCAGCATAGCATTGATACCAGAGACCGGCGGAGGCCTCCGGGTGGTCCTCACGGATGTCATGGGGCCACATGTGTATCCAGGGGTCCTCGGGTGGTCCACACGGGTGTCTGGGGGTCCTTGAATGGTTCCTGCGGGTGTCCGGGGCTTCCAGGTGCTCCCCCCAGGTGTCCGCCAGCCCCACGGGGGTCCTCGGGTGGTCCCTGCGGATGGCTGGGGGTCCTCAGATGGTCCCCATGGGTGTCCAGGGGCCTCCAGGTGCTCCTCCCGGATGTCCGGCGTTCCTCGGGTGCATCCTGCAGGTGTCTGGGGCCCCACGGGGGCCCATGGGTGTTCCCCGCGGGTGTCTGGGGATCCGCGCTGGCCTGCAGTACCAATCCTGTGCCGAAAATATAAAAAGTACAATACACAGCTATAACCCCCTCCCTCCCCCCAACACATACAGTACAGTAATGGGCAAAATTACTATTATCCAGATATAAACCAGCAGCATAAATTAAATAAAATTTGCACTTACCCCTGCCAGCCTGCCAGGATGAAGGCCGTCCTCATCCTCATCACCGTTCTTGTCTTCCGTTGCCAGAAACAATGCAATAAAAAAATACAATCTAATGGCCCCTAACCCCTTAATCACCTTAGCGGTTAGTAACCGCTATAGTAATTAAGGAGTTAACCCACCCTCATCGGGGACACTAACCCCACCTTCCACCCCTGCTACCCATTGATTGGCACAGTGGTAAAGTATGCCCATATAATATTCCCCCTGCGGGTCGTGTGTCTGGGGGTCCTCGGATGGTCCTCGCGGGTTTCCGGGTGTCACCGCTGGCCTGCGGTACCAATCCTGTGCATAAAAATAAAATGCAATACATTCAAAGAAATACAACCCCTTCCCCCATATATATTGTACAGTAAAGGGCAAAATTACTATTATCCAGATATAGATAATAGTGCATTTGCCCATTTAAAATAAAACATAAATAAGCAGCATAAAGTAAATAAAACTTGCACTTACCCCTGCCACGATGAAGGTCGTCATCATCATCCTTATCCTCCATGGGCACCAACAATACAATAAAAAATACAAACTAATGGCCCCTAACCTCTTAATCACCTTAGCAGTTAATAACCACTATAGTAATTATACAAATGGGTAAATCAATGGATTAACCCTCCAGGCGCTCAGAATAAAGCATAGTCCTGCTGGTGAGCAATAATACAATAAATCACATAGACCCCGGCTGTATTCAATCGTATAGCAGTGTAGAAAATGTATCCTTCCCTCCAACCGGCTCACCAAGAGCACTATAAGGCTGGAACACGGGAAACTCACGTATAATACTTGATGTCCGGTCTTTCAAATTGCTGTGCTGTATGCTCCCGCTCCTCCTGGATAGGCTGGGGTCTCTCCGTCGCAGGATCTCGTTGCTTCACCGCCAACCCGCTGCCCGCCGATGCGGAGGGTGGTCACCTGACCGGCGGCATGGATGGTGCTTCTGAGTGACGTCACGGCAGACCCGACAGCAAGGAACACCCAGCAGTGACTCGGCGTGCAGGCGCGCAGTGAATCAGCATGGATAATCTCTTAGAAAAAGAGTAAATGCGCCGCACAGCACCAAAAAAGAAAGTGAAGGCTGATATGGGAAAAGTAAAAAAGCTTTATTTGCACAAGGTGCAAGCGAAACCTCTTGACGCGTTTCGGCCTGGGAGGCCTTTGTCAATTAAGTGGTTAACCCAACCTCCCCCGCTACCCAAGCACCCTACCCGGGGACACCACCCTCACCCTCCACCCATTGATTGGCATAATGTTACAGCATGCGGGCATGCACCACTATAGCACCACTATAGCAATCAATGGAGAAGCTAAAAAAAAAACAGTCCCCAAAATCAAACACATTACATGGAAAAAGCAACACATTAGAAATGCCAATAAACCAACTGATTGGCAAAGTGGTACACCATGCCCATTTAATATGGGCATGATTTAACACTATGACAGTCAATGGTCAACCTAAAAAATAAATAACCACCAACAATATCCAATTCAATCAAAACAATCACCAAATAAACAAGTAAACACAACAAAATTACAATCAATAAAGCAACTAGCAAATAAACACCAGAATTACAAATTTAAACACCCGAAAAACATCAATAAATAAAAGAAAACTCCAAATAAACACCATTATTAAAAATCAAAAGACCAACAATAAACCACAATTACAGTAAAAAGCAAACACCAAAAAAACCCAGAAACAAACAATTGAAACCACAACAAAAAATACCAAAATTCAAAATCAAAACACAAAATATATAGCATAAATATTTCTTTTTAAAAGAAGCAAAATACATTTAAAAGAAATAGAAGCCAGCATTTTCCAAAAAAAAGCATTGCTTGTCACTGTATGTACAGCCTGGGGCATACATAAATACATTGGCAATCAGTGGGCAATTACATTTTTTTAAAGAAAGAAAAAAACAATGAAAAAACCTGCAAAAAAATAAATAACATACATTCAACGTTTTTTCTTACCTTTTTAAATGTCTTCACCCTCCGATTCCAGGGGTTTCAGGAAGCTCTCGAACAAATCTAGGATCCACAACAGCCACGGCCCTCAGGCAAAGTCCAAAGTCCTTTTCTTCTTTGTTCATCTATTAATTGTAATCCAATTGTGGGTCTTCTTTCTTCTTCTCTGTCTTCATCCATCTTCATCTTAATCTGTACTGGCATCACACGTCGATTGGGGGGAGGTGCTTTGACTTCTGCCTCAATGACCCCCTGCTTCCCGAGTTACAGGCCTTGGTATGGGGTATCGGGCATCTCTGCTCATGTACACTATTATCAAAATCAATATTTGTACTGCACGATCGCCTATAAGAGCCGGGCATGGAGACGGAGCGTCCCCATGCAGCTCTTACAGGCTGCAGTTTTTCTATCAGCTACCGTGCTATATAATTTATAGCGTGATAGCACTGATACAAAAAACAGTTCGGACAATAGTGCACTTATTTTATAGGCCTTAAAAAATGGCCTTCACTTCTTAGTGAATCCCGCTTTTGGCCTTATGTCTTGCAGCGTGATAAATAAATGCATTGTCGGACGCAAATGCACTGACGCCTCCTGATGATGTAGGCGCGTGAACACGTCGTGCCACGCTGACGTCAGAAGAGGCGGGCTCCAGGCAGACATGGGAGCACCGAACAAAGCGTGCAATGTTTGCCGGTAGCCATGGGAAACCTGCTGTCAGAGCTGGGAGGATTGTACTGCCCAAACTTCGGTTTCTTTGGCACATTAAATTCTTTCCGGCTTAAGTCCGTGTGCCTGCCTCCTTTCTCCATACTGGCTCTTTGGGGACCCTTGGAACTCCCTGGACACAGCGCGCCGGCATCTAAGTACCCCCCTCTAACCTTCTACTTGAGTGCATACACTGCCTCCCATTAATGAGTGATTTAACACCACCAGACTCGGTGGCTACAACGGTTATGCAAGGTTTGCATGATGCCCTTTTCCCAGCAGGTCTGCTTAAAGCAATATCAATCTACATTTAAATAAACCTCTCACATACAAATGACTTAATTACTTATTTTTAAAGTCATAGTTTGACAAAAACACTCAATGAAACAAGCATTTCTTAATTTAACAAAGTCAGCCATGCTTGTAATAGGTTTTATAATTATGTTTGCCGGGTTGTACTGGTGATAACTTCATCAAATAAAATACTAGGACAAAATTAATTTAGCATAATGTATCCAGGAAGAAAATGTTCTCACCATTGCATCTGCTTTATGCTTCATCCGCTTAGCTTCCTGCATAAAGTAATCGGCATTGCGAGGCCTACATGAGGAGAATATGAACACATTTGTCAGCTATGCCCAGGCATAAAACACATTCAATGGGTGCATTCCTGAGTCACAGACATATCACAAAATACGGAAAAAACAGTACAGCCTGAGTGGAAAAAAAATACATGCAGTGCACTGAATCCTAACAAACAATATATTGATATAAAACCTGTTTACAATAGAATAATAAGTACAGTAATATGTAGTTAACACAATTGGCTAACAAGAAAGACCTAAAAGAGCAACTGGCCTGTTGTTGCCCATCTCATTGGTTGCCATATTTAAGGCGCGGCTGTCCATTGTAGAAGCTAAAAGGTGACACATTTAATGTGATTCTTTACATTATCGAAGATCTGAATACAGTATGTGCCTGTATTTTATAGAGAGGAACAGGCTGGGGGACCTGTGTGGCTATGTTCTTGTATGTCTAAACCAACACATGGAAGAAAACCACAGTAGGGCTATGGTTGCCTGAGTTGTTGGAGATGATTATGTGATGGTGGATGTTGGATCAACAGTGAGTTTTTTTTTTTTTAAATAAATGAATGTTTATTAACACTCAGCTAGCACAAAATGCTTTTTTTTTTAAAATTTACTAGCCTTTTCTCCGAAAAACAGATCTCACTTCGAGATCTCCATAAAACACTGCATAACACCAGTGAAATTAGTCGACCTATTCCTGCGATTTAGATTGTTGATAACCGTTTACTGAACATTCTATCTCAAGTGTCATATGAACAGTTCAAGATTGAATTGACATAGGCAAGTAAATAGACACCAAAGCAAATTTCTGATTAACACGCTAATCTTAGAAATGTAGGGCGTTTCTGGTAAATATTGCCTATATTTAATTTCCGAGGGGTATATCCACAAAGTTCAATAATAAATTAACGCACTATGCATGCCTTCAAGGTAACTAAGGGGTTAAAAGAAACACCCTATCTACCTTTATTACCCATTATATAGCATAGAGGTACAACCAATCAGATTGCTTGCTGTACTATGTGATTGCCTCCTATCAGGTATAACGTAAGAGATTTGGCCAGCTCAGGAAGCTTGGTTGGCCACATCGGTCATAACTAATAGGAGGCAATCACATGGTACAGCAAGCAGTCTGAGCAATCAGTGAGAACGAAGGAAAGCGTTCTGACTCTTCATAAATACTACAGAGCTTGTCTACAAAGAAGGAAATAGAAAGCTATGTACTGTACGTAAGTGCTCCGCAACCGTCGTCACACAAGCTGCCTACAATGGGATGAAAGCTTGTCAGCGTTATCGACAGAATATAGCATCCTGCGTTCTTCAGTCAGTATGGAGAATGCAACAGCAAAGAAAGAAGTATGAACATTTGAAGCAAGGTATAATGGTGGTCCGTGATGAGAGATGTGCAAGACCTATGACCAGCGCTAAACTGGACAACTGACCCCACGCTGGAAGGCACCAATGCAGGGGGACCAAAGCAGAGACTTAGGGGGCTATGCACTAAGCAGTGATAACTGCTTTTAAGTGAGATGAATGGCTTTTAAAGACCGATACCACCTGCTGCACGATTCACAAAGCAGTGATAACAGTGCAGTATCGCTCTTAAAAGGCTTTTTTTCACCCCAAAAAAATCTGTGAAAAAAAGTCGTCCGATCAGGCCAAAAATGGCAAACCCACCGTTTTTTTCCAGTCAGTGCGATTCACAAAGCAGTGATAAGTGAATCGGACTGTAAAAACTCAGAATTTCTTTTCACCAGCTAAAGGCTGGCGTAAAAGAGATGAAGCCATGAATAAAAGCATTGTTTATGTTTTTTTCAGCACAGGATTAATACTAGAGGCCGGCAGGTGTCCCCGGGTGGGTCCCGCTGGCTTGCGGTACCAATCCTATGCCCAAAAAAACACAACAGCCAATACTTTTAAATAAATACACCGCCCTCCCCCCTGCCCCCTAAGATATAGTAAAGTAATGTGCGAAATGTCAATTATCCAGAAATGTATAATAGTGCATTTGCCCATTTAAAATGCACATTAAGCAGCAGAAATAAAGTAAATAAAACTTGCACTTACCCCTGCCAGGCTGCCACGATAAAGGCCGTCCTCATCCTCATCACCATCCATGTCCTCCATTGCCATAAACAATGCAATCAAAAATAGAATCTAATGTCCCCTAACCCCTTAATGGTTAGTAACTGCTATAGTAATTAAGGGGTTAACTCACCCTCTCCCACTACCCACCCAGGAGGCCTAACCACCCTCCCCAGGCAACTACCCCCACCCTCCACCCATTCATTGGTACAGTGGGTACATCACGCCCATATAATATGTACCTGATTTACCACAATAGCAATAAATGGTGAAGTAAACAAAAAACAGGCCCAAAATAAAACACATAACAAATGCCAAGAAAACAATTGGTTGACACAGTGGGTACATCATGCCCACATAATATGGGCATGATTTAACACTATACCTAAAAATAAACAATCACAAACAATATTTAATGCATTCAAAATAATCACAAAATAAACAACAATAAGCAAGCAAACACAACAACATTACCACCATTCAATTAAGCAAATACCAATTAAACACCAGAATTAACAATTAAAACACAAAAACAAAACCATCAATAAATAAAAGAAAACTCCAAATAAACACCATTAGTCAAATTCAAAATACAAAAAATAATCCACTATTAAAAAGCAAACACCAAACCCCCCCTGAAATAATCCATTAAAAACACCACCAAAAATGCCAGCATACAAAATCAAAACACAAAATAAATAGCCTCAAAAAATAAAAAGTACCAAATACATTTAAAATACATCAAAGTAAGCATTTGTCCAAAACGCCATTGATTGTCACTGTATGTATGTATGTATAGCCCTAAAGGGTCATACATAAATATTTGCAATGAATGTGGCCAAAAAAATAATACCAATAAAAAAACAATGAAAAAACCTGTAAAAGAAAAATAACATACATTCAATTTTTTTCCTTGCCTTTTAGATGTCTTCACCCTCCGATTCCTGGGGTATTAGCAAGCTCTCGAACCAATCCACGATCCCAAAGAGTGACGGGCCACAGGTAAAGTCCAAAGTCCTTTTCTTCTTTCTTTATCTGTTAATTGTAATCCATTTTGGGGTCTTCTATCTTCTTCTTCATCTGTATCTTCTTCTTCATCCATCTTCATCTGTAACGCATTGTAATCCTATTGGTGGAGGAGGTCCTCCCTCCTCGGCTTCTTGCCGTCAAATGAGGCTGCACAGGCTTTTATAGGCCAGTGATGTCACATTTGAGTGCAAATGATTCACACGCCTCTGATTGGCTGTGAAAACCATGTGCCTTTTTTTTTTTAATGGGACGTCATGTAAAGGGAATGAAGCAAGCCAATTAGAATGGCTGTGCTTCCTTTCCCTTTAACATAATGTCACAAAAAGTAACATGGCTACCGTCATATGGTACTTCAGCCTGATTCGATTTGAAGATGTATATCCCCAATCTGATTGGTTGTAGTAGACCATGTGACTCCCTTTGGATGATGTTACATCCTTTCCCAAAAATGACTCTGTCACATGGTCTACAACAACCAATCAGATTGGGGATATACATCTCCCAATCGGATTGACGCACCTCCGACGTCGTCGGTTGTGACGTCCTGCGCTGGACCAACAACAACCACCAAATTTCGCGGGAGCGGCTTCCCCTGATGACGTCACCATCATGGCGCCTGCTAGAGCTGAGGGAAGCTGCGCGGACTATCCCTTGCCGACATCACTAGGTACTTGACCCGACCTAGAGGAAGGGGTCGAAGTACTCCTGCAGCCACTGACTCTATTCCTGTGACCACACCAGTGGGCCATGGGAGGCCCAAACCACCGGGACTTGCCCAGGACACTGTTAGGTCCCGATCACGGACCTCTACCACCAGTGTCCCTTCTAAGGCTTCCCCTGTTCAGGACATTGCTCTTGTGCGCATCCCATCAGCCCGTGCTGCTGATGCTCGTTCTGCCCCTGCTGGTGTTAAACATGGCTTTTTAAGAAGTAAAAGCTATAGTGTATCACCTACTTTCTCTACTGACCTCAGAGACTGGGACTTTGGGGAGTTTCAGGGTTGGTCAGATGAAGACTCAAAGGGGGAGACATCGGCCTCTAGCAGGATACCTGTGGCTAAATCCTGTGGTTCATTCTCATCCTTTAGAGGGTCCTCTCTGCCAGTATGGTCCGGAACGTCTGGAGTGTCCTCTCAGATGGACACTAGGTCCAGTAGCCCAACCACTGCAGACTCCCTGGGGAAGGCCTGTAAGTGGTGGGATCCCATGTTCCTGGGGTATGCTCCTACCATGCAGCGAACCAGGTTCTTGTTAGTTGATGGGCCCACTGTAGATCATTGGTGGGAGGAAGGGGAATTCTCCCCAGAAGAGATGGCGGAAGCCCTACGTAAGGGCATAGTAGGACTAATGGCCAGTACTAGAGTGGGGATTAGGTTTGTTGGGGGTGGGGGTTGTTATGGGGGTAGGTGCACCTGGGAGGGAGGTTAGGCCACCCAGGGGGATTAAGGGAGGGGGTTATCCCCTTATATGTCATAGCGGTTCTACCTCTATGCCATACTGTGGGTAGTAAGGTAGTTAGGTTAAGGGTATTTTGTATTAACCCCTTAGCTACCATGAAGGCATGCCTTCGTGGCCACTATGGCTTCCAAGGGGTTAATATATTATTTTATTTTTTAAAGCAGATGCCAGGTATATATTGCATCTTGATTACAACACGGCTAATGCAGGCCAGTGTTTTATTCCGACGTTAGCTGCCTATTGCCACGTTAGCCATATGATAAAGAAGGACCTAACACATTGTTTTTGTACATATTGTATTTAGCTTTGTGGATCTCTGTTAAAGTCGGGGAAGCTAACATCCGTTACCTATCTACTGTAGGTAACGTTCTGAATTTGCCCTGATTTAACAGAGCTTTGTAGGTCTGCCACATATACCCTTATTCAATGTGCCGTGAAGAGGTCCTCTCAGTGCTGGAATATAGGTCAGCTCCTTCAAAGGAATAGGGCTAAAATATTCTCCAGCATGGGAAGGCTGTTTCACAACTCAGACTCACAACTCATACTGTATATTCACACATACACAATAGAGATAGGCAAACTTTGTAAAATGTGTGTGTTTTTTCCCCCTCGATCTTTGAACTTTTTAACACTGCTCAAAGTAAAAATCTCTACATCCTGAAATATGGGTTTTGCTAGAGAGTAAATAAGAGGAGAGAGCGAATCAGGGTGGATTCTCCTCTGGCGACACAACGCATTTTGCTTTGACGTGTCAATATCGCCCACACTTTTGAGGCTAAAAATTTCCAGCAAACTTTTTTGCGGAAAATAGGTGTCGCTAACTTTGGACAAGTTCGCACATCTCTAATATACACACACATTATATTTATTCATAATAAGGTAAAACATTGAAGCTACATACTATATCATGCGCATTTCAAACAAATTTAAGAAACATACTATGGAGGATTCACAAAATAACTTTTTTGAATAACGTCTCCTGAAATAATATAATTTTACAGAGCATATGAACTCACAAGCAGCATACTCACATATTATCAAGCAACAGTTTAGTTCTCCTGGAATCATTATGCCCATTGGATAGAGGTGACCAAAGATCTGACTGTAGATCTTCTGTATTATACACAGGGGTATTTTCTGAGGGAATAGGAAGTGATCTCTAAAAATAAACATATAATGGCTCTAATGTAATTTAGAAAGTAAGACTTATTTGGCATGTCTTCATTTAACTTTCTCCAAAGCAAAAGTTTAGTGACTAAATTAAAATACAGTTTTAACAAAAAACTCTGGGTTTAACATTTTTGGCCAAAATTGATCATTTTTTGTAAAATAAACAGTTTTAAAAAAGGGCTTCTGTCAAAACTCAGACTTTATGTCACACTGTCAACTTTGTAGAAAATATTTACAAAGAAGGGACATTTTAAAAGGCATATTAGTAACTTTAAATATCCTTAAGACAGAGAAAAAATGTTACATGTTTGCATATGCCAGGGCATGCTTTGGCTTGGGAACCAGCTTAGCTGGCCATGTACTTAGTGAGAGTGAAAGCTATGGTGTAGTTAGCTTTCCCTAAAGGGAATAGGAGTTATTTTTATGTGTTGTGTTGATTTAAAGGTGCGGTGGGCCTGGTATATGATTTGATCCCTGTAAATACAAACCTGTATAGAAAATACAGTGTTTCCGGCCTTAAATTGGGATAAAAGAGACTGCAATGTGGTGTGGGCATCACATATATATATATATATATATATATATATATATACTGTATATATACATATAGCAAATGCTTTAATACACAGGTTCTGTATCACAAGATTCCAAGCTAGAGTTTATGATATGATGTGTGACCAGTGTCAGATTTCCCATTAGGCCCAGGCCTAGCCGGCAACATTTTAGGGCTCATATGCTTTTGCTGCACTCTCAGGCCTTTCGGACCTAATAGGAAGGAACTTGCCTGTGTCAGCCTCCTCCTCATTTATGCCGCTCTCCTGCTCCTTTGGCATCCCAGCGTCAAATTACGCTGCAGGCGTCACGAACCTGGCGTCACAACATCAAATGACGTCATGACGTCGCGTTTTCATGGCAATGCGCCGCTGTGCGACGTCACGTCCGCAGCGTCATTTGACACTGGGATGCCAAAGGAGCAGGAGGGCGGCAGTAAGAAGGCGGCCACACAGGCAAGTGCCTAGGGGTGGCGGATATTGAAATCCGGTGCTGTGTATGACTTAATAATGAGGGGAGGGAAGAGGGGAAGCCTGATGAAGGTGTGATGATAGAATACTGAAACGTTGATGATTGAATAAAACTATATTTTAATCAAGCAAGACTGGTGCGCCATTCGCCTCAGATGCATTGAGTTAATAATAAACCACAAGTGGGCAGCTTTACATGTGAACAACCCACAAATGGACATCTTTGGGATATTTGAGGCTTACCCATGGCTGACATTCCATAGACTAAGTTTGTTTTACACTGATTGTTATTTTACATTGTGCACAGTTTGCAATGCATATAGCACATTATGGTATCATGGAACACCGGATGTTTGTTACATGGATATATTACATTAACTTACTTACCTGGTGAAGATGTGACTGACTTTCAACCCTACGGTTTCTGCTGGAAGATATGAAGGAAGGTAACAAATTGCCACCACTGGATTTGCTTGTAGAGTAGAACCCATCACTTGTCCATTTAAGATTTATGTTCACCAGGCAGGGGAGATAAGGGAGATAGCAGAAGTTTCTCATTTTTTGTTATTGGTAAATGCAAAAAAATACATGACACAATTGCTTACAGTATGTAAAAAATAAAACAAGTTGAGCGAGTAGCATGATAACTCTCCACATGAATGTTATAGATCATATATATATAATTTAGATCATAGAAGGCCCACCATGCCTTTGGAAAACTAGACGGCACCAGTGCAAGCTATTTTCATACCTGTTTGCCTAACTTTGAAAAACTAGCATCAAGAGCCAGAACCAAGATCTTTAGGTGGGCAGGAGGCGTGACTTACCAGTGAATAGCACAAATGCAGGGGGTATTAATTTTAGAACTATGGTTACAACCATAGTAAGTAAGGCCACACCTGCTTCTTTCCCACTGGCTGACTGGAAGTATCATGACACTAAAGGACTTAGGGCAAATCTTCTACTTTGCCTGGTGATATGGAGCCCAAAGGTGAATTGTACCTTTAGATGGTTAAGGTCTCACGAGCAGGGCCCTCATTACCCTTTTTTATGTAATTATCAAGTCTCTGTACCCCCATTGTACCACGCTGCAGAATACAGTATGCTGGTGCTTTACCAATAAACGACAATAATAATTGGACTAAGATGTACCAGAAAAATAACAAACCCTATGAGGACAGAAAATACCTTCTTAACCGGTGGAACAAAAAAACGAATGTGTGGAAGAAAGCAGTGAGCATTATAAGGCGTAATGCAGCCTTTTTCATGAGAAGTTTGTCTTACCCCCAACTAGTTGGAGTTTAATGCCTGATTTGTTTGTACTGGTGTAAGAAGGACATAGAGAGAAATAAATATTATAAGGAAATTGCTAAACATTACATTAATGCACAGACAGTCAGACACATGTATTAAAGTATAATGTGAACTAAAAACCAAATGTACACTGGTTAGTATTTAAGTTATATTGGTAAGTAACGAGTGAAAACTAATACTGTATAACGGGAAAGAATGCGTTTGGCAACTATATATTTGAGCAGAATTTGGCACTTGCATATGCCAAATTGTAATGTATTTTTTGGAGTACTTTGGGAAATAGACATAATGCTGCTTCAAGAATGTATACCGTGTAACAATGTAATATGTGCACTAACCTTATTGGATATTAACACTTTTATTTCTTGTGTGTGTGTGTGTGTTATTAAACATGAGAAAATGCGGGGGAAAAAACACAATCTAAAATACAAGAAAGGGGCGACACCAGACTCTATCAAAAAAGTATTTGTATTTTAGTGTTCATACACAGAAAAAGTGACAATTGCAATAAATTAAATAGACATTCTGTATACAAAAATGTAACAAACTGAAATAGCTGACACTCAAAGTTTCGGGCTATGGCCCTGTGTCAAGAGTCTTGTAAATTTAGATTGTGTTTCTCCCCCCTGCACCTTTTCATGTTTGTATTCTGGATTCTTTGAAGGAAGTTTCCATAGGGGGAGTTTACCAGTCCTCAGCGCGTGAAGTCTTGTGCATACATGCACCGTAGTATGCCTAAGCGTAGAATATCGGCAGGGGAGTGTGCTTATTTAATTACGTCCATGTGTTTAAAATAAGCACACCATCTTTATTCCTGTAAATCCTTGGTGTATTTTATGACTTGGAAATTGCGAAATACAACTTGCTTAAAATAAAATGTTCACTTCGGCCATCTTATGGTGTTAGAAGATGTATACATTGTAATATTGGTGACTCACTTAAATAAAGGTAAGGTCTTCTGGAGCAGGAAAGTTTCTTATAGCATCGCACCAATCGGTAAATATGGGCCTAACTCTCTGAGGTGGGCATACAGAGGAACATTGGTGCCAGGCGTGGAGGGGAATGCCAGGACTAAGCGTAGATGGGAAATCTCTAGGGGCAGGTGTGGGCAGGCAGAAGTCTGAATCAGGGCAGCATTACAATAGGTGTCACTGTCAAATAAGTGCTTATGTACAGATCAGACTTGGAAATGCAGGTTTGGTTTGTTTTGGCACGTTTCCCACCCAACAAATGCAGTCTTTAGCCTTAGTTTTCTTGTACCCATTGCTTTCCTTTGGACTATTTTGTATTTCCAACATCCTGCTTCTCAATCAGAGAAGAAAAATGTCTGGTGATAGCAGCAGGAAGAAAGAAACTATATACCTGTAGATGTTTGTGCTGTGTGTGTTAGACGTCTTAAAGTTGTCCACTGAATCAGTTAGTCGTGGACAATCATCCTTTTCGACATGGTTCTTCTTCATATCCTGAGCTCCTTCATTTTCAAACTACACAAAGTAAAAATGGATAAAAAGACATAGATTTACTAAACTTTAATATTGGAATTGCTGTATGTTAATGGTAAAGACAAAAGGAAAGTCATTTTTAATGCTATATTAACTAACAGTTTAACGCTTATAAGTGGGTTATATGCAGCAATATATCTTATTTGATCACAGCGACGTGCGAACTAAATGTAACACCAGGACAGCTAATTAGTGTGCAAATTAGTATGCAATGCCTAATTATATATGCAAGAGTCACATTTAATGACGGTATCGCAAATGAGCATGCAAATAAAAAAATGAGCGGCTGAATACCTATTCACTGAACTCCGATATCTGGCAATATTGGGCTATTGCACAAACAATATCACCAATTTTTGTTACCTACAGTACCCCATGCGGACGTTAGGCTGATCTTGCCTATGTACATAATGGCCACTATAGACATAGACAAGATCAAACTAGCCAACCTAGAATGAATGATAACAATTCATATATTAACAATGCTGAACGTTTTAGTATCCTACCCCCTTATAAGCCCAAGTGCCCCGCTACTCAATGTCAACCCCTGACTAGTTGGCCACTTGGGCTACTAATAGCTTGATTTTTGCACATACACTGTAGATGTTATGCTTTTGTGTTTTTATTTGTGGGCTGTTTATATTGTGTTAACCCCTTTGAACAAGCCCTTTGATGCCTGAAGGTATTCCTTGGCAATGCATTTGTAGCCTCAGGTATTAAAGTTGCTCAATGATTTTCTGCCATGGGGTTTTGTTCAAAGGATTATTTCATAACATGTAATATTTTGTTATTTTGTTCAAAGGATTATTACATTACTATGGTTGAAAAGTGTGATTTTTTTCAATCACCTCCCCTTCTCCCCCCCCCCCCCCACACACATTATTACATTACTAACACTGAATAACAAATATAGTTTTATGAGTTCACTTTTATTTGTATCGCTAGTGTATTTAACGCTGAATTACTGTTTTTTTCCCTTCAGTGCATGCAAATGAGACTGAATATCGCAACCCACTTATCAATATGTAATTCTTAGTAAATATCACTGCAATCCAGGGGTAGATTGCCTATCGGGCGATCATGGTTGCCCCGGTGGGCGGGTGCAGAGGCTCCCGAGCTCCCCACGCAGCAGCCCGGCGGTCACTGTAATATCGGCCCTACTCCTTTCGCCGCAGGGATCGAATTTACGCCCAACCAGAGGAGGGAGCTGCAGAGTCCCCTGACCGGTGCAGGACCGCACCTCACCCCAAGGTAAGATTGTTGAGGGGGGGGGGGTGTTTGTGTGTGTGTGTGTTGGAGTGAGTGAGAGGGGAGGAGAGAAAGGGGAGTGTCTCTTACCTTCTCTGGAGCGGCCCTCCGCCTGCAGCATCGCGTTGTCATGGCAACCTGATGCAAAATGACACCGCAACGTTACATGGTGACACGTTGCCATGACAATATGGCGTCACATGGTGATGTATTGCCATGATGCCGCGACGCTGCAGGAGGAGGGCCGCTTTTGAAAGGATCGCCCGGGCTGGTATGTATCTGCAATCTGCTTCTGCAGCAATCCCAGTTTTTTATAATGTACATTTTTTACGTTGCTATATCGACCTTTAGTTAATCTAGGCCAAAGCCTTTGGGGCAAACCTTTAAAAAAATAGAGAGATGCTTTTTAACACATAGGGGACGTAAGTAAAAAAAGGCACATCGTTCATTAGAAACCTGGGCTTCAAGAAGTATGTATTGTAGAGCTGCAATTTTTGTGTTTCATTAATAATTTGCCTGATTGTCTGTTGGGTCAATGCAGATAGCCAGTCAATACAATCTATTAAAAATACATGCCAACTTAAAGACTGCTTATGTCATTCTGCTGGGATATTTCTCACTGTGTTCTCTCATATGTATGTTTTCTTGTAGAGGAGGAAGGGTTAAAAGCCTCCTGGAAAACCCTACGCCTACTGTATGAATTGAAGAGCTGAAGAAAATGCCAATAACGAAGTCAGCAAGAAGAGCTTCCTTCTACCACAAACAAGTTGTCTGTTGTGGGCGGGATTACCAGCACAAGCCTTCCGTTACTGACTTTGCTAGAACCAAGAGCACAAACAGTTACAATTTTGCAGTTGTACTCCATGGGAAAAATGTCACTGTCTATTTTACGTACTGACATGACATTTGCAACCTAATAATAGAGCACACTGCACAAAAGGGAGCTGAGCTTGGATTGAGGAGACGGTAGACAGGGTGACAACATTTTCAAAAGTAGAAAATGAGATACGTTAAAAAAAATATTTATAAAACAAATGAGATCACTTAAAAGAGTACATGTTTTTTTAAATAGGTAGGAAGCAGGCGGGTCTCTGGAGCTGAACCGTGTTCATTTCCGCTCACGGGACCCCCTGCTCCCTGAGATTCATAACTCCGTAATGGATGCCAGTAGCAGCACCGGGGGTTTAAAGGTACTGATCACTCGGGCCAATAGGAAACCTTGACATCCTCCCTTGTGGGAGATTTGAGCCGCCATTTCGATAGCCCCACACAGCCCAGCCGGAGCTGCTGCCAGCACCCCCTACGGGGGTATCTCGGGAAGCAGGGGGACCCCAGAGCTGAAATTACACAGTTCAGCTCCGGAGACCCCCTGCTTCAAGCCTATTTACAAAAGAAAAGCAGGATTGCCGCTTTACAAATAAATATTATAATGGTATTTGTTTAATAGCATCGCCATTTATGCTGTAATATTGATTTATTTCTGTTTCCTAACATAACACAAACGCTCGAGTGCAGCAAAATGACAGTCTAGTTTATATTAATAAATAGTTTAATTAGAGTTTAGCAATATATTTAATATGTTTATTCTTTGATATGATCGATCACAGAAAAACATGCAGAGTTTTACTGAGTCCAAAATAGGGAACCGCTAAAAACTGGGACACTGGAACCATTTAGAAAAAAATTGTCAGGACACCGAGACGTTTAATGAAAACCCAGGATTGTCCAGGCTAAACCGGGACCTACGGCCACCCTGATCACAGGTCAATGCTATTTGCAAAACATAAATATAACATGTTACTTCAACCAAATCTATTTCTTGAACACAAAGACCCTTATTCTATGATGTGCGCTTGCACTGATCTGGCGTTATTGCACGGAATGTCCAAAGGAAGCTTCAAACACAGACTCTAAGGCCCTTATTCAATGTAGTGTGAATGTGTTTATGAAGGCTTGAGCCAATTGTAGTCTCTTCTTCAGCACTTGGAAGATAATGACTTTCATATCTTGAAATCAGGAATGCGAGTTATGGTGCAAAGTTGTTCAATCATTTTGGGAAATAAGCAAAATAAAATACTTTCATCTTACCATTAATTGAAGCTTTGGGTCAAAAGTTATGGGTGTCTGTTATATGGAGCAATGATTGGAGTTGGCGGGTTACTTATGTACATACTATACAGTAAATGGGTGCCTTCTCTGGCCATTGCCATATGCATATGTGAATATATATAAAATAAGCAAACCTACCTTACGCTTCCTTCGGGTTTTCAACAAAGCTTTCTCTGCTACTTGAGTTGAAACCTTATGTTGACGTGGACTGTGTGCCTCCTTTGTGCTGGTATTCATAGCAAGAGCTTTCTGGGGCGGTCCCTCTGGAATTCTTGACAAAAGTGTCAAATCAATCCTGACCCAAAGTGACTTTACCTCATTACTGCCCTTCAAAGGACAAACGTGCTCATTTCTGCCAAAAGGAACCAGCGTGTAATATTGTTCTTCCAGTTCCTTGGCTATGTCGCTTGTAGTCCTGGCATTAACAAAGCCAGTCGCACTGCAAGGATTGGCCCTACTAATATTATTGCTCCCACACTCTTTTAGTCTGTGGTTATTCTCTGTTGCAGGGAAAGGGGTAGCTGATATTGTTTTAGACAGGGAAGATACCTCTAGGTCTGTTTCTGTGCCATGGTCTGAAGACTGCGATGAAGACTCAATGAATTCCTTGGATTTGGGAACTGATCTGCACAGACCCCGGGTCCGCCTCCTTTCACACCCAACTATAGCTGTCCTGGGTTCTTTTCTGTGCAAGCCTCTGCTGCTGCAGACCAACCTGTTCTTAGGTTGTCCAGGTATATTATCCCCTAAAGTGCCTTGGCTCAAGGACGTATCTGACGTGTGGCAGTTCAGATTCTCACCACCAGATGTCCTTTCTGTCCTCCTTGTTAGCTTTCTACAAACTGTCCTTCTCTCAGAAATACTTTCTGTGGGAATTGCGACAACAGCTGTAGCATCAAGAGCAACGGGAGCAGAAGATTCCTCTGTCACGCCTTTATTTCCTTGGGCTGTGCAAGCTACCCTCGGCCTTTGGTCTTCTCTGCTGGGGATCCTGATATCCTTGTCATTGAGGCTAGACTGGCAAACTTCCAACGCTTTCTCACAGCTTTTTCCACCCTCTTGTATCCCACTATAACACAGGCTTTGTGTATGGCTGAGAATAGCGCTCTTGTTAGGATTAACTTTGTTCAACCATTTATCTAGTTGCCATTTGTTTGATGTTGGCTGTTCAAGCTGCAAAACAAATAAATCAAGTTAAACACTGAAGACTGAATTCCATACATTAAATGCTATCTGCTATGCTCAGAGACTGCAGTGCTGGCATGATCAGCACATATACTGTCATTGTCACGTCACTCCTGTTCTGAAGCTGTCATTGCCCTAATTAGTGGATTTACTAACATTTCTTAATTCATATGGGCAGCATGA
The DNA here is from genome assembly GCF_040206685.1 of Ascaphus truei. NCBI lineage: Eukaryota > Metazoa > Chordata > Amphibia > Anura > Ascaphidae > Ascaphus > Ascaphus truei. Next base: position 243,244,414 of record NC_134485.1, on the reverse strand, counting down.
TGGATGAGTTTTTGCAGCACTTTACAGTCTGATATATACTACGTTAGTTATGTTACTAAATGAGGATAAGAGCAAAAAAACTTTGAGAGGGTAATCCTTGCCAACAAGAGCAGTCATAGTGGAGACACACATGCAGTGAGAGTAAAAAGTTGTATGTTAGGAGCACTAGTGCATAGCAAAGAGGGGAGTGTGTCTGGTCAAAAAGTGCAGTCTGTTTTCTTATATTTCGGTGCAAGTATACTACAAAATGCTTAAAATGCATACAACAGGAATACAATTTAAAAGTGATCATTTTATTGGGTGGCCTGTGATGCTTTTGAATATGCAGATCATAAATAACTAATGTACTTGGCTTGTAAGGTTCTAACAGGGTGTATATGTTGTAATAGCGTTAGTGAGGTAACATGATGAAGGCATTGCTTTATATACCTTGGTGCACTTCCTCTGGATCAAAATACTGTAAATACAAATATAGGATGAGCAACTGCCGTCTAAATTTAACATAGGTTGAACTTGGTGGACATATGTCTTTTCCCAACCTCATCATCTACTATGTAACTATGTAACCTAGTTAGTAGAGATGTTTTTTTTCCTGCTGTGTAATGACTTTCAGTTCATGAACATAAACTTGAACAGCTGGGTGTAAATAGTAACATTAGAGAGCTGATCGAGAAGTACTCGGAGTGTGCCATAAATAGATTTGCAATGTTTTTTTTTGCTAATATAGATGATAAACTCCTCCTTGGCCGGGATTACCTTGTTCCCACGCCTTCATTGCATGTTCTGTGATCTTAATGCCAAAATTTGTAATAATTCCTTTTTTTTTTTATCCTCTTCACTGTCAGACAGCAAGGGGCTTAATATATATTGGTGGAAGCTTAGCATAGTGCTGCATACTTAGTTGGCTTTGATTTGCAGTTCTCTCCCTGCTCGAGTCAATCAATGCACTACAATGTGTGACACCTCTGACACGACAGAACGTAATTATAAGGAAAGACATGGCATAGTAATTCTGGCTTCTGGCCTCCAAGATTCTGTAAGATTGATAGAGTGGCACTGTGACAAAACAGATTTCACAAGCAAGTAAAACATACCAGATCATGAAAGATATTTATATAGTTCATATTAAAAGACGGACATAAACACTCATTGATGCACTTTACCAAATGAGGATGGTGATTCCGTTTACAGATTGCAGAGGTTATATTATTGTTGCTTCATAAAAAGAGCTTGCCCGTTTATTTTATGAATTACATACATCGTTCAGCTTTATGGGATTTCCCATCTTATAGCAATGATATATTGCTTAGGGCGGCTACTAGGTGGTGGTTGACATGTGGAATTGAATCAGCTGAGCCCCACAGCTGTAAGAAGGCCTGCCATGGGTAGTTGCAAGCCACTGTAGCAGTAAAGAGGTTAACTTCACGTACACTTGTTGATTCATAAAGTGTAGATCAACTGTAAAAGTATCCCTAACACAGCAAATATAGTCGGCCCAAACAAGGGGCAGGGAAGGTGAAGCAACTCAAACCCACAGAGAGAATCAGTGGGTGACATTCCCTCGTTCAGGGCAGTTACAATTTAGTGCCTGAGGGCTACAAGGTTTTTAAGAGGTCTCATAATTAACCATAATCAACCAAACTCTAATTATCACTATGACAATTTTCTTAGGTATGTATCACACTAGCCTTTGAGGAGTGAACTTGGACAGTCTTGTAATAGATAGAGGTGCTACCGCCTTCACACTGAAATGAATGGTACAATTTGGTAAAGTACTCAGTGGCTTATTCTATGTCTGTCGAAGCAGTCAATGGGGTTTTTTGGGGCAAAATTCCCTATGGAATTGAATAGGGAAGTTTGGTCAAAAAAATTCCAATCGGCCCCTTCAGTGGATATAGAATAAGCCCCCTTGTGTTGTTCCTCCTCCATATGTGGGGAGACACTAACCAAATGCCCCTAATCAGAGACATTACAGAGTTGAATTTTCAGACTCTGGATAATAAACATGTTTCTATCTGAGCAGATATAAGAACAAATAAAAAACGAATATAATCCCTTTGTAAATTAACATAATTCTTTCGGTCCTAGAACATCTACCAACAATTCTTATGCTTTGCAGTTTCTCCCAGCAAGTGTTTTTCCCCCTTTCTTTTCCTATTTTCTTTGCCTTAAAATCATTCATAGTACAGACCTTTCTAAAACATAACCTTATAAGCCATGTAAAGCCCATACAGTATTGCATGATACGGTATGTATTCCGTCAACAGTACTTTCATATTTCTACACCAAAGTAGACACGGGAAGTATAGGCAGATAGTACAGAATACCGCCTTACACTTTTCTCTGACATATGCATGAATGCAACAACTGTTTATCTTCCGGCAATACAATCTTTTTTTAACACTCTGTTTCTTATATAATATGGAATTGTGTTTGAAAAACACTTACACAATTTACACAATTTAATTGACACATTCTTATTATTGTTTCACAGTTACCTGGGATCGCAGATTTATGTCTCCACTGTAGCTCAGCCAGAGATTAAAACACTGTCTAAATTGTCTATACGTCGCAGCAGCGTAGAAAACCCGTACATATTTGTAGCGGTCAGCCTCTCTTACGTTCACACAGAAAAGTATTTTAAAAAAATGCAGTGTCTTTTGCTGCTTGAGCTTTGCAGGGAGAATCCAAAAGTAGCCCTTACCTCAGGGCTTGTGTTGCCAGAAGGCTTGCTGTTCTCACTCTCGCTGGAACTGCTTTCACTCTCCGAGTCAGATTCAGAGCTAGTGTCAGATTCACTGGAGCTGCTGCTTGACCCCCTGATGGAGACTCCTGAGGCTCTGTTACTGCATTGCTGAACCTCACCACTGCCAACACCAGCGAAAGGGGGAGGGGGAGGAAGAGAGAGAGAAAAAGAGAGGGGGTGGAGAGATACAAACCAGCAAGTGATATTAAGTTATAATTGTATACTTCTTTATGGCATTATAATGACGTTTCATTTTTATACATGTTAAGTACTATTTTAATATATTTAAAAACTGAACATAATAAAGATTTTTTGAAGAATCAGTGCTTATTACATAAGTTAGGCATGTTTATCATGATGCAACCGTTTAACAAACATGTTTATGTTTTTTTCTCTTAATTCTTGCTTCTATTTTTGCTATCCTATTACAATGTAAAGATATGCACTTATATTTCGGCAGCAATTACTAGTATTCACTAAACCTTCATACTGTAGGTGGTTTAATATTTGTTCACATCAGGCCGATGTAATTCTTAACAACATTGCTGAATACACTAATGCAGGGGTGCGCAAACTTCCTGCGCTGCTGCGCCCCCCCAGCCTGCTCTCCCCCCATCGGTCGCGCCCCCTTACCTCCAATGAAGCGTTAAATGATGCTGCGGGGTCATGTGACGTCACATGACCCGCGGCGTCATTTGACGTCACGTCTCCAAGGTAACGGGCGTCATTTGATGCCATGTTGCCATGGAGATGCGTGGACCGACACCAGTAAGTAAATTTACAGAGGCCTCGCACTCTCAGTGCGGGGCCTCTGTAACCGCCGTGCCCCCCAATAAGGGGGGGCACGCCCCCCAGTTTGCGCACCGCTGCACGAATGTGTAGCACTGATGAGACTTTTATTAGTGAAATAGCAATATTGGTAGGTTTCACCATATAATTGAGCATGCATATAAGAAGTTATTATACAATTAGACATTCATTCAGCTGCAATAAGTACAGTAAAGAATAACAATTCCCCCATTAGACTTTGTCCATAGTGCAGGATACGGCGCGAGCTACAAAAAAACACTAGGACGCCTATGCATATGCGCATAGTGCGCTCACACTAGCACGTGCACAGGTGCTACAGGGAGAGCGGCGCTTCGCAATACAAACAAGTTTGTATTTGAGGCGCGACATCAGGAGAAGGAGGAAGCGCGGAAGCTAGCGCGTTCTACTATGGACACTGCCTTAGTCTACCATGCAGAGAGAGAAAAAGAGAGGGCGTGAGCATTCCCAGTATATGCACCCCCTTTTACTTTAGGTTTGTAACAATATTCGTTTAAACTAGTTTTCAGCATGATGAGACATTAATAGAACCGAAGGCGTTAATTCCTTTAAATCAGACGATGTTGGTGCTCCACAGAGGTACTGTAACTGTAGTTTCTAAGAGGGTTATTTATAAAAATGCGATAGTTATTTAAGTTAATGGGAGTTTCAGCGAGATAGCGCCCTGATTGGCACTTCTGTAGCTTAATCTTAATTAATCACCCCCTGAAGGGCTAATTTGATAAACTCTGAAGCGTGCGATTGGCCCTAAACTCCCACTTAAGCTGCTTAGGGTTTATAGAATAAGCCCCTATATCTTAAAGAAAGAAAAACTAAGAAAAACTGCAGGCATTCTCCAGACAGCATACAGTGTATTTAATTTGGTGTGAGTCCAGACAAGCATCACTGGGTCAATTGAAACAACATCCCTGGCTAAGCCCTGATATGATGCTCGTAAGAAATGAAAGTGGGGAAATGCTCTCATAGGCTTCAAGCAAAACGCTCTGTATGAGCAATTATTAAATTGTCACAAATAGGAAAATAGAGGCAGGCTACCGCCCTCTTGCCAGCCACCGAATGTAGACTAATGATGTCAGTTGAAATATGGGAGGGTCTGAATTTTCGCCTTTAGTTCTTACATATGTTTGACGCGGCCTTGGGATGAACAGACAAGCGGTAAGACAGCACCTCGGATATCTGAACTGCCTTCATTATTCTGCATGTGTACTGTACTGTATGCTCAGAAACCCAACTGAAGCTCTGAGGTGTTTCCATATCGTCCCTAAAGTATATCCGTTCTTTGTCTACTTTATAAGTATATGTAATTTGGTATGATACTTTCTTTGTTGGAAATTGCTTAACTGCAAGCAAGTTATTTTGAAGAAGAACTAAACATGTTTTTGTACACGTCTAAACCCTGGCTGGAATGTGATTAATTCTCTGTGCTAGGGTAGCCCTCAAGAGTTTAAAAGCTAAGCGAGATTTCATGCAAATAAAACACGTTTTCCCACACAAACTATGTTCAAGATTCACTTAAAGATATTACTTTATATCGAAGAATCCACACCCTGAAATGTAGAACGTGTCATCCATCTCTGACATCAAGTTTATATCAAATGCCTCAGCAATATTTTTATTGCTCTTTGATTTAAATTATCAGGCAGATGAGTGTTTAATGAAAAAAAAATGATATTTATTTTTTTGAAAAATTGGCATTGATACCATATTTGGTCAACTCTGATCTGCTCCAGTTAATAAATTACTTGAAAAGATGTAACTGATTTTTATCATTAGTTGGAGGGGGGTCGTTCAGGAAAAGAAGAGAGACTGGCATAGAGAGAGGAGAAAACATCGAAAGAAGTACAGTGAAAAATGAGGAATGGGCCGCTAGAGATCTGACTATAACTTGGGTTACTGCCAGACCTGGCTGCTGTGATATGCGTATGTACAATTACCGGTATATGATGTCAGAAGCCGATGACGAGTCCCGCTGCATTTAGTGGCACAGGTCGTACTAATAGATCCACAGCATTACAGGAACGTGGAACAATAATACTAATGATTGGTTTGTCATTGTTAATGAACATGCCTAATCTGTAGCTTTAAAAAAATATCAATTGTTTAGTTCTTTTCAATGATGTCACCCTTCATTCAAAAGTATCACTGATTTCGCGAAATAGGGGACATTTTGAAAGTATGCAAGTAATTTCTAAAAAAAAAAAATTAAAAAGCTTTAGACATTCATCACAACAGTGAATAAAGCAAAGTACTTATAGGATCAAAAATATTAGAGTTGCTTCATATTATTGTACTGACTCATATCTGAAAAGGATGTTTTTCTGTTGTCACAGTGACTTACCTTTAGTGAGATGTATGTTCTATTCTGTGCTCTGAAGCTCTGACCTATACTGTGACATTTTCTCCAGTGTGCTGTGAACAGTTATTCACATAAAGGGGGCTCTTCATTAAACTAGAATGCCCTTGGAAACTCTCAATTTCAACGAATAACCCCCAAAGACTTTTCAATCCAGCAAGATTTTTTAATCATATTAGAAAAATAAAGTTTCGAGAGTATGTCTGTAGTACATTATTTCAGTACTTCAAGCAGCAAACCTGGCTGCTTGTTTGTTCTTAGGGTTTTTTACTCTCCTTTTTTGGGAACCAGAGGATCCACCAAAGCTGAAATGCATTATTTTCAGCTCTGGTAACACCCCACTTCCAGAGGTACTTACTGGTGAAGTTACCATTGTTGAAGCCCCCTCTAGGGGAAAATATTTGGGCAGTCAAATAATGCAGGCAAGTATCTTGGAAACCAGAGAACCCCTCAGTTTCCCTTCTGTAAAAAAGGGTGATCAAAATAGTGGGATTACTGTAACTGCCCATGTTAGATTCAGAAGTGATCTTAACCTACCAATTCATGATGGGGGCTGCAGCAACAAGTACTAGCTTTACTTCACTTGTGCAATGTGTACAGTATTGTGCTGAACCGTATATTAGTATTTTGCTATATGCATATGTAACGGTGTTTCCCAGGCCCTTCTGATCCTGGCCCCTATGTGAGAAAAATGCCCCTCCGTTACATGTCATGTCGTGTGGTGCACCTGCTGGCTCACAGGACTCCTGAGTCTCCCGCTTGATGGTATTGGGGAATTCACCAGGACGGGCTCGTGAGGTAGTGCTGAGTTCTACTCACAGTTGGTACAGCGCCTCCATCTCTTCCAGATCCCCACGACAGCAGGGTGGAGTCTCTGGAAGAGAACCCCTGGGTGCAGCTTCTCCCTGATTAACTCCAGTCTCAGGCAAGAAGGTTCTTTGAATCAAGGGCATCTTTATTAACATCCTCCATGGCAGACTGCCCATCATAGCGACTGGTACTTAGCCGCACATCAGCATAGTTGCCCACCTCAAGGAAGTTCCCTCCTGACTCTGTAATAGAGACAGGGATATCTCTGCCACCTCTCCCCTAAGGGAGGGCCACAATCTGTGCCAGAGCCCTAGCACGGTGTGGGGTCAGATTGTCACACTCTGCAACTGACACTTGAACTGCACAGACTCAGCTCCAACTTGAACACACCAACTTTAGGAAGTTATGCGTATTATATAGCTCCAGAAGACCCACCCCTGGGTCACTGTCAGTGGACACAGACATGCTGTCACTTCCTTTGCTACATATTACACCTCACATGGGGTTGAGGGCAAACCTCCATGATAACTTCTGGCAAAGCTCCATGATAACTTCTGGTAAACCTGCCCTATAACAGGGATTACTGCACAGAAGAAGAGAGGCATGAAACCCCAAAATTATACAGGGCTACAATCTCCCTCTGGTGGATTCCAACGTCCCCGCTTGGGCCTAAATTTGCGGAGCCTTCCTTCAAACGGGCAACTGCTAAAATACACAAACACAATATCATTACAGGAATACATTGCACATACTATACATAATTACTCTACCCAGATTTACACTTTATAGACTACTCCCTAGGAGAATCTAAACCTCAGTAATAATGTCTAGGGTCAGGCTTCTTTACCTCCTGTCCATTAGCATCAATCACCGTTATGCTATAGGATCTAGGCGGCCCATTTTCTGGTCTGTATTCCATCCTATTCATATAAATGTTGCGCCCAACACTCCAAATCCTCACTAAGTAACAGATTCTAGACTCTGTTCTATGCTCAGAGAGGCTAGATTTGGACTTGATGTAGTCCTCCACGGCCTCCCTAAGCCAGGTATCTCTATTGTCCTCGATTTCTTGCATCAGAGGTTCAGGAACATAGGGATATTCTAGCCCATGCGACTGCTTATAGCGCGCAACTATGGCCCTCTCAGCCCTGCTGATCCTTATCAACTTCTTATTTTCTGCCCTGCCTGGCAGTACCCAAGACAGGGGCTCTTCAGGGGCAATGATATCATACAGGATAGATGATCCCCTTGGGGTAACTATTCCCTTCTGTATCTCATACCACCGTCTATCTCTTCCTGGCGTTCCATGGCTGTGTACTCGCCCACATCCCACCAGTGGTCAACCACATCTCCCCTCATTAGCACAAATCGGGTGCGGTCTATTAGTTGACCTTGAAGCCGACCCATATCGTTTAGGCCTTCCTCGCACAATATGGTTACAGGTAGTGGGGTTCATTTTCGGGGATGTAACCGCAGGAATCATTTCCCTCCCAGACCCCTCATCAGATGTAAAACATTCACCCCAGTCCATGGCCGACCCAGGCCGTTCCTCCAACATGTTCGTGACACCCCAGACCACCCTTGGCTCGATTGGGACCCTGAGGAAGACGTGACAGGGGCAGGGATTGGGGCAGTGGCCTTGGGCAAAGGGAAGGGGGAAGTGTCCTTACACTGCGGGATCGTGATCAGCAGCTTGGCTATGCCGCGCCCCGTGGCAACATTGGGCAGATCAGGCTCACCCGTCTTCTTGCTCCCCCGACTCTTTACTGCTTGCCAGTATCTGTCCATGTCTTCCTTGGACAGACTGGTGCTGAACATCGGCGGTGACAGATGATTCCGGTCGGCTCCGCTGTGACCACCGGAAGTGACGTCATCATTCTCGCGGGATGAGGCGCCATCTTGGGTGGGGTCCCCCACCGGAACTTCTTCCTCCATTTCGACGTCCAGCGCCGGATACACTAGGTCGCTCCTCAGCTCCGCTTGGGCCTTGGTTGGGCCTTTCTCTTGGGCTGCCTCCATCGGAGCCTGTGGGAGGTAAGAGGGTATCTCACCACTCCACTGGCTTGCGATGAGGTCCTCTTCTCCCGACACGCTGGGAGTCGCCATGGCCGTGGGACTCTTCCACTGCTGCGGCCGCACCAGCGCATGCTGTCGGGGAATCTCGATGCTCAGCTCTTCAGGACCACCGGTGAGTAGCTTGTCTTTGCTTTCAGCACTGCTGTAGTGGCCTGCCAGTAGGCGCATCACCACCGACATAGGACTTCCATGCCCGTCGGTACCTCCGCATGGGTCCGACAGCGAGGTTCCAGGTTCTCGCTGCGGTTGCAGGCCTCTGCGCCATCCTTCTTAGGCACCATCATCAATAGAGATCACCATTCTCCGGGATCGACCTCCTCTCTCTTTACTCTTGGCGAGGCTCCAGCGGTCAGCATGTATTTCCTCCCGCCTCCGCGTCGTGCCCAGGCACAAACAGCTCCACGACCCACAAATAATGGATACCACAATGGGGGCATCTCGCAGTTGTGCTGGCTTCTCCGCCCGGCACCCTGCACTGCATACACAGGCACTGCAGTACTTCTCTTCCACCAGTCTTCACTACCAGGAAGCCTCCTGGCAGTTGATAAGGGTGTATAGCAATGTCCGACATGACACAATTAGTAGTGGTGTTTGGCAAGGGAGACACACGGCACAGCAGTCTCTCTTGCTCACCAGCTCTTCGCAACTGAGGGACAGGAAGCGCACATCCAGCTCCTCCCTCAGTCAGCTCCGTCTTCCATTGGCAGATGCAAGGACCCCTCCCTCTGGTGGAGATTAGAGGAGGGTCCCACAACTTCACGTCATGACCCAGAATTGGCTCTGAGCCTGTTACAGTCCAAGAGGGCGCGGCCACGGCTTTCGCGCCAGTTCCCCATCAGGGTGGGGTTCTTTCTTTCGCGCCTCTCCCGGCCAAGTTTTTGCAAAAGTCTCTTCTGCACACAGCCCACGTGGTCTCCCAAGGAAGCGGGAGCCGCCATTTTGGATCACACTGCAATCCACATTAGCAGCAGCGGTAATTTGGGTAGTGATTACCGCCTGGCAATCAGATACTCCTTCATTAGTTTCGCACGTAATCACAATGTCCTCACAGCTATCTTCCAGGGTGGCACCCCGGGAATTTAGGCAGGACAAGAACGGCGCGGCCACAGCTTTCGCGCCGCTCCACAGCAAACTGGCGAAAGTCATTTCTATATTTTGTACCCCCGTGTTACACACACCACGTGTGCTTTCCCCATCAGGCGCGAGCCGCCATCTTGAACTCCCCACAGCGCGCGGGACATCCTTACAGGTCGCCATCTTTACACTTCTGTTGCAATCGCACATGGTGCTCCTCTGCTGGGCAGTCGCCATTCCGATGCAATAAAGTATGCCAGTGCACCTCTACATGTATCTCATGTGTGTCTCTCTCATGTTTGCGCTACCTCAGGCTAGGCTAACTCTCTCTCTGTATGCTGTACACGATATCCTCCAGTATGTGCTCTGTGGTTAGTAGTCTGGTTACTGGCTAGAGTACTCTGGCTTCTCCATGCAGTACTTAGGGCGTCACCTACTGTTGGCTACACCTAGCGCAGACCCTCCCATGAGTTCCAGACCCGCGTTAACCAGGCTACCCCATGAGCATGGCGTCCTACGACTAGCTGCCTCACGGTGACTAGAACACAGCTATAGCCCTGTCTCCAGATCTACCTTACTCCATATCAGGCCCTAGGGTGTGCTTTGCGAGCGACCATGGTACTCCTGACTACCCCTAGGCCTCCTTCCATTTCTGCAGCACATTACTGGTAGCATATATTTCCTTTCTCATTAACTCAGCTAAAGCCTGTCCTGATGATCTCAGCAGTGCCTCCAATTGTAATGGTGTTTCCCAGGCCCTTCTGATCCTGGCCCCTATGTGAAAAAACTGCCCCTCCGTTACATGTCATGTCGTGTGGTGCACCTGCTGGCTCACAGGATTCCTGAGTCTCCCGCTTGATGGTATTGGGGAATTCACCAGGACTGGCTCATGAGGTAGTGCTGAGTTCTACTCACAGTTGGTACAGCGCCTCCATCTCTTCCAGATCTCCACGACAGCAGGGAGGAGTCTCTGGAAGAGAACCCCTGGGTGCAGCTTCTCCCTGATTAACTCCAGTCTCAGGCAAGAAGGTTCTTTGAATCAAGGGCATCTTTATTAACATCCTCCATGGCAGACTGCCCATCATAGCGACTGGTACTTAAACGCACATCAGCATAGTTGCCCACCTCAAGGAAATTCCCTCCTGACTCTGTAATAGAGACAGGGATATCTCTGCCACCTCTCCCCTAAGGGAGGGCCACAATCTGTGCCAGAGCCCTAGCACGGTGTGGGGTCAGATTGTCACACTCTGCAACTGACACTTGAACTGTACAGACTCAGCTCCAACTTGAACACACCAACTTTAGGAAGTAATGCGTATTATATAGCTCCAGAAGACCCACCCCTGTGTCACTGTCAGTGGACACAGACATGCTGTCACTTCCTTTGCTACATATTACACCTCACATGGTGTTGAGGGTAAACCTCCATGATAACTTCTGGCAAACCTGCCCTCTTAACAGGGCTTACTGCACAGAAGAAGAGAGGCATGTAACCCCAAAATTACACAGGGCTACACTTATGTGATGAACACAACAGCAATCTCCACATAATCCTGAAAGATGTATCTGGCCTAGAGTCATCAAACTGAAAAGGGAAAAATGCGGTATTATAGGCAAAAAAAGTGTTATTTTTATGGTGCAAGTCATCAACGTTGTACCGCTAAAAATAACAGACCGGCACCAAAATGACTAAATACCACAAGGGTAGCTATTTTGGTGCTAGTCATCAAGTCCTGATATTTAGCACAACTGGGGTAAAATGCCCCAAAATACCGCATTTGTTCTCACCTACTCCAGGCTGGTGTTAGCCCTATCTTGCCTATGCATAAAAATGGCCATTACATACATACAGTAGGCAAGATAAGCTAAACCAACATGAATAGGTGATCAAGTATTAAATACAACATATATAACTATATATTAACACCTTAGTAGCCCGAGTGGTCAGCTAATCATGGAAACATGTTTCTCCTTTATAGCCCTTAGAAGTCAGTTTCCATGACTAGCTGATCACTAAAGGATATAATGTGGTTAATACACAAATAAAAACTACACTACCTACCCCCCCTTGGCTACCTGAGATGCTAGTAACTACGAGGCAAACAATGGGTTAACCCCTACCACCCCCACCCCGCTTGGGGCCTAACCACCTTCCCTGGGGAAACTACGCCCTCCCCCATACCCACACCTCTCCCCAACAAACATAACTCCCCCTGTTGAGTAATAGCCACTAAAACTACAAACATATTAAAAGGACTCATATTTAAAAAGAAAAAACACAATACCATTAAAAATACAATTACATTTTTTATACAAATTGTATAAACATAAACACATTCATTGTCACTGTAGGTATCTAGCCCAGGGGGAGTTTGGTTGGCAAAATCTGTGAAGTCATCACTAAGGGAGAGAACATGGTACAGCAACCAATGCACATGTCCCCATGACACGTCTTACTATAAAAGGCCAGGGACCTCACAAGTCAACGTAGAGGCCACATGCGGAGGCAGAAGATTGAAGAAGACAGAAGACTACTTCTAAGAAGAAAAGAGGAAAGAAATACTTACAGAAGAAAATTCCTCAATCAGAGGATCCAGGGCTTTTTGTCAAGTTGAGGATCGTCTGTCACCACCCCATGGATGGACATGGTTTACAAAAAGGCCATTGGGCCTGGATTACAAATACAGTAGGCCATAGGGCCTGGATTACAAATAGGCCATAGGGCCTTGTAAGGGAGTATAGTAGTTCACTCCCTAACTCTGTCAGGATCACAAGACCACACCCTCTACTAAGGTGTTGTCAATCCACTTCTGATTAAATACCAGGGGGGGGGGGTAATATCTGTTGGGGTGGCTATGCCCAGAGGGAGGAGGTCTGGCAGGGGTTAACCCCTTGTTTTCCTTAGCAGTTGGTAAAGCAATGCTTTACTACCCACTTAGGCAGCTAGGGGGGTGGGTAGGTAGTGTAGTTTAAAAAAATTGGTAGACACAGGCATCAAAGGACTAAATGTAATTTCTACAATAGGGTTATGTAATTATTGATATTACATAGACCTATAGTAGAAATATTATATTATCCTTCCCCACGATCGCGATGCGGTAATTACTGCTTAATTATTGGCTCGGTTAATTACCGCATCGTGTATAAAAATATTGCAACCAGGAAAATGTTACCACAATCTTGATGACTTGGGTCATAAAACTGTGGTAGTAGTACCCAGTATTTCTCTTCTGCCCGTGTGCGATATTAACTCCTTTTTAACAGAGTTTGATGACTCCAGGTCAAAATTTCATGTACAATAAGGGGCATATTTCTGTAGATAAAGTCTAGTTGAAAGTGGTCCTTATTGCCTACATTTGAGCTCTTTTAGCAAATTCTGTGGATAAATAAATATAATTCTTTCCTAAATTTTTATCTCTGTACCTACTGCACTGTGAAGGCAGAAGGGGAATGTCTGAAGAGGAATAGAAGAAGGCGAATCAGTTCTGCAAAACAGCAGTAAAACAGTATACAGGCATACCCCGCATTAACATACGCAATGGGACCGGAGCATGTATGTAAAGCGAAAATGTACTTAAAGTGAAGCACTACATTTTCCCACTTATTGATGCATGTACTGTACTGCAATCATCATATACGTGCATAACTGATGTAAATAACGCATGTGTAACAGGCTCTATAGTCTCCCCGCTTGCGCACAGCTCCGGTACAGGTAGGGAGCCGGTATTGCTGTTCAGGACGTGCTGACAGGCGCATGCGTGAGCTGTCGTTTGCCTATTGGGCGATATGTACTTACTCGCGAGTGTACTTAAAGTGAGTGTCCTTAAAGTGGGGTATGCCTGTACACAGTTTTCATGATGGTGCTATTATTTTTGTGTTGAAGTAACACTTTTTGGGATAAAGATATCTTTATTATTTTGTTGACTAACGCAGCCTGTCCTTATTTCTGATCATTATAAAAGGTAACCACAGAAGTCTAAACCTCAATGTATGCATGCAGGGCCACTGACAGAAGGGTAGTGCAGGGACATCTGTCCCAGGCCCGGCAGGGGATCTTCTCCCGCTGTCCTACCCCAGAAGTTAGGTAGTGCACGTGCGCCGGCGGTTGTGCAGTCTGAGAGCGGCTGAGGAGCTAGCGCGATGTCAGCTGTGGATGAAGCGTGATGTCAGTGGAGGCAGCAGAGGGGTGGCAGAGGGGAGCTCACCCCAGAAGTCACTCACAACCTCCGGTGTCTATGGCCAGGATGTACTCCCCCTGCTCCACAGGTAGGGACTTGGGTCTTGGGGGCATAACCCCCTATGTGATGCAAGCCACACACTCCCACTCCCCCCTGGCAGGTTCCTCTCCAGTGTGCTTTGGACATGTGACTGGTGATGGACATAATCACCGGCTTGCCTGCAGGAGAGAAGGGAGGGGGCGGCAGCCAGGAAAGGGAAGAGTCCGGTTTGCCTGCAGGAGAGAAGGGAGGGGGCGGCAGCCAGGAAAGGGGAGAGTCCGGCTTGCCTGCAGGAGGGAAAGGAGGGGGCGACAGCCAGGAAAGGGGAGGGCCGGCTTGCCTGCACAGAGTGGAAACAGTAGTGTTGCCGACAGGGAGGCCGGGCCCCTTGAGTGGGCGGGCCTGGTACAGCAATACTGTCTGTGCCTCCATGGTGCTAATGATATGCAAAAGAGGCATCCCCCTAACATTGCATATCAACTAAAGACCGTTCAGGTTTACACAAGGTTATTTAGCTCGTACAGAGAATGGGGAGAGGGCAAGTCTTATTTCACTAGAGCCCCAAATGACTTATACAGTATACCTCCCCAAACACACCTTTATACAATACATGGAGAGATACCTGTGCACAAAAAGGAACACACCTGAAACACCTGGGGAAAATACTAATGATTCAAATTTGCATATTTCCCAGGTATCTCAGGTGTTTCTTTTTGTGCACAGGTATCTTTCCACGTACTGTATAAATGTGTGCTTGGGGAGGTATATAAATGGTAAAGTCACTCTTTAAAGAAATGGTGAAACCCAACTGCTGAGACCTTTCATTAGTTATAGAAAGCTTTGTTGGTTCTTTCGATTCCACAAAATGTAGCTCAATGCGCCTTGAACAGCCTATAAAACATTTGTATTATATCAGACATGTAGTTTTGTATGTGTGTACTGTGTGTACTGTATGGATGTATGTCACCGGGAATCTGGGATATCGAACATAAAGCCCATTGAATGCCGTGCTATCTTGTAAAACGGATGTATTTCTGTTTTTTAATAAGCTGCCAAAAGGCAACTTGATTTTTATATTTATTTGCAGATACTGTGGCAATATTGTAAATAAGATCTTTGGGTAAAACTACTATATAAAATAATATGTAGTGGTGTACAATAAAAAGTGCACATTTGAAGGTGGATGTACTGTAACAGGAATATCCTCTTACAGTACAGAGCTATAAATATGACAAAATAGAAACGGGATACCTAAAACTAAATGTAAGCTAGATAGGTGCAATGTGGCAAGCAATGTAGAAGAAACTGCTATTGCTTATTGTCAGCTGCTGGTACTGACTCTTCTGGAAATAATGCTATGGGCATGTCATCTAACATGAATTTATGCCAGGGAGTCTATTAATGTCTTGAAGAAAAACAGTCTATTTTATTAAGGTTTCACATATCATTACTGCAAGTCTGTCAAATGCCACTTCCCTGCAAGATAGTTTCAAGCTTTTGAGATCAGAGTTAATTTGTACTGTCAAACATTTTGGTTCAGATCACTATATCCCACTCTTTGCAAATCGATTAACCTTGACAATGATACAGATGAAACTTTGCAAGCGTTTAAAAGGGCTGTTCAATCGACCATCAGATTAAAATGAATGCAAGTTGCAACATTGAGTCTTTGCCCGATGTTTTAGGATATGCAATCTCAGATCTGGAGAGATTTCTGCAGAGATGCTGAATGTTAACACTGATTGCCAATGCATGGCGGCCAACATGAATGCTAAAGGAATTTGGATCATTCTAGTTTCTCCAATTTACACGGCAAATATGCAATGATGCACGTGAGAGAAGTGGTGAGTACATCCCATGGTTTCTATCACACAGATGTGAAGATGGGGGTGAAATTTTCTGCAGAAAAAATCAATATTGAGGCGAATCCAAGAATGTAAAACTTTAGAAGTCCTTATGAGCATTTAACTGTTAGAAAGACTTAACAAGACGTTACCATTTTAGTGATGGGGAAGATTGGAGACTATTTCATAATAACAAAGGGAAGCCTTTGATCAACAGAACAGGACAGAAAGAGAACACACACACAACCATTTCAGTGTCAACAGGGTTTCCCTGTGGAGCACACAAAATAACCTGCCGTTGCATTAAACTGAGAATGAAGTGATTATTCAGCAGACTGACAGCTGTGTGGGAAACAGTGCCAGATTTCAATGTATGCTCTCATCTGGCTGCCAAGTGTTTGCTTGTCTCACCACATAAATGGGGCATCAGCAATGTTTTATTTGACCTGCTCGCAAGAAAAATAAAGGGATTCTTCCTCTGTGTGTTTTTATTTCAAAAAACTCTTTCTTTTACTTTGGATCCGCTTCTTATGGACAATGACACTGCTATACTTCCACATTTGTTTTTTATTTGTGGAGAAAGAACCCACTGTGTGGTCGGTCCCCCTTATCTACTTTCCCCTTTATCATATTCCGTATAGAGTAAATAAAATGGCACAAAACAAAATTAGATTCTTTGTTTGTTTAAATAAATGGTGCATAATGCACTATGGTAACCATAATTGTATGAAGCCTAATTTGTGGGGAAGATAAACTATTGTTCTGTTCAGCCTAAGAGAACATTGGCAAAACTCCAGAGAGCAATTTGTTTTTTTACATTTCACAACCCATCGCATCTGAGGTAAACCGCCCACCCCTTCTATTTCCACAATTTTCATGCAAAACAGAAAAGCAAGTTAAGTCATTGGATGTACAGTGTGCAAGAACGAAACATATTGAATCTGCTATTTGCTCTAATACACAGTAATAAAACAAAACAGCATTTATGTTATTATACATTTTAAAATGCAAATGCTATTAAGATGAAAATACAAATTGCAGATGATATAGTATATGAATATAATGCATGTACACATACGTACACACGTACACACGTACACACGTACACACACACACGTACATATAGTATGAAAATATAATATGTACACACAACCACACAGATGTACACACACACACACACACACACACACACACACACACACACACACACACACACACACACACACACACACACACACACACACACACACACACACACGTGTTTGATACGGTTCCACAAATGAGATTATAATATTTGCACCTGGATTGAAAACTGGTTGAAAGATAGTGTAGACGGACGTTCACAGAGGTACACAATTAGGAGGCTTTATAATGTGAAATTATAATAGGCTTTATTGTGCCTGTTCCTTTTCATCAGGAAATTATCCAAACACAGGGGGGGGGAACAAAGCTTCCATTCACTTGGGAGTATTTCTAGTGAAATCCTATGCAATTAGTTCCCATCTCCATTAGTTAAGCATTTCTCCCAACCCCAAACACATAGCATGAAAATAAGCAGATATAAGCAGTCTCTTAATAATGAAAGTCTTATCTGTCAGCTTCTGTAGAGTAAGCTTCTCTGCTCTCCTGGAACCGCACCCGTGTGTGCACAGAAAATATCAGCATCCAGGTTTAGAAGTCTTGTTTGGTGTCTTGCAATCAGCTATGCTGGGCAGAGCTCAAGACATGTGCTGTCTCCAAAGGTCAGCTCTCAGTCAGAGCTAAGGAGTCACTTCATGTCTCAAAGGCAGGCTTTTGTAAGCAATCTAATCAGGCAGGTGGTGTTTAGTAATTAACTACCACACTGCTAGATTAAAGGCACATTACTGAACAGGGATAAGTCCCCTGTTACAGATAGACAACAGAGCGTTGCCGTAAATGTACTTTTTCAGGTTGGGCTGTAGTTGACCACTGCTTTTTAACTTGCTTATTAATGACCTTGAGGTTGGCATAGAGAGCAAAGTCTCCATCTTTGCTGATGATACTAAATTGTGTAATGTAGTAGAATCAGAGCAGGATGTAATATCTCTCTAGAAGCACTTGAATAGACTGGAAACTTGGGCAGCTAAATGCGAGAGGAGGTTTAATACAGGTAAATGTAAGATTATGCATTTGGGAAACAAGAATAAACTGGCGACTTACACATTAAATAGGGATACATTGGGGGAATCCTTTATGGAGAAGGATTTAGGAATGTTTGTAGACAGCAGGCTTAGCAATAGTGACCAAAGTCATGCAGTAGCTGCAAAGGCAAACAAGATCTGATCTTGCATTAAACAGGAAATGGATGGAAGTGAAGTAAACATAATTATGCCCCTTTATAAAGCATTAGTAAGACCACACCTTGAATATGGTGTACTATTTTGGGCACCACTCCATAAAAAAGACATTATGGAACTAGAAAAAGTGCAGAGAAGAGCCACCAAATTAATAACGGGTATGGGAAATCTGAGTTATGAGGAGAGACTAGCTAAATTAGATTGGTTTAAATTAGAAAAGAGGCGTCTAAGAGGGGATATGATAACAATATACAAATATATTCAGGGATAATACAGGGAGCTTTCAAAAGAACTATTCATCCCAATGGAAGTACAAAGGACTAAGTCCCATTGGACTTAGCCTGGACTCTGAAAGTCCCCTCACAACCTTATCTATAGTTGGAGCACCCACAAACCTAATACAGGTTCTGGGGTACTCCCCTTAACCTAGGGATCACCTCAGCTACAGGGACACTGTTCATCCCTATTCCCCATTTACCTTTCTGGGCTATGTTGAAGCAGGGAACCCTAGAGGTCAGTTGCGCAACTGTTTTCAAGGGGAGATATTGCCGGGACAATGTGCCTACATGTATCCGAGAATCAGGCACGATTCCGGACCCCAACTACTTGGGCACATTCTGACAATAATTCCTCCACAAAATCCCCCTTGAAACTCATGCACTAGCAATCCCTTCTCGCTGACATGCCCGGAAAGATAAAAACACAAAAAATTCTTTATTACATTGCATTGAAAGATACAATGTTACTGGGCCCAAGAGCAAGCTCTCTTGGACCCTTATATATGGATTAGAGGTTACAAAAAATGGGCTTAACCTTTATTTGAGAGCCTGGTTACCCCTTACCATCACAGGTATATCCAACCGTACTTGAATCACACCATCGATGGGGTAGTCTTCACTACAAAGACCCCTTAACGTCATCTTTTCTGCCAGCTGCATTTACAGATGCTTCAAATGCAGTTCGTAGAACGGCCGGTAAATGATGGTCACTTGAGACCCAGTGTCCAGCAACTCAGAAGAGTAGATGCTCTCCACAAGTACTCTTACTATGGCCGTGTGTCCTATTCGATTGTAGGCATCCGATGACCCCTCCTCTTCGGAACTCGGCTCAAGGGCAGTATCCGAGGATGTGGACAGGTGTTCTGTTGACTGCACGGTGAAGGCCATAGTTCCAGGGCTGGAAATATCTGACTTCAGGCAGTCCTGGGCAAAATTTCCTTCTTGGTGACAGTTGAAACAACGGTTGTTTTGGGTCGTTCTGAAGCCAGAGTTGGGAGCCGAGCATCGATGTGTTTGGGGAGGGGTTTCCGGGGGAATATCTTTCTTAGGATTCGCCTTCGCGCTTGGCTTCTTGGAGGGAGTTCCTTTACTCTCTCCTTTGGAAGACCCCCGAGACGTCTTGGAAATATGGACTCGCAAAATAACCTCTTGAGTTTGTACTTGATCCATTAGATCTTGAAAATTAAGGGGATGCTCCATAGAAAGGGTGCAGCTGGTCCTGATAGCGACCAGATGCATAGGCAAAACTCCCCGCAGGAGTTGTTTGGTTCAGAAGTTGTTTGCCTTGGACATCCAGATAACCTTTTTATTGACAGGGTCCATAGGGCCAATTGAACCTATAGGAGTAACTCTGATACTTCCTCCCCCTCATCTTGTGTAAAGGTATGGAACTGTGCCATTACAGCGATGGCATCGTCCTTAATTCTGTAAACTTTGGTTAAGGCCGGGATTAGGGTTTGGGCGTCAGCCCACGCATGACAAAGTAGAATTGCACCATTTTAGCGGCTGGGGGCTGCAGGCACTCCACAATCCACTGCCACTTGACTGCGTCAGAGCAGGTCCATTCTGGAAGCACTTGTACCGTGTGGTCTCTCCACTCTTCAAACTCCTCTTTTCCTAGCGGTGTGGGCCACACTGCCAAGAAGGCTTTCAGCTTGCGATAGGGTTGTGTCAGGGACAGCTGACTTATCTTCTCTGTCAGCTGCTGTAGTACTCCAGCGAGAAGCTGAGCTCCATTTGAATGGCTAGCTTTGCTTCGGCTCGGACTTCCTGGTAGAGGTAAAGATGTAAACACCTGACACTCCTCCACGCTAGGGATGACAGTGAACTTCTCCAGTTTTATGGTCAATACGGGGTATATGAGGGGACATGTGCTGGGTGGGACTCCGGGAAGCTGCAGAGACTGTGGAGCATCTTCCTCCGGTATATCACGGTGGCAGTTGACTAGAATCGTACTCCACATGAGGGTTGTATCCTTGTTTAGATCTAAAATGCGGGCTTTAGTAAACACTGGGATCTCGCTCAATGTTGCGCACAGATCCAGTAAGGACAGGGACATTGAAACATAGCTGATGGCGACCATGTGACTGGGAGGTACTTGGCATTTCAAGGCTCAAACGTTGACACTCTGGCGGGACGGTAGGGACATGTTCCCTTCTTGGATCTGACTTTTCTTAATTTAGATTGGGCACTCCAGGTCTGAATTTCAGCAGCGCCTCCCAATGTAGCCCTTTTCCCTATGCCTAAGAGAAACTATGCGGGCGACTACACGTGCGGTTTTACCTGTTGCTCACAGGAGGCCTAAGGCTTTGCCACCAGGAGCATGGGGTGAGCTCTTTCTCCTATAGTGCAGCGCATCCATGAGGGATCCCTGCGTTGGCGGGATAACCCCTCACAGGAAACAGTACAGTAATGAAAAATACACACACAAGTATATTACGGATATTTACTGTACAACAATACAATAACAATATCCTAGTGCAATACCCACAGTATAGCTCAATGCCACAACGTATTGAGGGTGCAGTGGCACCAATAGCCCTGGTGTCCTTCTCAATGTCAGTTCCACCCCAGTGTGAGATAGCACTACCCTGTGGACCGTTGGTGCACTTTGGTGCACTGGTGGACCGGTGGGCACTCCTGTACCCAGGTGCAGCTGGTGAAATAGAGGATCAGTCTGGTCCCACGACATGGGGCCTCCAATAATCCCCTCACTCTTTACGCGTCCGATGCGCCTTATGAAGTGCGAGCTCAAGCTGGAGGGTCTCACACAATGTCTCTAGGGCCCTGGCCTGGTCTCAGGCCGCAGAGCACCGTGTGACCGTCCAGTCACCGGTGTAATAGTCCCACTGTATACTAAGGGGAAGCATCCCTATCTGGGGCCTTCCCTGCAATACACAAGCTAGAGGGGGACTCAGGGCCTAGCTGGAGCGTAAGGGGAAAACCTAGGCCTAGTCCAGGAAAGCACTGCTACCTGGACACTACCTCTCTTGCTGCCCTCCTTCTTCCGATTGGCGCACGGTCTGTATTCGCGCCAAACCTATTCCCTGCCTCTCTTGCTTCCCACAGCCCTATTGGCTGGCTAACCCCATGTGGCATCCCCAAAGGACTATGGGACATGTAGTCCCTTGCTCCGGCTTGTGGAGCCACCTAAGATGGCCGCCGCACTCACTAGCTTCTGTGCATGCGCAACACGTTGTATTGTGCAAGAAACAAGAAGGCCACCGCACTGACTGTGCATACGCCACCTAACCAAGATAGCCACCCCTTGCACTCCAACACAGGGTGGAGCTCCTGTGGCTCAGATCCAGCCTGCAGCTTCCCCCCTGCCCCCGCACTAGAAGTGATAGGGGACGTGGCTACATATACATACTTTAGCTGTTTTGCATTGGTAAAACTGTTCAATGTGTATCATCAGAGTAATACCTACTTCTATATTTTCTGTTTTTGTCTTTTGCACCAGTGTGTACAAAGCTTGCCAAATTAACCTCTAAATTATGCATAAATACGTTATAAAACACTTACTAAACGCTATTTATCAAATGCACACGCCAAAACTTCGGCAAAAAAACAGGACACTTAATGCATACCCTGTAGCTCCAAAAACTATTTTAACAAAAGTTTTTTTTACATGCAGCAGACTGAATTTCATTTTTACTTTTTATCTCCCAGAAAGGTTCCTGACTTCAAATCATAAGGAAAACGAAATATTTGAAGCAGCACATACAAACTTTCATTTCCCTATTTTATGGTTTCATCTAGTATATCGTAAACATTTATTGCTATAAGACTGTTTGGCACTTTTTCAAAGGATCTCAATGACCTCATGGTTTTGTGGCTTTGCCGCTTTACATGGCATTTAACATTGTTGGCACATTTAGAAATAAGCACCTCTAACATCAGGCAAATCTACCTGCTTATCGTTTATGGACAAGGAATAAGCGAATGTGACCCTTTCTATTTGCATGTTGGATTTATTTGTGTATATTGTGTTTTTTTGTGTGTTTTTTTTAAAGAAAGTCTGCTTATATCGTACCTTATATAAGGAATAAGTGTTGTACATTCGAGGCAACATATAAAAAACAAATGAAAGAATAAGCAAAAGCGTAACATACAAGGAAGAATCGGTAGATTTTTGTTCAGCACACTGGGCACTGGTTTCTAGTGACTTGGCTTTAAGTTTAAACTCTGTCACTGGTTAAGACTTCGGGACCAAAAATCCATGCCCTGAATAAAATGACCAACAATTAAATCACAACTGCGCAAATAATGTGTAAAACTCGTAGTTACATACTGTATCCCTACCGCCCAATACATCTTTGTTTAAAGGTTGCATATTGAGGTTAGTGTGACAGGGAAATATTGCATGTCATTATCATGTACCTCAGATCCATGTCAGACTGTGCTGACTAGCCATCTGATTCTAGGAATTCACTACAGTCCAAGTATTCAGCCTACAGGATTCAATTGCTAGGGCTAATTTTTGAAGTCTGTCTCTGGTGTGCTGCACTCTGTATCCCTCTGTGGTACAAGCCGGCCGGAGGAGCATTACTGTTTCCTTATGTGTGTTTTGTGTGCTTGACCATTGTGCCATCTAATAAATTAATGTGTTTAATACAAGTCCAAAGGAGTAATAAAAAAAATAAAAAAACAGGATGCCAAGCAAATAACTTCATGTTCCCTAAATTAGAAATGGTCATTACTTGCTTTAGTGCGAAGGCGTTATAATATATGGTAACGTTATGTTAAATCACCTACTGTACATGAGCTCAGTGCATCTGGGCCTCAGTATTTCTAGGAGTTGCTTTCCGGTATCTTCCTCAAACACATTTTGGGGCTGCAGGTCAACAAGTGATGTTTTTGTGTTGACGATGATAGACATTTGTTCCGAATTATCTGCTCTAAAACACTGCTGCTTCTGCTATATTGAATTTGTCTTTCACATACAAATGGAAGAGAGACACGGGTATGATTAACTTCTTACACCCTGTCATTTTTTACTGCTCCTCTTGCCCTAGAGTTCTCGATTGACCATTTAGCGCACTGCTATATGCACAAATTGCTCAGCTTGAAAAGTGACAAAGATATATACTTTGATCACAGTCTTCAGTTTGCTACAAATTCCGGGAGCCTGGTGTTAGGCTAACTGACTTGCTACTGCACACATATACTGTATACTGTAACTAATCTAACACGGCAGCTTAGAGAACATTTGAGTGTACAGGAATACAGGAATGATAACCAAGATGCAATACAATGTGCAAAGCTTTCTTGCTGTCCCACACTATCCAAATTAAATGTGGCAGCCCACGTGTTGACACTATGGGTGTTATTCAATAAACTGTGATTGTCCCAATCAGGGCACTATCACACGGAAACGCCAATTGACTTAAATGGGAGTTTACTGTACATGTAGTAGTATCCTGATCCGAAGTATCACGGCTTAATTTGAAAAATCCCTATGTACTGTATGGTACATTATGTAACCCAGTGTTTGTATTACAAATTTAGCAGACTTTAGAGTAGGAAGGGAAAAGTA
Source organism: Ascaphus truei (assembly GCF_040206685.1). Lineage (NCBI taxonomy): Eukaryota > Metazoa > Chordata > Amphibia > Anura > Ascaphidae > Ascaphus > Ascaphus truei. The sequence goes on along the minus strand of NC_134485.1, from coordinate 243,220,331 downwards.
CACTATGGTTACATTCATCTGAAATTATAACTCATAATATAACTCTGATATATTGAAGGGTTTGCAAAAGGTCAAGTGGGTTGATATTAAGTTACTTTGTACTGAAAGTATAGATTTTGAGTATAATATTTATTGTCCCCAGAGATGCCTATTAATATTATCAGCAATACATTGCCATACTTACAATAATTTATTTATGGCGCTTGCATACCATGAGAAAAGGGGCATGGAATTTTCACTGTGCTCTACAGAGCGACATCATTTGCAATGAACATCTTATAAAGACCTTTCACGTTACTTCATGTTACGTACCTCCCTCTTACCTTGACCCTAAGCTTCCATGGAACCTTTAGTTTGAGTACGGTTTGCCAACAGCCCAAATTCTTGTACTAACTGAGTGCAATTGCCGTCTCACTTGACACCTCCAAGAGCCAACAAACTAAAGCTAGTACATATGATGTGAATGTCCTAAAATAAATGGGCAACATTTGCACTGTATCCCCTATAAAACTGTAGCATACATTTACAAGGCCTGCCATTTGCAGCAGTGTGAAACCTATAATCGGTAAAACAGGTTTCTTGACTCGAGTGTGAGACTATTAAACATGTTTGTACATAAAATGATCGACGTTCAACAAAAAACTATAAAGATGTAGTCCCACTTACTGTATATACACATAGGCCAAGATACATCAAACTGTGATAACCTAAAAATGTGGTATTACCGCAAAACAAGTGGGTTATTTTTATAGTGCAAAACATCCACGTTGCACCGCCAAAAATAACGGAGAAAGTAACATGTACTAATACTGGATGTGTTGTAACCAAAGAAAAATGAACAAAGTGAATAAAAATGTATTGAAAATAATAATAATAATTATTATATATATATATCTCCTGAGGGGAGATTGGAACGTTAGTTGAGCTGACAGTTAGGCCTGTTAGGGGCAGAGTGTTGGAAGCTGGACACTGAAGGGGGTAGGGTGCGAGTGTGCAGGTGCCTGTGGCATCTGCACTAGGCCAGAGACCCCTGATAGGCCCCAGATAGGCCCAACTCCCCTCAGTTTGTGGCTGCTACAGGGACAGGCCCATAGATAGGGATACTGCCCCTGTAGCTTGTAGTGAGGGACACAGCCAGGACACAGCAGCATCCTGGCCCTTGGTGGTCTGGGACCAGACCATTCCACGGAACAAAATAACCTTGAGGTGGACACCCCACGCGGGGACCACCCCACGTGGAGGCGGAAGCGCGGTATTTTGTGCTGTTTGGAATAAGAACTTAATCCCAGTATTGTGAGTCTTCTGCCGAGGACAATATCAGCATACCAGCAGTGGATACCATAACGGAGGCGGGAACCGGAGAGCCAAGCTGCAAAGATCCATCTACTTACCGAGGACCCGAGTGATGATTGCAGTGTGCTGATCCGTGACCTGCTGTCCGCTGTAGTGGTAACATGTGCCCCAAACATGCCCTGCTTTGTTGATTTGCTTTGCTGTACGTGCATTTATTACCACCCTTGAATTTGTCCCATTATATTTTACATACTACACTATGAGAGTTGTGCGCTGTTTTTCTTTTTCTTTCACATGTTATCTAAGGTGCTGAGCCAGCTATCCTGACCAGCAGCAGACTCTCATTCATTATTGTACAAGGTTATATATTCATTTATATTTGCATTAGTCACGGATTTGATTTTAGCCTTGGTGTGTATTTTTTCATATGTGTGTTTTATCACATTTAGATTCACTTAAGTTTCATTTGGACTTTATTTATTATCACTTTAATCGCTACAAATTGGTGCACAGTTTTTTATATATTATTATTTGGATAAAGACCTCGGAAACACACAGAAACACAAAATACAGAAATATACACACTTACTGTGGTCTGGGGTATGAGATCTAGCCCTTCCTAGGTGCAGGGCGCCTGCTTGCGAGGGTTTACCCTGGGCGGAACCTTGTTCCGGACGTCTTGAACCGAAATCCAGCAGAAAATCCTGACCGGGACCTAGTCCTGAATCTCCTGGAACTGATTTTGGCACGAAATCCTGACTGCGACCGCTACAACGATTTGTAGAACTTGGCCGCTAAAGACGGAACTTATTCCCTACGAGGCAGGTTTTTGTAGCTTCAAAACGTAGCTGGTTGCTTTGCTATTTTGAACAAAGCAACTTTGAAAAGCCAGCCCTAGCTTAATCGTCTCAAGTCACAGAAAGGGCTGGTTCTCTGGCTGGGGCTTCTCCTTGCATTCCTTCCACTGTTCTATGTTCAGCATGGAGGTAGGAGGAGCGACCAATCAGGCGTGGGAATTCCTCCCCGCCAGTTAATAGGAAAAAGGGGCTTGTGCTTTGGCTGACATCAGAGGAGGGGGTGTCAAGCCAGTTCGGCATGCCCCGTGTGCGGGACATATGGATTGACCAATGAGAAACGCGCCGACATTCTGCCATTTCCCCCAGTCAATCCAATGCCACCTACGTGCAGGCTCCACCGAGTCTGGCATTCTCGCAGGGGCTATCTGTTCTCTGGGCCCAGTACTCTGCCTTGCCCCGGCCACTTAGCACCTTGACATCTTTGAACTAAGGACTCTATACAGACCTGCTGGCGTCTGTGCTGATGCCCTAGCTAACTGTACAGAGCCTTATAGCAAATGTCTAAAACATTATAACATACACTTTAATAAAGTATACACTTTGGGGAACCTTATACTTATACGGGAAATGGATTGGGGCTATGTGGGCTCGAAATCCAGGAGTCTGGGGGACACTGGGTAGCCCCGGTATAATTCACCCTGCGTACCGACAAATCATGCTTGCACGCTGGGGAGAATTAAAGGACAACCAGTAACTTTGGCCCCCAAACTCCTGCAAACAAAATAATTGCATTTCTACCCATATATCCCACCTATAACTGACACACAAGAAATCTCACAGTTCTATGGCCAAGGGAACATGATAACAGAAAAAAGCCGGGGTCACTTTATTTTCCACATGTATTATCCTGGTCCCTGGCCTATGGTGCTTATGTAAATACCAAGGACCCCATCCCGTCACAACGTCAATGGAAGATAAAGAGATTTCCTACCTTGCCAACCCAAATCTCCCCTGAAATGTGCTATTGTATGTATGTACAGTATGTATGTATGTATGTCTTTATTTATATAGCGTCATGGAATGTACAAAGTGCTTCACCGCTGTAATACACGTGACAATCATCTAAATAACAAATAATACAAATAATACAATGGGAAGAAGAGCTTCAGACATTAAAGTAACATTTAGGAAAATGAGTCACTGCTCCGAAGAGCTTACAATCTAATTGGTAAGTAGGAAGAATGTACAGAGACAGTAGGAGGGCATTCTGGTAAGTGTGTCGGCAAGGGGTCAAGGTTTATGTATGAGGCGTAAAGTATTAGCAATGGAGATACTCATATGCTTCTTTAAGCAAGTGTGTTTTAAGGTGGGTCTTAAAGATGGATAGAGAGGGTGCTAGTCGGGTATCGAGGGGAAGGGCATTCCAGAGGTGTGGGGCAGTCAGTGACAAAGGTTTAAGGCGGGAGAGGGCTTTAGATACAAAGGGGGTAGAGAGAAGACATCCTTGCGCAGAATGCAAGAGTTGGGATGGTGTATAGCGAGAAATTAGGGCTGAGATGTAAGGAGGGGCAGAAGAGTGTAAAGCTTTAAGAGTGAGGAGGAGAATTGAGTGTGTGATACAGGATTTTACAGGAAGCCAGGAGAGTGATTTCAGCAGGAGAGACGATGAGACAGATTTAGGAAAGAGTAGAGTGATTTTCGCAGCAGCGTTTAGGATTGTAGGGGAGACAGGTGAGAGGCTGGAAGGATGGACAGCAGGAGGCTACAGTAATCGAGACGGGAGAGAATCTAGTGACGCAGTACGGTGATGTCAGCAGCCACCACACGAGACACAAGGAGTGCGTTCGGCGTGTATCGCCGTCAGTGTGGGAGCTCCCCTTTTTTACAATACCAAAGCCACACTAAGCACCAACCCATTACGGATCGACTGACATCAATTGACATCAACTGATAGCAATTGCCGAGACCCAGGAACTGACAGCTCGACACGAGGACGCCTATATACATCAACCTAGGAGCGGACTGCAGTACCTGTAGTTTGATGCAGAAATCAGTGGTGTTCTTCTGTGGTAACATGTACCTAACATGTAATGCTTAGATAATCTGAATTGATGTACTGTACGTGCAATACTTACCTGCTTCACTACAGCACATTATATATTAATTACTACACTAGGAGAGTTGTGCTCTGTCTTATGTCTTTTACTTTCCACAAGATGTTGAGCCATCTTTATTGAATAGCTGCAGACTCTCTGATTGTTTAGCTAAGGTTACAATTTGTATCTTATTAGTTTCACTTCACATGTGTGTATTGATTATTTAAAAACACATTTGTGTGTGATACACTGTATACCTCACGGTTTATGATCAAGTCACTTTTGAAATAATATATTTTTTCACGGGGGGGTCGTATGTTTCACTGCAATATTTAAATCACCCCTATTTTACTTTTTCACAATCTGGTGCGCGGAACGATATACTTTTTACGTCTCAAGTTTGACCTCGTAGACCCACCTTTGTGATATATTTTTCTGCGTGCTGTGCTCCGTTGCCTACACTCCTGGAACTTATATGAAAAATATGTTTCCACTGAGCAAAAATAAAGCAGTATAACATATAGAAGATATATTGTATACAGTAATACTTTCTTTTTATATCAGACATGCAGTGCTACTATATTAAGTACTGATATAGAGCCCAGTTATTTGCAGTTGACTACTGTCGCGGCCCCTTTAAACCTCCAGCTTGCCCGTAAAAATGCGGGCATGTTTTCAATTTGAGCCGGGGTCCTCCGCGCGTCGGCCGCATCTCCAGACAAGCGCTAACGGCGCTTATCATTGAAAGCGCCCACGGCGCTGGAAAACAGCGGAATACGCCGCGTCTGCACGCGTTTTTAAAAAGCCTGTGGTGGCGGCCGCAGGAGGTTAAAGGCGGCCGCCACTGTATTTCTGTTCTAAGTTCTCATTGTAATTCCTTGCTAGCTGTTCAGTGGATAGCAACAATGGAACAACAGTACTTCTGAGAGCGTCCTCTCATACACTCAGCTAGCTTCATGAGCACAGAACTTTCATGAGTGCTTCTCACTAAGTGACATAACTAAAACCAGAATTGGATAGGGAATTGTGATATCCTCACAGTTTCCTTTTTAAGTAGAGTAAATGCCAACAGTATGTGATAAAGTACTTCTCAGTGTCGGCACCTTTTACATAATGTGTGGGATATCTTCCCATAAAGTTTAATGTGTTTGGAAACAGACCAGCATTATAAGGTCTGGGACGCATGGCCTGTGAACTAGAAAAATAGAGCCGAGGAATCTATCTCAACCAAAGGTAAAACCTAATACCGGAGCCAACGCAGGGGAAATAAAGGGGACGAGCTCTTCCCTTATCTCTCTTCCCCCCTCCCCTCTTACCCTTTCCTATCCCCCCTCTGTCTTCTATTCTTTTTCACATCTTTCAAGTAATAAAGCACTTAAAGACTTTGAAGGTAGTAGCCTTCCGATTGGAGGCCCAGAAGCATTTAAATGTTCTAAAGATAAGATGGAGTTTCTGTTGGCTTTAATGAAATGTCTTAAGACCTTATGGTCAGAATATGTTTAAATACCAAAAAAGATAGTTCTATTGTTCAGATGAAATTTACGTACATTGTTCTTCCTGTTTCAAAGTTTTGATGTGATACCACAAAAACAATAAAAAACGTTTGAAATAAAAAATGTGTTTAATTGCAGTTTAAACAAGGAGCAGTGACTATCTTCAAAGGACATAGAAAAAGTTTAGCAGGTGTCCAAGCAGGGGTGGGTGGGGGGGAAGCAGGTGCTTCAATGTGATATTTAAAAAGATTCCGTCAGAAGCCCAGTATGCTCACACTTTGAAGACATACTGTACACTGTCCTAGCATGGTATTTTAGTCAGTTGGGAGCTATTTTTACTCCTTTTACTCTGCCAATCCAGTATAACGGGGAGTGGAATGTTGGACTGGCATAGGTTTGAAGGATCCTATCACAGAATAAATAGAATTTCACATGTATAGTGGGATTAAACATATTTACCTTTGTTTTCTGGATGATTTGGTAATTGCATTTGAAATCCATTTGCATTTTTTCAGTGCTCAGTTCATTTTTTTTAGTTAAACAAATAATTTCAAGCAGCCACTCCCTCCACCCTCTTCCACATCAAGTGTTTGTCTTTGAACCACAACACTCAAAACTCTGGGGACCCATTGATTGATGAGATATTAGTTGCAAAAAAAAAAAAAAAGATGGCTGCAAGGTCACACAATCAGCTGCAAAATCATCTCACGTTGATGTAATTCATGGCTTTCTATTGGCTGCCAGAGTGAGGCTGACTCCAGTTGCCATATTTTTTCCCCCCTGGACAACATTTATTGCAAGGGAATTTTCAAATTAAATATCTCTGGAACCGGGGTGTCCTCATAGCTTAGAGTGCTGTGGTTCAGCTCTGCGGGAGTCCTTGTTTCAAATAAGGTAACAAAGGATATATAAATATATTAAAAAAACAAACAAAACAGCTATTAATGATCATTGTTTATTATTATGCAATGTAATGAAATTCAAAAAGGATAAGCTTTAATTCTTGGTCAAAAAGTAAAAATTGGTGTTGGGCAATTTTTAGGAGACAATCTAAGGTATTCTGCCATTCTTCCTTTGACTAGCACTGGGTTAAGGGAGCTGTTTCGAGGGAAAGAATAATTAGATTTAAACTAATTACGACTATTCTCTATTAGAATTGGCCTGTTACACTTACAATATTTTGCAGATGTGCTTTTTCTGTACCATTTGGATAATTATAATGCATGATGTATTGCAGGAAGTGTATTACACAGGGTTCTGCTGACATATGCTTGAGCAGTTTAATGTCAGCAAAATCGCTCAGTATGCCAATAGATTTGTTATGCATGGATAGCTCAAAATAATTGGATATATATACAGTATATATTTTGGTAATACCTCTTTTCATTTGGCGTTGTAATTACTTTAAAGCAGCAATACTATTTATCTTTGTGAAGTCACACTCAAAATCAAAATACTGTAATTCCACAGAGATTCAAATTATTACATTAAAATATGATGTTGTATTGTACTATATTATATTGAACTACATAGTATCTCCAGGGCTGCAGACAGCTTTCCCGGGGCCCAGGACTAAAGTTTGCACCGGGTCCCTCCACCCAGGTGTTGGCGGCTTTGCGAGAATCTACCTCCCGCCTCGTTTTCTCTTACACTTCCCCGTCACCCTTTCCTTACCCCCTCCCTCTCCTACAACCCCACCTCTCATCATCCCTCCCCATACTCAATAAACCCCCTCCCCAATATTATATATATTTTAATGTGTGTGTATATATATATATATATATATATATATATATATATATATATATATATATATATATATATATATACAGTGGTTGACAAATCACCAAAAAATCTACTCGCCACACAAAAAAATCTACTCGCCACCTAGTACCAAACGTGTGCTGCTTGGGCCAATATTTACTCGCCCGGGGGTTAAATCCACTCGCCCGGGGCGAGCAAATGTATAGGTTTGTCGAACACTGTATATATATATATATATATATATATATATATATATATATATATATATATATATATATATATATATATGTACACACACACACACACAAATACACACACCCAATATGCTACTCTCTCCAAATAGACACACAATAAACTTCTCTCCCCAAATACAAACATACGCAATAATCCCCCCTCTCAAAATACACACACACAAACAATAAGCCCCCCCTCTCAAAATACACACACACAATAAGACCCCCCTCCTCAAACATAATAAGGCCACTCACACACCTTTAGGTAAAGGGTCTGGGGCATGTCGACTTACCTGGGTGGACGCAGAAGGGCCCTGCAGGCCCACTAAAGGAACCTGGGGAAGGGAGGGATAGATGGGCAGTGCCAAGAGAAGGGGAGGGCCCTTCTGTCCTGCAGGAGCGGAGGGAGGGACAAATGGGGGTGGATTCCAGAAAAGGGGAGGGCCCTTCTTGCCTGCACAGAGGAAACTGTAGGGTTGCTGGCAGGGTGGCCAGGCCCCTTGACTGGCCGGGCCCGGGAACGACTTTATAGTAAAGATATTAATATATTTATACCCAAAATACTTACCACATGTAATAATTTTTTTTAACCTTCCCTGAATTCCATGGGCACCAAAAGTGGATCATTCTCAGTATAATATGTTATAAACATAAGCCATGTCCATGATTTCTGCAGTGGTAAAACCTATGCATAAGTGAGAACTCCAAATATGCAAATTTATGACAGCCCAGTTCACCGACATGTAGTCCCATATCTACTAAGTGTTGCTATTCCATGACACCTCCCGGCACTGAATGAGCATAGGGTGTCTTCTGGCACTGGAAGGTGTACTATGGAATTGCACCATTTAGTAAATATGGCCTTGTGTATGAAATCAGACTATGAATTATATGCCACAATAAAATAGTACTTCAAGTTTCATAAAGCAATTTATAGTTCATAAAGATAATAAAACGTACCTGTCATCTTTTACTCTGATGGCTTGTTCCTGGGCTGCCTGCTGTAAAAAAAAAGGCCAGAGATGTTTATTTTATATTCCAAAAGGAAGCTACAAGATTAATCTGTCTTGCTAACCAAATAGCTGAGCAGATTCTAAACAGAATTTTTTTTTTGTTGCCGTATTGAACTGTATTAAACAGCATACACAAGTACATTTTGTACCTCAAGACAATTCTTGGCTACTAAAAAGTACAACGCAATGCTAGAGTCTTTGGGGGAGGTTCACTAACCTATGGGATCTTGCGTTAACTGTTACTCATGTCACTGGCAGTTAAAGCAGGATTGTGGTGGGTTAAACCGTACTGGAGGTTAGTAAATTCTGGGGATTATTTTCAGCAAATCTTCAGACAGTGACTGGCTTTCAATAGCATGTTTGCTCAAGACCCTCTCACAGCTGGTTAGAGGGAAGCTTTTGTGTCACTAGTGTTGTGCAGTTGGGACTGACAGAGAATGAACTGTAATGGTATTAGGGCGTATGTAGTACCACTACTTTTTTAGTTTTTCACATGCACAATAGCATTACTTTATTCATTACAATTCCTCTTTCTTTTTAAAGAAAAATTTTTTTTACACAGACTTCCTCTCTTCATACGGATGTAGACAATGTTTTTGCACACGCGGCGCACTCCTGCAGGTCAAATAGCGCATCAGCACCGCGCATTCCTTGCACGCGGCTGATTCAAAGCAAAGGCCGCTTCTCCCACTGGTGCGTTGTGTGTGTTCCGGCGGCAGTAATAACATTGACTACATCTGTATTTTGACACCACAAATCTTCATTACATCTTTCTAAAATGCAGGCCAAAGAGCTTTGCCCATAAGTTTAATACAATTATTAAACTGGCGCTGCTTGTGTGTGCTTGAGAAGAGCTGAGCACCATTCAAATGGATTCAACTAATATCAGCACGGGGAAGATGCTTCATACCATATAGAATAAGGGCCAGAGAAAATGGGATGTAGGGTGGGACGCAGATGAATCTTCTTTACATGGGAGGAGAACTACAAATACAGGCCCGTATTCAACATGCCATGAAGACGTATTCTCTGTGTTGTAGAAGATTTTAGTTCCATTCCTTTAAATGTAGCCGATCTCTTCTTCAGAACGGGGTGCGGAGGTTCAATAACATGTTGACTAGGAGCCACAGAGAGATCAAATAGAGGTTGGAAAGAAAAGGAAATTAAGAGGAAGATGGTAACAGAGAGAGGTGAACGAGTATCATTTTAGGCCATAACCTTAAATACATTATTTTAACACTAAACACATCTTTGTCTTGTATTTTTTTTGTATATGTAACAAAAATAAACTCTGATTGCATAAATGTATATAAAGAGATACTAAAAACTAAATCTGGTTTGTTCAATGCATTGAGCATTGAATGTATCTGCAGAAATAGTACACTTCAGTAAAACAACAAAGGTAAAGAGGAAAAGCAAATACAGTGTACTAATGTGGGTAACTTGCTTTCCACTGTTCAGTTGTTGTCTCTTTTAAGATTCTATGGGAATGAAGACTAAAGCAACGTTTTTACATTGTTGTTTGTCACTTAAACAACACATAACAATCAACAGGTTGTAAGCTATACACCAGACTCATTTTTAGAATGGCCAAGCTTAGCTTTGGAATGTGCTGTTCTGCCATTATCACATGCAGAGGCTTTATAATTATGTGTCTCTATCCTGAGCTAAGACAAGAAAACAAACAAACTGCAGCCCTGTCAATACTGATTTATAGTACAAATGTGCAAACATTTCACCTGTGTTTGTGATCTTGCAAATTTCCCCTTTATTATTTTCATCAAAAAGTTAACATCATATCAAAAATTCCCAGTCAGTTCGCTTAGCACCAAAAAGTCAATGTGCATGAATATTCATTTAATTTCACTTCCCTGTGCAAATCGATAAATTTGCATAAAGCAGACACTATAATCAGGGCAGACCTACCATGTACTTGTGCATTTGGTCATCATAAGACTACTGTACATGGCAAAGAAGTGAGAAGGGCATGAGCAATCGCAAATTTGGGGATGGCTCAATTCCTGGTACTAGTTGACCAGGTGGGGGTTTTAATGGCAACACAACCTCCACACTGTGGAAATAGTCCACTCAGGATTACGCCTACTGAAATGCAAAAAGTCTATTGGTAATAGTGTGACGGTAGGGGTAGCAGGGGGACCTAATAAAGAGAAATCCCAGCTATTTACCCCTAAAAAAAGGTGTAACTTGGCTGTCCTAGTAATATTTCATCCAGCCAAATGTCTTTAATATCGGTGGAAGAACAGGGAATGTGTAAATGTACCCCATGTCTGTAAGAATGTATTTCAAAGCTTGTATTCTTTATTCCCTGTGACAATCCTTCCCCCAGTTTAGAAAGCCGGCATTGTCTTATGATGTGGTTTTGGCCAGCTGTGTGTAATTCTAAGTCCTGTCTTTTACATAATTACCTTATGTCTGTATTTATGTCTGTGTTAGCAATTCCTCCCACCTTAAATACTTTGTATTGTGTAGTGATGAAATTAACATGGCAGCCCTGCAAATGTAAATTATGTGCCTGTTCCTATGATTTATATGGAGGGAGTTTCTTTAATCCCTTTAGCTGAACTGTTCCATAGAAAAAATATGATCAGAAAAATGGGAGAGCACTAGTTAATAGAATCAGTTACCAGGTCTGAGCCCCATGCGCTGTTTCTCTTGGCTGGCTACCCTTGCTCAATGTTAAAGGATAGCCACCAAGGGGTATATAATGAACACTGCTGCTCAGAGCAGGAGACTATCAGGGGGAGAGACCATGGAGACCATCTGAGAGACACTCTGGGAAGGAGTGTGGAGTTGGACTGTGACCAGCTGGAGATACATGTCAGAGTGGCTGCTGTGTGTTCAGCACTCTGATATCCTGAAGCAGAGAAGTGGACAGGGTAAACATATTTATAGTGGGTCCCTGCACCTAGGAAAGGTAGATCTCTTCCCCAGACCCCCGTAAGTGTGAATATTTTTGTATTTTGTGTTATTGTGTGTTCTCAAGGTCTTATCCAAAATAAACCTAATTTTATTTCACTGCCTTGTTTTGCCCTGTGACTGATCCCTTAAATATAAATGGTGTTAAAAGATCTGGACTACTGTGACAAGTGGACCCACAGTATCCCCAGTGGGGATGGTGCACCTTAACAGGTGTAAGAAATATATACAAAATGAACGTGGTAGAGAAGCGCGAAGATACTTATTTATAAAGGTGCACTCAATTGAGTTGATAATAACATCAAGTTGATGTGCACACGTGAAATGTACAGTATGTGTTAAAATCTAACTTTTAATACACAACTAAAAATAAAGTGACTGAACGCAATACTAACTAAAAACATATTGTTTAACTTGTACTTCAATTAGTTGGGATCCCGCAGCGCGCCCCTGATGCAGACGGCAGCGCGATCAGCTGTGAGCAAGTGTGTGTAGGAGGTTGCTGAGGTACTATATGAGAGTTTTTACTGCTTTAATTACGAGAGTTCTCAGCACTCAACATTATAATCAATTTTATGTCTCCTAAAAATCTTAACATTGGGGGATAGTTTGTAGACGCCAGTGAGTCGGAGATCTCTATCAGCATTTATAAGTAACTCATCAATAGAGGGGACTACCATTATCTGACCCACTTATCTCACAGGTATAACTGCTATATTGCAGTTTGAGGCTAAGTTGGGCAATTTTGCCTTTATTATTTCTGTCACCTTTTCTTATCTCACAGTGTTTATTAGATACTTTAGAGCCAATTTACCTCAATCACTACCATACCCTCCTCCTTCCCCTCCCTGCACTAATTCTACCAACTAATTAGAGCACAAGTTAAACAATGTGTTTTAGTTACTATTGTGTTCAGTCATTTTAATTTCAGTTGTGTATTAAAAGTTAGGTTTTAACACATGCATTTCACTTTTGCACATCAACTTTGTTATTATCAACTCACTTGAGTGCACCTTTATACATTACATAGGTGTCTTTGTAGTTCTCTGCCACATTCAATTTGGGGGTTTTAATGGTCATCGTAATGACAATGTACTTGGTAGTAATGATGATGGTAGTGATAATGATGAGAAGAAGGATGAGGGGGCATGCACCTGCACGGCCAGCTGTTACTAGCAGCAGGCAGCATAGGCACAGGGAAAAGGGGCCTTCTGGCATGATTAGACAAACACGTGGTGGACCAATAATGTCTAGTCCAATACACCAACCCACTGAATGCAAAGCTTTTGATAGGGTGCACACACAGGGTGCGCCTTTTTGTTGAATAGTAAAGTGGCTAAAATGCTAGCAGTTGATATAATGCCCTTTAGTTTTGTTGAGGGCAAGGTCTTTAGGGTGCTACTAAAATATGCTCAGTCTCGCTGAAAAATACCCAGTAGGGCATATTTTTCCCCTAAGGCTATTCCCCTCCAGTATCAAGAGGTCGTTAAAGTAATGAATCGAGCTCTTGATTGTTCACACAGTAAAATGGTGCACCTCAAAACAAACATGTGGACTAGTGGACATGGCAGAGAGACTACATGACTGTTACCTCGTGGAGGAGGGGTGCTGGGTGGTGGGGCATGGTTTGTGTTGTTTTGAAAATAAAGCACAGTCATATTAGTTTTGAGAAGAGAGGAAGGTTAGATAGCTGTTTGCGGTCAAGGCAGGATTGGCAAGGCAGATAGGAAGAGAGAGACAGCATGATGAGAGGGACACACACACACACCGTAACATATACTGTATATAAGCTGACACTTTAACCAAAGAAATAAAAACAGTACTCCACTGGAGTGACTACTGTATATCAGTGTTTGGTGTACCACAGCCAAAATGTTCTACACTAGTACTACTAACTGTTAGAGAAAGAGAGAGCAAGGGGGACATTGTTCAGCATCATCACATACAGCTTGATGTAAAGCACTGGCAGTTTAGTTACCACTACCCCAACATAATTAAACAGAACATCTCAAGGGTAAGTCCAATGTATACAATACTACAGCAAGGTGTACTAGTAGTCAGAACAGTTCAAAAAGAGAGAAAGAGAGAGAGATAAATTCTAAAGCCCACATCCACAAACGGGTGCTAAGCTCCCATTCACATGAATAGAAGTAAATCTGTGCTAAAGCTTGGCCCCCTTTTGAGGATCCGGGCCTAAGTTGCCTTTTGTGATGAAAAGAACAAAAACTAGTGCACTAGAAATGCTGGAGTGCATATCCTATGACACTTATTGTCAGAGTAAAAAATGTTTATAAAAAAGACCTCACAAATACTGTACAAAAGATTATACTATGTATGGGTACCGTGTTAGCCGAGCTTTAATAATCAAAAATGAATAGTCGATTCCGTTCTGTGGCTAACGAATTGCTTTTATTTGTACGAGCTTTCGAGATCTCTGATCTCCTCTTCCGGCGATGTTACATTGAATGAAGCAAGGTTTAACTTAAAAACAGTGCATATAAAAATGTTATTTGTGACTGAAACCTGCCCCCCCCCCGTGCAGTATGCGATTTATGACTTGAGGTGTTAAATAGTCCCTGAATGTTAGTGATGTAAGAGTGTGTGTGTGTGTGTGTATGTAAGTAAATATACATTGTAGAGAGCCCACAGAGATCTCGAAAGCTCGCACGAATAAAAGCATTTCGTTAGCCACAAAACGGTATCGTCTATTCATTTTTGATTTTACTTTTAATGTTGCTATACGTTCAATAAACACTTTTTGATATTTTGATCCAGCATCCGTCATACTTCCTTCATTTGGAACGCATCAAGCATTTTTTGATACGCAGTGCACCGACTGTATCCTCCCCCTGTTGGGAGGAATATTCTTTCATATCCGCTTTGGGTTAAGAGCACGCTGTTCCCAGGACTTCATACAACGAAGGTCGTGAGTACTCGGATGCTATCAAACATTGATTTATTATAGGTCTAGCTCTAGGGGTCTTATGGACTATTGGATTTATGGGCAAGGTTTCCCCTATCATATGGATTTCCTGACATTCTAAGACATCTACATGCCATTTACATACCCTCAATTGTGAGCATCAATGACCATACTGTGCCAGTACTCACATTTACTTACCTGGTCACATTAACACATGTGCATGTATTCTGAGGAAGGTCTCCCTGTGGGACCGAAACGTTGGCTTTCGTGTAACTGTTAGTTTTTTGAATACAATTACCTTTTGGATTACTCCTTGCTGTATGCTGTCTCTTTTACCGGTTCTTGGACTGGTAACTATGATATATATATATATTTTTTTTAATGTGTGTGTGTATATATATATATATATATATATATATATATATAGTATTTTTATAGTTTATATATATATATATATATATATATATAAATATATATATATATATATATATATACTAAGTGCGCAAATTAAAACAATTAAACAAAAAATAGTAACAGTTGCTGCCTGAATGTTAAGATATTCACAATAGCACATATATAGGGGGAAAGGGAAGAACATCGGCGCAAAACTGCTAACTAAACAATAAGATTGTGCATACATGGACAGAGGATATATTGGGAATTGCTGGTTGCTCTGAAATGAAAAGAAGAGAAAACAAAATATAGTGAAGTACGTTTAGTAAAAGTATATGCGCAAAAGTAGATCGCTACTTACAAAGTAGCAGATGTTAACAAGCATGTAGGATATAATAATCCTCTCCGTCCTGCTGCCTGGAGTTACAATGTGTCTCTCCTCCACGTGGAACGCCGAAATCCTCCGTGGTGGCTCTCCTCCAGCTGCAGCTATTCTCCTGGGCTTCCTGGTTGTTCCCCCGATCTCGCGAGACTGGCCCGCTGATGTCACTCAGCCGGGATCACGGCCGCAGAATCTCCCGATTACCCCTGGACAGTGTACTCGAGTTGCGGCCGTGATCCCGGTTGAGTGACATCAGCGGGCCAGTCCCGCGAGATCGGAGGAACAACCAGGAAGCCCAGGAGAATAGCTGCAGCCGGAGGAGAGCCACCACGGAGGATTTCGGCGTTCCACGTGGAGGACAGATACATTGCAACTCCAGGCAGCAGGACGGAGAGGATTATTATATCCTACATGCTTGTTAACATCTGCTACTATGTAAGTAGCGATCTACTTTTGCGCATATACTTTTACTAAAACGTACTTCACTATATTTTGTTCTCTCTGTATTTCATTTCAGAGCAACCAGCAATTCCCAATATATCCTCAGTCCATTTATGCTCAGTCTTATTGTTTAGTTAGCAGTTTTGCGCCGATGTTCTTCCCTTCCCCTATATATATATATATATATATATATATATATATATACACACACAACAAAATAACAATATTTTACATATACAGTAATTTAATTAACATAATTTTTTGCACATGTTTTAGCTCCGTTCTGCATCCCAGAGATGTTGATACATAACTCACAAAACATTGTGTGCACCAAAGCTATTTCAAACGTGCAAACTGCTATGTCCGTTAAAGAGTCTGGGTGCAGTAAATAAATACAGGAAGTAAACTGAATGTAAACATCTTAATTTTGTTTGCAGGTTTACCTACATTACATTTCCCAGCTCCAACACTGGTGCAAATTGCAAAAATATGTTTTTCATTGATAAGTCTGGTTCTGCTTTTTGCACCAGTAATAGTCCAATATTGCAGCAAGGAAATTGTTTAATGTGCTTTAAAAGAAATGTGTGCAATTTTGGGGGTATATAGACAGCAATAAACATGTAACCCCCATTTTATTATGGTAAGAAGCAGAGCTAGCACGGCTAACTATGCACTAATTCATACCGCTTCTTGCCTTATTAAATAGGGGCCTAACTGGAGACATATTATATATTACTTGAGTATTCATAAGACATTTTTAAATATATTCTGTACTACTGTACTATTTGTTTTCAATAAGCCCAAAGAGCTTGAAAAAATTGTTCTTGATGATAATGGCCACTGAGATTAAGTATATCTTTTTACTTATCTTACATACAATTTTGAGTTTCATAGAAAACCTATATTTTTCAAGTTTACCCAAACACATTCTCAAATTCTGTAGTGAGCCATTTTGTTTTATAAGATAAACTGTTGAAATTAACACATTACATGTAAACTCCATTACAGTGGAAGAAATAAATAGATTAATAAAATCACTTCACAAACTAAAGCCAGAAAAAGCACATTCTGTATAGCATATAAAACAAATGGCCTAATTTCACTGGTTTAGAGAGGAGTGGATTGCAGGCCTCCCTACTATACAAGAAACAGGTTACAGTTACATTTCAAACAACGTTTCATTGATCTTCTTAAAGTTCATAAATCATTCATGAATGATCAGAACTAAAGAAAACAGGTTTCTGCCAGAAGTAATCACTTTTAGCTTTCTCCTTCTCTGGAGACTGGGTCTTGTTCCCTCCTGTACAGCTAATAATCACTAGATATTGAAGTTTCAGTGTGGCTACTACCTAAGTGAGTTCAGTGGTGACAAGTTGAATCTATCACTAAAGGCAGAAGAAGTGGTGCAGAAACCTACACGGAAATAGTTATTTAAAAGCAATAGACACACTATAGTATGTGAAGTAACAAAGGAGGGAGGGTGAGTAGGTGGTATGATGCCTTTTTTTTTTTTTGGACCAACAAGTAGTATATATGTTACAAACTCTCGAATGTCTCATGGTCCTTCATCGGGTATGGCAGAAAACTTTCCTGTAACATATCACGTACTTGTTACTCCCTCCATACATATCTCCCTCCTTTGTAACTACATGCAAGAAAGGACCGACATGGCTAGGACCGCAATATAACAAAGATACGCCCTTTCCTCTGTTGCTCGACTGCTAAAACTCTGACTCAGGCCCTCATTCTCTCCCGTCTTGATTACTGTAACCTCCTGCTGTCCGGCCTTCCTGCATCTCACCTGTCTCCCCTACAATCTATCCTTAACGCTGCTGCCAGAATCACTGTACAGGCATACCCCGGTTTAAGGACACTCACTTTAAGTACACTCGCGAGTAAGTACATATCGCTCAGTAGGCAAATGGCAGCTCATGCATGTGCCTGTCAGCACATCCTGAACAGCAATACCAGCTCCCTACCTGTACCGAAGCTGTGTGCAAGCGGGGAGACTATAGTGCCTGTTACACATGTTATTTACATCTGTTATGCACGTATATGACGATTGCAGTACAGTACATGCATCGATAAGTGGGGAAAAGGTAGTGCTTCACTTTAAGTATATTTTCGCTTTACATACATGCTCCGGTCCCATTGCGTACGTTAATGCGGGGTATGCCTGTACTCTTTCCTAGATCTGTCTCAGCATCTCCCCTCATGAAATCCCTCTCCTGGCTTCCGATCAAATCCCGCATCTCACACTCCATTCTTCTCCTCACTTTTAAAGCTTTACACTCTTCTGCCCCTCCTTACATCTCAGCCCTAATTTCTCGTTATGCACCATCCAGACTCTTGCGTTCTTCTCAAGGATGTCTTCTTTCTACCCCCTTTGTATCTAAAGCCCTCTCCCGCCTTAAACTTTTCTCACTGACTGCCCCGCACCTCTGGAATTCCCTTCCCCTCAGTACCCGACTAGCACCCTCTCTATCCACCTTTAAGACCCACTTGCTTAAAGAAGCATATGAATAGCACTGTGGATATTCTGAACACATGGCACATAAAGCTTGGCCCCCTGCAGATGCACTTACCAGAACTCCCTCCTACTGTCTCTGTACGTTCTCCCTACCTACCAATTAGACTGTAAGCTCCTCGGAGCAGGGACTCCTCTTCCTTAATGTCTAAAGCACGTATTCCCATGATCTGTTATTTATATTATCTGTTATTTACTTGATTACCACATGTATTACTGCTGTGAAGCGCTTTGTACATTAACGGTGCTATATAAATAAAGACATAAAATACAAATGGCTACCCACCCTTCTTTACCTACGACAGTATATGACAGTTGTAAGACTTGTTTAGTTTGAAACCCTTTTTGTCTCCGTCAGAACGACTAGTTCATCCAATGAATTAATTTGGAGGACAGCTTCATGTGCTCAGTTTTAGCGCTGATGTGGTCCATGCATTGTGATGATATTGTCAATGTGATTACAGTTCTACACTCACTAGATCAGGCCTGCACAACACGCGGCCCGCCCGCGGCGGCTTTCTGCTCTCCACCTCCCTCCCGAGTCCGCTCTCCCGCGCCCCCCCCCGCGAGTCCGCTGTCACCCTCCCCCGTGAGCCCGCTGTCACCCTCCCCCGCGAGCCCGCTCTCCCCCTCGCAGTGTAGCAGCGCGCTCTAGCATTGAGGCACGTCCTGCCTGCTGCTTGCTAGAGCGTGCGTGCAGTCCTGCCTGCTCTGCCGCCGCCTCCTCCACCGCAAGGTAAGGTAGGGAAGAGAAGGGGGGGGCAAGATGATGTGATTTGAAGTGAATGGGGGGGCAACTTGAAGTGCAGAGGGGGCGATTTGAAGTGCAGTGGGGGGGGCAATTTGAAGTGCAGGGGGGAGCGATTTGAAGTGCAGGGGGGGCGATTTGAAGTGCAAGGGGGGGGCGATTTGAAGTGCGGGGGGGCGATTTGAAGTGCAGGGGTGGGGCGATTTGAAGTGCAAGGGGGGGGGCGATTTGAAGTGAGGGGGGCAATTTGAAGTGCAGGGGGGGAGGGGGCGATTTGAAGTGCGGGGGGCGGTGATTTGAAGTGAAGGGGGGGGCAATTTGAAGTGCAGGGGGGGCGATTTGAAGTGCAGTGGGGGGGGGGGCGATTTGAAGTGCAGGGGGGGGCGATTTGAAGTGCAGGGGGGGGTGATTTGAAGTGCAGAGGAGGGTGATTTGAGGTGCAGGGGAGGGTCATTGGAGGTGCAGGGGAGGTGATTGGAGTTGCAGGGGAGGTGATTGGAGGTGCAGGGGGTGTGATTTGAGGTGTAGGGGAGGGTCATTGGAGGTGCAGGGGGGAGATTGGAGGTGCAGGGAGGGTCATTGGGGGTGTGGGGGGGGGGTGATTGGAGGTGTATGGGGGGTGATTGGAGGTGCAGGGGGGGTGATTGGAGGTGCAGGGGGTGATTGGAGGTGCAGGGGGGTTCATTGGAGGTGCGTGGGAGGTCATTGGAGGTGCAGGGGGGGTTATTGGAGGTGCAGGGGAGGGTCAATGGAGGTGTAGGGGGGTGATTGGAGGTGCGGGGGGGGGGTGATTGGGGGTGAGGGGAGGGTGATTGGAGGTGCACGGGGGTTGATTGGAGGTGCAGGGGAGGGTGATTTGAGGTGCAGGGGAGGGTGATTTGAGGTGCAGGGGAGGGTGATTGGAGGTGCAGGGGAGGGTCATTGGAGGTGCAGGGGGGGTGATTGGAGTTGCAGGGGGGAGATTGGAGGTGCAGGGAGGGTGATTGGAGGTGCAGGGGGGTGATTGGAGGTGCAGGGGGGTGATTGGAGGTGCAGGGGAGGGTCATTGGAGGTGCAGGGGGGTCATTGGAGGTGCAGGGGGTGTGATTTGAGGTGTAGGGGAGGGTCATTGGAGGTGCAGGGGGGAGATTGGAGGTGCAGGGAGGGTGATTGGAGGTGCAGGGGGGTGATTGGAGGTGCAGGGGAGGGTCATTGGAGGTGCAGGGGGGGTGATTGGAGGTGCAGGGGAGGGTCATTGGGGGTGTGGGGGGGTGATTGGAGGTTAAGGGGGGGTCATTAGAGGTGCAGGGGGGGTGATTGGAGGTGCAGGAGGTGATTGGAGGTGCAGGGGGTGATTGGAGGTGCAGGGGGTGATTGGAGGTGCAGGGGGGGGGTGATTGGAGGTGCAGGGGGGGGTCATTGGAGGTGCAGGGGGGGGTCATTGGAGGTGCAGGGGGGGTCATTAGAGGTGCAGGGGGGGGTGATTGGAGGTGCAGGAGGTGATTGGAGGTGCAGGGGGTGATTGGAGGTGCAGGGGGTGATTGGAGGTGCAGGGGGGGGGTGATTGGAGGTGCAGGGGGGGGTCATTGGAGGTGCAGGGGGGGGTCATTGGAGGTGCAGGGGGGGGTCATTGGAGGTGCAGGGGGGGTCATTGGAGGTGCAGGGGGGGTTATTGGAGGTGCAGGGGAGGGTGTTTGGAGGTGCAGGGGAGGGTGTTTGGAGGTGCAGGGGAGGGTCATTGGAGGTGCATGGGAGGGTCATTGGAGGTGCAGGGGGGTGATTGGAGGTGCAGGGGAAGGTCATTGGAGGTGCAGGGGGGGTGATTGGAGGTGCAGGGGGGGAGAATGATGTGAGGTGCACGGGGGGAGAAGGATGTGAGGTGCAGGGGGGGTGGGATGTGTGTGGTGTGCAGGGGGGTATTGTGTGTTTGATGTGGAGGGGGAGTATTATGTGTGTGGGTGAGAGGGAGAGATGGGGGTATGAGAGATAGATGGGGAGTATCGCAATGGTTGATAGTGAGGGGTTCTGGGGGAGATATGAAGATGATGATGAGGGGTGCTGGGGGAGATATATGAGGATGATGATGAGAGGTGCTGAGGAGAGATGATGATGATGATGATGATGATTTTACCCGTGCGGCCCAATTTTTTTTTCCTTGGAGCAGTTTGGCCCTTCTTGCTTTACGAGTTGTGCAGGCCTGCACTAGATGGTCCTGGGGAAAAGTTGATTCTTTACACATTGGGATTTTTCATCGGCCCAGCATGAACATTATTCATGAAACGCATCAGGGAAATAGATCAATGACCTTCTCCCAGTTTCCTACGTTGGCAATGTTGATGATATCATATCTTTTCAAATATTTTGTTGTGCTAATTCAAAATACTGTATGTCTTACTTTACCTGAACAATGCTACAGAGGATTGCAAAGCACTTTTATTTTACTAGGGCTATGAATACAATGTCTTCTCTTGGAAATGCTTACTGTACCAACATTACATTCCAAATTGCGACAACTTTCTAAATAAAACAGCAGCAAGAAGGCCACAAGCCACAATCTGACTACAGTTTGTCTAGCTATTTTGCTAACTGAAAGTAGGCATGACATACTGTATGTCAACACACAGAAATAAACTCTGAGGATGGAAAAAGAGCAAAGGATAGGAAGTTAGGAGTTTCTAAAATAGATGAAATAAGGAAATTTAAGTGGTGGTGTGTGAAGTATTGCATGAGAAATAATTATGTAGTGCCATTAATTGTTCTATGTTGTCTACGTGCAAATGCATTAGTTGCTTCAGAAGATGTACAGTAGAAGTAACACGTCTTCTAGCAAAGGCATTGCCTTGTATTGGTGGTGAGTATATACAAATATAATACACTTTCCTGCGTGAACTTGAACTCAGGGAATGGCCGATCAGTGCTGATGGAATGTAGATAAAACAAAGCAACCTGGGCATTGTGAATGGCCCAGAAATCAGGCACACGAACAAGTGTCTATGATTGTTATTGGGAACGTCACTAAGCCCATATACCCTTCCTGCAGGTTCGACGCCTGACAAAAAGATAAATGCATTTCCTACACAGAGTATTTGTACCATATAATGGTATATTACCTACAACACAGCTGTCAAATTGATGTTAATTGAAATGGTAATTGTTAGTACAGTGTGTTTCTTTGGTTCTTAGAATAGAATTCATTGCATAGCTATGTGCTGTAGGCCCTATGGGACTGGAAGTGTTAAACGGGGGTGTTGGCAAATTCAGTCTTAAGCAAGAACACAATGTAACTAAATGAGAAGTACTCAAATATTCACTCATCCATTCATTTATATACTTTCAGAATTACTTTAATTCACAGAGACCTATTTGTTAAAATGCAAATTTGAAGCTGACAATCCGAGTATGTGTGTGTATATATATATATATGTACAAGAAAGGACTGCGCTGTTGTCTTAGATGCCAGAAAACAATGTATTATATTAAAAATATAAAAATAGTAAATTAAATTTTACAATGGGTAAAATAGTGTACCAATAAAAATGATAATAATCATTCAATACCAATAAAGCACAATACTAAATATCTAACAAGCAAAGAAAAATGAAATAAAAAATGCATAAAAAAATTGAATAAAAATACGTGGTGGTGTGAACCTTCCTTAGTCTGCTCAATGCAGATAGTCCTATGGAGTCCAAATAATTGTACCAATAATTGGGGAGTAAAATGGCACTGGTAGGAAAAGCAGGCAGCTTCTTTAAAAGGGCACAACGACCTCCCTCTCCACCTGCATAGAAAAAATAGAAGAAAAGAAGCGCCAAATCCTAGTGCATTACTGTGCAAACTTGATCAATTTAATGCCCAAAAATCTCAATAAAAATGAACTCACAAACATAAAACAATTAAAAGCATTTTATGAGATATACTCATGCTCCAAGGACCAGGAAAACGCTGCTTGACTGCTGTCTTGGCTCCGTCACACCTCTGGATCTGAATGCTGCCTTTGCTGTTCACCGATAGCAGGAACTGACGTTTTTGGCACTCCGCAGTGATCTCTCCCCGGGTATACACCGACAGATGCTTTTTTGTTCCCACCGGGGACGGTGGATATCGCGGACCAGCGGATGACGTCACAAAGATGGCGGAGGATACCGGACCGATTGAATTCAAAGCAGTTCTGGAGCAAGCGTTTGTGAAGGTCCACTGCACACCTTCCCTACGCGTTTCATCAGATGGACTGACTTCTTCAGGGGATGGGCTCTGGGTGTGTGGTGGAAAGTATTTATACACACCCACGAGTCCAATTAAGTAGATTAGTTAATAGGCAAAACAATGTGTGGGCAATTTGCATGATTGAATAGTCCCATAGGTTAGATGTTTGAACACCTGATAATAGGTATCCACAATTACATATATGCCAACACATAATAACATATTATAAAGATGATAACACTAATAATAATAAATGTATTAAAACAAACTAACAGTTGATGTCCTGACTTGATTTAAATGACCAAAGAATGTATCTAGAGATTTCAAATGCCCCATTGCATATAATTAAACAGAGACGATAAAAAATATATAGTAATTTACACTTAGTGAGTGCATCAAATTTTAATTCCTCATGTAGAGAGTGAAGAATTTCAGGAATTGGATCAATTGGTTAACAAGAGAGTATTAAATTATGAAAAAGATATTATGGATCGTAAAGATAAGAAATACAATAGAGATACTAACGATTATGCCACTGATCAGGTTACCAATTGGAAAAGAGTTAGGCGTGATGATTCCAAACACCATTTTCCTCCCAGGAAAGGGAGGAAACACAACAAATATAGAGAAAGAAGTAGGGATTATCAACATACTTCAGTATCCTCATCTAGAACACAAACATCAAATACCAAGAACCAGAAGGTAGATAAACCTCTAACACCGATGTGTTCTACAGAAAATAGATTTGAGGTTTTATCAGATTCCCCTAAAGGTTCGAATTATGGAAACAAGGAAGGGGGAGAAAAAAGTGGAGCTATCCCTAAAAATCCTAGTAGGGAATCCACAATATCACAGTCTAAGTCCACCTCTCATATCGCTTCTTTTTTAGAGATGGTGAAGAAGGAGGAGGAGAGAGAGAAGGGAAGAACATATCCTCTATGGGACAGACATCCTACAGTGCGAGAAAATTCCTCACAACGCAGAAAAAGAAACAGCGGGGAAGAAGATCTGGGCAGCGTGAACAAAGAAAGAAGGAAGGCAGACTAAGGACATTGATGCCAGAGAGTCACGGTATTTTCAATCTATCAAGTTTTGTATTGTCGGCACATCATACTGCACTCCTCTCCAAGGGTCTTTCCTTTGCACCTAGCAGTTCACCAAAAAAATTCAATCTATTTGTAGATTTAAACAAATATATTAGAAAGGTCACTTTAATGAGATTTTTCACTTTAAAGGGCAGGGAGAAGGAGGAGATCTTTAGTTCTCAAGAGAGGGACTGTATCAGGGCTATGACCTCACTTTTGACAGATGGCTCTGACACAGCTGACATTGATGCACATTGTGGTCTAAATTTGGACATTTTTACACAACACGCTACACATTTAGATGATGTTGTACCAAACCTTGTGGAAAACTTGGTAGATCCAGTATCATCCTCATCCAATGATATCGGTATCACTTCTTTAGAATGTCCCACGGCCAGTTATATACATTCACCTTTTGTCTCAAAATCCACTTTCTTCCCCTATCAAGCAAAGGGGGGGTTCATTGATACATTTTATACACTTGTATTGAAAGATTTCGAGTCACTCTGCCAGAATATACCTTCACTGCAAAAAAGAAATTTGCATAAAAATGAACTAAAAGCCTTAAAAGAACTAGGTGAAGCAAACGAAATTGTAATAAGGCAGGCAGACAAAGGTGGAGGCATAGTGCTTCAAGACAGGAGCGTATACATAGCAGAAGCCAATCGCCTGTTAGGGGATGGGATATCCTATGTACTTCTGCATAGTGATCCAATGGATATCTATCAAAGGGACCTAAAGAGCTTTCTCCTAGAGGCAAAACATATGGGAATAATCACAAAAGCAGAATTCGATTTTTTATTCAAACGTTATCCTAGAACACCAGTGTTCTATCACATACCAAAGATACATAAAAATACAGTAAACCCACCAGGGAGACCAATTGTCTCGGGGGTGGAGTCTATGACGTCCAGCGTGTCCCAGTATGTTGACCATTTTTTACAGCCTATGGTGGTCAAGTTGAGATCACATATTAGGGACACGCTGCATGTTTTGGACTCCATCTCTGGGATACCCTGGAAATCCACTTACATTTGGGCCACATGCGATGTGGCCTCGCTCTATACATGTATTAATCACACCAAAGGGGTGGCTGCAATAGCACATTATTTGGAGAAGGAAATTTATATTAATAAGACACAAAGAGAATTCATTCTGGATGCAATCCTGTTCATTCTGGAACACAATTATTTTTTATTCGAAAACGATTACTATCTGCAGACCTGTGGAACGGCCATGGGCACCCGCTTTGCCCCCAGCTATGCGAACCTATACATGGGCCTATGGGAGGAGACACATGTGTGGGGGAATGCTAGGCTGGGGGAGAGCTTGGTGTTCTATGGCCGTTTCATTGACGACCTAATATTCATTTGGGACGGTGAACAGGAGGCATTAGATGAGATTCTAACATCATTTAATGACAATCAGATGGATTTGAAGTTCACTTTTGACACAAATAAATTCAATATTAATTTTTTGGACCTGGAACTAATGGTTAATAGTGAGAATCAAATTATCACTAAAACATATTTAAAAAAAGTGTCAACCAATGCATATTTACATCATAATAGCAATCATTACCACAAATGGCTGGAGAATGTCCCCAGGGGCCAATTTCTCAGAATCAGGAGAAATTGTTCTCTGGATTCTGATTACTTGGCCCAGGGGGACGCTCTAGCAAAGAAATTTATAGACAAGGGCTACAATAAATACACTGTCATGGAAACCTTCAAACAAGTGGGTCAATTAGATAGAATAAAACTGTTAGATCAGTCAAAGGTTAACATATTGTCTAGAAACAATAAGATGCGTACTATGGATAAAAATCAGACTTGCATTCCTCAGTTTATCACGCAATTTAACGGTGCCTCAAAGAAAATTAGAAATGTATTAAACAAACACTGGGAAATTCTGCTCAGTGATCCCATCATAGGGAAACATTTGCCACCAAAAATACCGGTGATATTTCAGAAGGCAAGAAACATTAAATCAATTGTGGCACCGAGTAGACTGAAAAAATTTCATAAGACTAGCCAATCAAGTAATAATATAAAAAATGGCAATTTTCTGTGCAATCGCTCAAGATGTCTTACGTGCAAACATTTAAAGAAAACAGAGACTATTACATCCCATTCAAATGGATCTATACATCAAATAAAAGGGCATATCAACTGTCTTTCAACCCATATTGTTTATGCAATCATGTGCCCTTGTGGGCTTCAGTATATTGGTAGAACCAAACGGGCCCTATGTATAAGATTCTTGGAACATCGACGTAATATAATACATGGATTAAAAACACATAGTTTGTCCAGACATTACGAACTGAAGCACAATAAGGATCCATCTTCTTTAGTAGTCATGGGCATCGAGGCCATCAGTTCTACACTTTTAAGTGGAGATAGGCACAAACTTCTTAATCTTAGAGAGACATACTGGATCTACGAATTGAGTACACTCAGTCCAGAAGGCCTAAATGATTGTATCGATGTCAGCACAGTTATCTAAATTCCCTATCTACCCACGTTGGGACTTTTGATCTGCTTCTTCTTTCTTTCCTTTCATCACCTGGTATTCACCTCCTGTGGGTTTGGAGATCATGGAGGTCTGGGTTGAACATGCTTGACATGTTCCCTTCATGACCACCTACCATAGACTAGTAGTATTAACACTATCATATCACTTGTACACTTACATTCACAATTGCTCATCAAATATAGTGGAATTTCTGTAAGTTAAACATCACTAGTAGTCACATACACAATTACACAAATTGTATATATTTATATTTGTTCACATTGTTTTCGCACTTATCATTGATATTATACATCAATTCTATATTAATTATTCACTAGACACTACCATTCACAACACTCAACACCATATCCCTTCCACCCCCGCTCCATCCTTCCCCCCCCCCTCCCTCCTGTCCTTCCTTTCTCCCTTCCCCCCCCCCCCCTCCCCTCCTCTTCCCCCCTCTTCCCCCCACAGACACTGAGGAGTGTTGGGAGATTGGCTGCACCATGCAGGCTTGCTGGGTTTGTTATACATGTGACCTAGGATACATGTCCAGTCTAAACTTCCAAATATATATATATACCTTTTAATATATATTTTTCACTAAATCCAGTTTGATAAATTGGTTTTGAATTTTTTCAACATTAATTTCATGTTGTTCTCTTCCACGCTGTTTCTGTCTTATAGGGAGATCAGTATGTCAATTTAATCTTAGATCTCCATTATTAGAGGAATCTCCTAACATCCACAAATAATATAATTCCCAAACAATGGGTTAATAGACTAGTATGTAGGGTTAATACAATCATCACCAATTTTCTGTCACAAAATCCATTTGGTAATATTAGATCATATTATTTTTAGGCATTGTTCTACTACACATTGATTTTTTTTATATCCACAAATAGCTAAATTTAGACATAGTTAGCTAGTATTAATTATAACTATTAAACTAAATACCATATAAATTCAATCAACTCTCTAGTATTATATGTTATTATCAGATCTACCCTCCCCAAGCCACACTCACTAAGTGTAAATTACTATATATTTTTTATCGTCTCTGTTTAATTATATGCAATGGGGCATTTGAAATCTCTAGATACATTCTTTGGTCATTTAAATCAAGTCAGGACATCAACTGTTAGTTTGTTTTAATACATTTATTATTATTAGTGTTATCATCTTTATAATATGTTATTATGTGTTGGCATATATGTAATTGTGGATACCTATTATCAGGTGTTCAAACATCTAACCTATGGGACTATTCAATCATGCAAATTGCCCACACATTGTTTTGCCTATTAACTAATCTACTTAATTGGACTCGTGGGTGTGTATAAATACTTTCCACCACACACCCAGAGCCCATCCCCTGAAGAAGTCAGTCCATCTGATGAAACGCGTAGGGAAGGTGTGCAGTGGACCTTCACAAACGCTTGCTCCAGAACTGCTTTGAATTCAATCGGTCCGGTATCCTCCGCCATCTTTGTGACGTCATCCGCTGGTCTGCGATATCCACCGTCCCCGGTGGGAACAAAAAAGCATCTGTCGGTGTATACCCGGGGAGAGATCACTGCGGAGTGCCAAAAACGTCAGTTCCTGCTATCGGTGAACAGCAAAGGCAGCATTCAGATCCAGAGGTGTGACGGAGCCAAGACAGCAGTCAAGCAGCGTTTTCCTGGTCCTTGGAGTATGAGTATATCTCATAAAATGCTTTTAATTGTTTTATGTTTGTGAGTTCATTTTTATTGAGATTTTTGGGCATTAAATTTATCAAGTTTGCACAGTAATGCACTAGGATTTGGCGCTTCTTTTCTTCTATTTTTTATATATATATATATATATATATATATATATATATATATATATATATTAAGGTTATGGTGGGTAAAAAAAGTGACAAAAACCCTCCACAGTATAGCATATAGCAACTGTAAATATTCCTGTATATTCATTTGCATGTCTTAGACAGGTCTGCAACCCTGTCTTTCACCGTTATCACCCAGCACACAGCTCTTCCACTGCAGCAAGGGATTCTCGGAAATGACATGCAAATGAGCACACAGTGCCACCTTTTATCTCAAGCTCACATGTCCAAGCAACGGTTCGCCTCCTCCAAGGCGCAGATCGGAGCAGCAACCTGCAGGAAGGGACTCAAGACTGCACACCGGCCGGTGAGGAATCAGGAAAGCCCGTCCATGTTATTTCCCACTCCGTGGGGCTGGAGAGGACGTTTCCATTGGCTCCTATGGCTCACTTAGAGTCCACTCCAGAGTCCATGCTCTTTGAGCCAACACCCCCATACGATCGACCGGGGCTGGCCAAATTACAGACAAGGGTAAGGTAGTCTGGTCGGTAGCCCTCAGGTGGCTGCCCAGCCATATCCATCAACACTTTTATGAGTCCAGCGAGAGCAGGCAGTTCTCCAGTAATCAGTGGGATCTTGGGGGTCTCTGCTACAACTCGCTTGGGGTGGACTTACAGCGCATTGCACATGGAGCACCGGGAAGTGAATCCCAGTTCAGGTCCCACCCGATCACATAACGGGCAGACCAGGTGAAGGAATTTCTCCCCTTCATTTGGGAGCAGCATCAGACCTCCTGGGAGTGCAAAGCGCATCCATAGCCGGGTGGATAGTTGAGAAGGAGCGGTTAAGCGTGCGTCTGGTCTGTAATACAACCACATGCGACTGTGGCTAACTCCCCACATCCGTTGCGCGACAGTAGTTAGCACGTCTTCAACTCCTCCCTCTGGTGATTCTTTAGTACGGCTGCATAAAACAGAGGCGCATCTTTGCTTTCTCTCCCAGCCCAGATAACTCTGCAAAAAGAGTGCGGCTAGGCTTCGCACCAAGCCCAGACATTTGCAGACAGAATCCTTGCAACTTTTTTCACAAATCTCCCGTTGTCAGAGGGAACTGCCATTTCACGTGTAGTAGCTCTCTTTGGTGGGGGTTCTGGTCCTTAAGATCCCATAGGACACCACACACATGAATTTCATGATACAGTTCAGATAGCACAGACTGTAGCTCCCTTTGATGGGGTGTCCAGCCCTCAAGATCCCGTAGGGCCCCCTGGGACACTGCACATGAGGAGATGTAGTTTGGGCAGGATCCATGTCATAGATCCATTCACAGGAGTCCAGTCCTCAAGATCCCATAGAGCGCCTTTTGGACATTACACACATGGGCCCTCTGAGTTTATATCCCATTATCTCGCTGCAAAAGACTATCCTGATGGTATCTCGGCAGCACCTCCAAATGTAGCACTTGTTCCCCCCCCTTTATTCATAGTTACATAGTAAAGAGGTTGAAAAAAGACTTCCGTCCATCAAGTTGAACCTATGCTAAATTTAGACAACAGATACTTTATCCTATATCTATACTTATTAATCCAGAGGAAGGCAAACAAAAAACCCAATTAAGGGGAAAAATTAATTCCTTCCTGACTCCAAGAATTGGCAATCGGATTAATCCCTGGATCAACATCCTTCCCATGTATACTTATTTCGTATATCCCTGTATACCTTTCCCATCTAAAAAGATGTCCAACCTTTTCTTGAACAAATCTATTGTATCTGCCTTCACAGTCTCCATGGGTAATGAATTCCACATTTTAACTTCCCTTACTGTAAAGAACCCTTTCCTTTGTTGCTGGTGAAATTTCCTTTCCTCCAACCTTAAGGGATGGCCCGAGTCCTTTGTACTGCCCGTGGGATGAATAGTTATTTTGAAAGCTCCTTGTATTGTCCCTGAATATATTTGTATATAGTTATCATATCCCCTCTTAGACGCCTCTTTTCTAATGTAAATAAATCTAATTTAGCTAGCCTCTCCTCATAAGTTAGAATGTCCATCCCCTTTATTATTTTGGTGGCTCTTCTCTGCACTCTCTCTAGTTCCATAATGTCTTTTCTTAGGATTGGTGCCCAAAATTGTACTCCATATTCAAGGTGTGGTCTTACTAATGCTTTGTAAAGGGGCATAATTATGTTTACTTCCCTTCCATCCATTGCCCGTTTGATGCAAGATAAGATCGTGTTTGCCTTTGCAGCTACTGCATGACATTGGGCACTATTGTTAAGCCTGCTGTCTACAAGCAATTCCTAAATCCTTCTCCATCAAGGATTCCCCCAATATATCTCCATTTAATTTGTAAGTCGCCTTTTTATTCTTGTATCCCAAATGCATAACCTTACCCACGTTTCCAGTCTCTCCAAGTCCTTCTGAAGAGAAATTACATCCTGCTCTGATTCTATTACCTTACACAATTTAGTATCATCAGCAAAGATGGAGACTTTGCTCTCGATCCCAACCTCAAGGTCATTAATAAACAAGTTAAAAAGCAGGGGTCCCAGTACCGATCCCTGAGGTACTCCACTCACGACTTTAGCCCAACCTGAAAAAGTTCCATTTATGACAACTGATGGTACAGTCTCTCCTCCATTTCCCTGACGTAGATCCCTGAGGCTTGAGGCCTCAGAGACCCATCCTCAGCTTCCTCACCCCCTAACAGGGTAAGGGTTAAACCCACTCCTGTCCAGGAGAAGCCTTGATCATGCTCCCTCAACACAGCGTGATGAACACAGAACTCTCTCAGAACCACTTAACTCTTCAGAGGAAACCCAGCCCTCCCTGGGGAGGGGCTTGTATGCTGGCCTAATGCCAGGCATAGGCCCTTGTAGTACCAGGCTAATCCTGAACTGTATTAATTAACATCCTCAGATGCAGTCACATTAGCTAGACCACGAAGGATTTAACCCCAACACTGCCCGCTCCTCACCAGGAGTTACAATGGTGGGGCCAGAGAAATTAGTAGCCTGGGGCACTCGGCTACACCGGGTTAACTATTAGATCCCTAGTGTCAACCCTTAGGCTGCCCTAATGACTTCCTATGAACACCATGGGGGGCAGCACTAAGGCGCTGCTTTGATGTGGAGGAAACATCATGTCATTATTGCTGATATTCTATGTGGGAGATTGTGTTCACCAATTCATAGTAGCTGTGAAAGTGATCGAAATGGAAGTGGAACCGCTGACCCCCAATTATTACATACAGTATAATTTAGCAAGCTTGTCTCCCATCTCTAACCTATTAAACACAACACTGACATTTGTTCAATGTGTACAGGTGTGAGATTGCATCTTTATCTCCTCTGTGCAATATTCTCCCATTATACACAGAGGTAAACTATTTCACTCACCAGGGAGGCGAGAACATTTTAGCTGGCAGTTCCAGTCTTGCAGTCTATTGATTGCATAACAATACAAAGTCTGGCTAAACATACTTTTTTACTTAACGTACCTGAACTGTGGGGTCACCTGGAGCTAATTGGTGCCCCCCCCTCATCAGAGGACCCCCTGGGCTAGGATTGGTATGCTTACTATGTATTGGGGGTCCACCACGCAAACCTTGGAAAAAATATGCCCACTGGGGCCCAATTAAAAAAGCTGCAATGTCATCGATAAATGACCCCCGGCTTTCTCTTGGTGACCCATGTTTATACTCCGCCACCCTATTTGTAGTCTTTGTGTGTCAAAATTGGCACACAAAAACTACAAATACCTTCAGAACCAGGGAATCCCTGTAGGTTTAGAGACCACCCATGATGTCAGGTCACATTCTGTAGCACTAAATTGACTATAGTCAAACTGCTACAATGTTCCCCTTAATAAATACAGAGAGCCTAGATGTGTTTTTGAGTGATATCGCCCTTTACCGCTCAAAAAGCTAATTCTTGCAGTTTAATAAATAGTACAATTCATTTATTCATTAACAATTCAATCCTTAACCTGTTCTGTGCTAGAGGAAATGCTGCAATACATTATGGCCCCTGTCACGGGAGACCAGGACATTTAACAAATTTATACCAGGATCATTCACTAGGCAAAACACGGTAGTGGAATAAAATGAGGTTTATTCGGGTTAACCCGCGTACACACAGTGAAATACGAAGATACAGGAAATATACACACTTACTGGGCACTGGGATGAAATCTGGGCTAAAATAGGTGCAGGACGCCTGCTTCGGAAGGCTTACACTGACCGGGATATACACCCGGGCTTCCTGGACCTCTTTTCGGTTTCAGTTCCTAGCTGCGACCGCTACGTTCCAAAACGAAAACTTGGACTTCGCGTCTGACTTAGTGTCTGCAGGGCAGACTTTCCTAGCTTCAAAACGAAGCCAGTTGCTCTGCTATTTGGAACAGGGCAACTTTGAAAAGCTCGCCCTCGCTTCATTGACTCAAGCCACAAGATGGTCTGGTTCTCTGACTGGGGATTCTCCTTACATAATGTGTAGAAGAAGGAAGGAGCACAGCCATCTGCATCCACGGTGCAAAAAATGAAAAAAGCCTCAGTTCCGGGTCGCGCAGTGTTGACGTCATTTTGGGCCGTTTTTGCCGCGAAAATTTTATGGTAAATTCTATGCTGTTACTTGTCTTCCTACACCTTGAGAAAGTCCTGCGGGATGAAATGCGTTGGTGCGCTGTCCTACCCAATTGCCAAGCTGATCAAATTAAGCAATATTTTTTTATTTCATTCGTAGTTGCCCATATTCATTTTTTGCACCGTGGATGCAGATGGCTGTGCTCCTTCTCTCTTCTACACATACTGACTTACACTTCTGAGGACTGCACGCTGAGGAATTCTACCTATCTGGAACACACAGTCAGGTAAAGGGCAGTAGCCCTTCTGTTACTACCTTTCTAGTGCTGGATTGTTTATCTACTACACCCCATGGGTTAGTGATATCTCACTAGGGACTGTCTTATGTGGTAGCTGTGTGGGCACCACTAGGTCCCCACCTCGCCCTGGGGTGATCATTTCTGTTATAACACAGTTGTTCTGGATATTGGATTCATTCTGAATGGACTTATGCTTGCTGTGAGCTTACTCTGTGATGCACCAATTTACCGCATAATCCATTCTCCTTACATACCCTCCGCTAAGCTGTCTTCAACATGAAGGAAGGAGGAGCGACCAATCAGAGCGTGGGAATGCCTCCCCGCCAGCCAATAGGAATAAGGGCTTGTCCTTTTGCTGACAGAGGACGGGGCGTGCCAAGTCGGTTCGGGATGCCCCGTGGGCGGGACATACGAATTGACCAATGGGAAACGAGCAGACATTCTCCCGCTTCCCCCAGTCAACCCATTGCCACCTACTGGGCAGGCTCCACTGAGTCTGGCAGACCAGAGTGTCCTCCCCGCAGGGGGTCTCTGTTCTCCGGACTCAATACTCCACCCTGTCCTGGCCACTTAGTACCCTGACACCTCTCAACATCCCGTCTCCACTTTGAACTACGATGTCTAACCAGACATCACGGCACCTTGGTATATGCGCGGGCTGGCTGAATAGACATTTATAGTAAATGCACCAAACATTATAAAATATGTTTTATTACACAATATCTCTTGGGGAGACCCTTATCTGTGCGGGAGATGGATCTGGGATATCTGGGCTTGAAAACCAGGAGTCTGGGCAGCCCCTGTTTAATTCCACTTGCGTACCGGCAAATCATGCCTACATGTCGAGGAGAATTAGGGGACTATCTGTATCTTTGGCCTCCAAGCTCCTGAAAACAAAATAATTGCATTTTGACCCAAATATCCCACATACAAATTACACACAAGACGTTTCACGTTTCTAGGGCAAAGGGAACATGTAAACAGGAAAAGCAGGGGTCACTTTATTTTTGTACAGGTATAATCCCTGGTCTCTGGTTTATGGTGCTATGTAGCTGCCAGGGACCCCACGGTTTCAGGGGTAACCAGATGGGCTTAAACCTTTATTGTGTAGCCTGGTTGGTCACCCCCTCCCATCACAGCCCCTATTTACTAAGAGATGATATTCCATGTGACACGCTCTGATTGCCGGAAGACACCTCCCAGCCTATTAAGGGGGCATAGAGCAATATTTGCAACGCATTGCTGCTCTATAAGGCACCTTACATCTGTACTCAGGCTACCAAGTCTGAATAAATGTGCATGTACTGTATAATAGCCATATTAACCAATCGGTTCCAATCTGATAGGATAGCACTGCTCAGTAAATAACAAGCCTTCTTATCAACCCTACAATACACAATCACATCTGCTTATTTTTTTTTACTCCCCTTTATATTGACAGAATAGGACCCTGAGGGTTCCCGCAGATGACATTTCAGCTCCCCATCCCCCTCAGATATTTACTGGTGAAGAGAACGGCGTTTAATCCCCTCCAGGGGAAACAAAATGGTGGTTTTAAATCTCCCACATCATGAAGGCCATTAGGAAGCTGCAACGACATCCGTGTGATGCAGGAAGTTTAAAACGCTGCCCAAAAACCAGGAATTGACGGTACTTTCACCAGCAAGTATCTCAGCAATTGGTACCCAGAGCGGAAAACGCTGTGTAGCGCCCTGGATTACCATCTTGTAAAAAGAAAGGGGGGTTCGGTAGGGGGATTGCTGCTTTTAATACATACACCAGCGGTGCACAAACTGGGCGGTTGCAGAGGTCCCGCGCTCTCCCCCCAGGCTTTAAAATTAAATGCCGGGGGACCGCGCGAGGCCTCCGCAACCTCTACTCACCAAGGTTCAGCCGGCTTCAGCACGTGTGACCATGGCAACACAAAGTCATGTGACGCTGTGGGGTCCTGTGATGTCACGGTTGCTACGGTAACGTGACGTCAAATGACGCCGCGGGTCACGTGATGTCACACGACCCCGCTGCATCATTTGATGCCACGCGAGGTAAGGAGGGGGGGGGGGAGTGCACCAGGGAGGAGGTAAGGCGGAGGGGGGGGGGGGGGCGAGCGCAGCAAAAAAAGTTTGCGCGCCCCTGACATACAGTACACAGGTAGATGAAGAAATTATTTTAGAGAACACTGGCTTTCCTTATACTTAGACTAGCACTGGTGCGACACTGGTGTAAGCAGCACTGCGCATGTCAGCTTGAGCATAAAAGGTTTTAAACAGTCAAATGTGCTTTCTGTTTTTTAAAAGATTTGCCTAGAGGAATTAAATTTAATTAATGATAGCTGGTTATTTTCTAGGCAGATGTCTCCTGTTAGTGCTCGACATTGCAATGCAATTTCCTTTTCAGCTCTTATTTATGCATTTATCCTGTCTTAGCAGAATTCAGCAGCATATACCAGTGTTCTGACTTTTATGAATCCCAGTGGACGTAGAACTTAGGCCATACAGATGAACATGGTCTCCACATAACAGACAAGCACAAAGGCCTATTTATTCAGACTTGGCAGCCTGAATACAGATCGACTGTCCTGACTATAAATTTTCAATAATTTCAAACAAGGAAACCTAAGCTAGGAGAAAAAAAAATATGCATGTCATAAAGCAGGGAAAACAGTATGTTAGATTAGTCTTCCATTTATTTGCACAGGCAGCCAACTGGATTTCTCTGCATGATACAGTTATTCCACAATAAAAGAAGGCTTCATAAGGTGACCCACTTTTAGACCAATGACGCATCGGAGGTGACTACCTTTTCTGAATGTGGAACAGGGGGACACCGTTCCTTTAGTATTTCCATTTACAGACTACAACTAGACTGTCTACTGCATGGGCAAAAATAAAGATTTTTGTATTTATGTATTCATCAGCAGCAGTAAACTGGGTGACTTGCACATATGGCCCAATCCTTTTCAGAAAAATCAACTAAATTACTGTTCATTTAATAAAAATTCCAAATAGAACAGTCTGTCATTGTTATTCCAGTGAGAAACAGATAGTATTTCTGACACTATTTCTGTTTTTTTGCGTTGGAGCTGGAAGTGTATTTTGATGCATTGCATGCTGCAAAGGTTTCATTTGAAATTTCAGTAAAGCACATACAGATGCAGTCTCTGGTTATGGCACATCCTCCGTGCGACTCCCGCGTGGGATCCCCCCATGCACGCATGCGATTCACCTGACTTTTCCAAGCCTCGTGGGTGAACGCGCCACGAAGGGCACAAAATCCCCCATATGTATGGGGGTTCAATATGAGCTTATAGGGGTCCTGTATGTTTTGCAATTCTTGTTCAGCTGGTCCTAGCTGATTTGGAGGGTGGCTCCTCCTTCCCTAGTTTGAAGCTCACCCCCTCCCACTTTTAAATGGTTAAAGCTTACTCCATTGCACCTTCCACACCCATGGGAACTTGCATCCAGCTTGATTGCAACAAATCTAATACAGAGTGCTTTTCCTGGTATTATAGAGGTTAATAAGAGCTTCAATCAGACTTAGAACTATGCAACTAATTTTGACAGCTTTATTATAAATCATTCTTCCTGGTAATGCACAGGTTATTAAGAATCTATTTTAGTGTTAGGACCCTTGAGACGTGGTCTGCCTTGGAGGGGCTCAAGGGCTTACAACACTTTGGCCAAAGAGTTAAACTAAAAGACCATTTTATTCAAAAGATATCTATCTATCATATATATATATATCACTATTAAGGTTATGGTGGGTAAAAAAAGTGACTAAAACCCTCCACAGTAAAGCATAAAGCAACTGTAAATATTCCTGTATATTCATTTGCATGTCTTAGACAGGTCTGCAACCCTGTCTTTCACCATTATCACCCAGCAAACAGCACTTCCACTGCAGCAAGGGATTCTGGGAAATGACATGCAAATGAGTAAGGGTGATTACCTACTCTTATCTCATTTGAGCAAATGTCAGCGAGCCAACCTCACACTGATGATACCCATCAAGGTTGAAACATGTCTGTGAGTGGGTTAACTGACTTTGCATCTCCCAAGTCCTTGCTTAAAAGCTGTGTTTAAAGCAGCATGCATTGACTAAGGGTTGCTCATGTAATGTGAGCATGAGATAAAAAGTGGCACTGTGTGCTCATTTGCATGTCATTTCCCAGAATCCCTTGCTGCAGTGGAAGTGCTGTTTGCTGGGTGATAATGGTGAAAGACAGGGTTGCAGACCTGTCTAAGACATGCAAATGAATATACAGGAATATTTACAGTATATATATATATATATATATATATATACACAGTGTTCAACAAACCTATACATTTGCTCGCCCCGGGCGAGTGGATTTAACCCCCGGGCGAGTAAATATTGGCCCAAGCAGCACACGTTTGGTACTAGGTGGCGAGTAGATTTTTTTGTGTGGCGAGTAGATTTTTTGGTGATTTGTCAACCACTGTATATATATATATATATATATATATATATATATTTAGGCACTGTACCGTGTATTAGTGTCTTTGGATGTAGCGCTGAGCTCTGTCTGTGTTTCATGTTCTGTCTCTGGTTTTAAATATATATTAGGGTTGCCAGGTGGCTTCTCCAAAAATACTGGACTCAATGGTCAAAGGTGCGTCAGGTCACTATGTCTAGGGAGGAAAATACTGGACAGATACATGTCCAGTATTACAGTAACTTTAATTTTTTACTGGACAGAGTATCCAAATACAGGACCGTCCGGTTCAATACCGGACACCTGGCAACCCTAGTATATATTACTGTACCCTTCTATTTTTAGACCGGCCGGTCTAGATCTCTGTGGAGGTAATTACTCCCTGTGACAGGGCCTTAACTCCTGCCTAAACAGGGCTCCAAATAGAAAGCCTGTATCTGGCTGATTAGTCTAGCAGACAGCTGGTTAATTGCAGCTACAGACAATGAGCCAGTCTCCACCTGGCTCATCAGTCAGGTAGAAAATCCTCCTGCTTAAACTGCAGGGGATCTCTCTAGCACATGGGAGGTATTTGCTGCCAGAGAGAGATCGCAAGGAACCAGACCCTCTATTCCAGGACACAGCGGCCCCTGGAGCCCGCCAGAGGGGCACCCCACGAACACCAATCCAGACCCAGACTGAAGAGCCCCTGAGAACAGGTACCTCTTTGGACTTTGGCTCAGAGGTTGGTAAAAGGCCTATCCTCCCAGTCCTGCAAATCAGGTCTGGGAAGTGTGAGTAAGCCCTTACAAAGGGATGGGCTGTTTTGTTTATTTGTATGCTGCCTTAAAGCTGTATTGTTTGAAAATAAGGATTAAAGAAAAGCCAATGTTTATTTACCCCAAATCTATGTCTCTGGTTATACCTCGGCACTCGTCTCTAACACTACCCACAGAGACCTTACTTGAATCAGGGATTTATAATTTCCGTGTTATACTGCATTTTTTCACGGATTATGATCTGTTGAGCTGAGTTTGTGGCTGGTGCAATTCCTATTATTGTATCATTGTGAGGATGATATTTCTAATGTGTTTTTTATTTATTTTTTATTTAGTCTGTCTAATAAACTTGTACTTTCTGGTATACCCGAGTGCTTATCTTTGGAGGAGATATATATATATATATATATATATATATATATATATATATATATATATATATATATATGTAGCCCTTTTTGTGAACGCCTGAACTAAGGGACTACGGTGCATAAACCTGTGGCTTCAGGAGCTCTGAGCCTCCGCATATTGGGAGCCTGGGGGTATACCTTTATCACTTGTGGTGCAGCGCCTCCACTTACCCAGGATCCCCATTATAGAGATTATACCCTGAGCAAGAACCTAACAACAGCAGTATGCAACAGCAACCTTTTTATATCACACATGAATAACAAATGATATGCAGACTTATCATATAATATTTACATACACACACACAACGTGGCTCGGCCACACCTTATTAGGGATAATGTCCTGTACATAGGTGGCTCTGCCACTCTCCTTAGGAGTATGTCTCATAACCAGTAAAGTATGGTACCATATGCATTCTCTCAGGAAACCCAATTAGTTAGTGGGAGGCGGGATCAGCGCCTGGTGACCGGTGTAGGTGCACTTGTAGATAAGGATACCTTCCGGTCACTACGATGACCTTGACACTCCACAGGGGGTCCTGGTGTTAATCCAGCCTTGCGCCGTCTCTCCCTTCTGCAGCACCGTCAGATGGGAAATCCAAGATGGTGGCCGCAGCTCCGCAGCTCCGCAGATAACCCTCACTAAAGGGAAACGTCCCTGACGACTATGGGCGTCCTTACAAATACAGCACCCTACGATGGCAGGGAAAAGACTCCTGGGGCTGTGGGCATACCCTACCTAAGCAGACGGGTCACTGACCCTCTGCTCTCGCACACGAGGTTCCGCCAACCTCCTCCTTCACCTCCCTCGCTGCTCTGACCCACCGCCCACACGCATCCGGTTCCTGCATACACAGTCTCGCATCCCATTGGTCCTCAGCCTCAGCTGACCTTCTCACAGTCAGAGTTCAT
The DNA here is from genome assembly GCF_040206685.1 of Ascaphus truei. Taxonomy (NCBI): domain Eukaryota; kingdom Metazoa; phylum Chordata; class Amphibia; order Anura; family Ascaphidae; genus Ascaphus; species Ascaphus truei. The sequence continues at coordinate 243,180,277 of NC_134485.1, read as the reverse complement.
AGTTCAAACCCCCTCCAAGTCTCTACTTATGATTACCCTTCGCGCGCTTCCCTCGCGCATGCGCAGCCCAACTGGTACGCAGTAACTTCGCTGGCAAACAGGGACAATATGGCGCTGCCTATGTAATTGACAGCGCGGAACCTTTAATATATATGCACATCCTTACATTCTCCCCCCTCCAGAATCCAGCGTCCCCGCTGGACTACCTAACCACATATATATTTAACTATGTACACAACCCTCTCTTCCTAGATTAGGTTACACATCTCATTAAACAGTACCATCATAGCTTGCATCCTATGCCGAGCCCACTGCTGAGCCTCATAATGGGGTGCCCCAAACTGATCATATGCCATTCGCATGGGAGGTTGACTGTTTCTTTGACTTCGGCGGGGTTGATCCTCCTCTGCTTCCTCTGCAGAGTGCTCAGTCTCAACTGGTATTTCCATCTCTACCCTTGAGGGGTGTTCAGCATTAGCACAGTCTCTTTGGGGTGTAAAACATGGACTTTGTGGGTCTAGAGGCTGACTCGCTGGAGTCAAATGATCAATGTTCGGGCCAAAAGGCTCTTTACCCGTGGCTCCTTCGGGAGATGCCTCCACGGCCGGAAGGCCCCTTTGAGAGGTTCCCTCCATTGTATCCTCATAGGTGGCAATTTTTACAGTCTCTGAGCCATCCTCTGTGTATTCAACTGCTCCATCTAGGGCAGTGGCTGGGGCTTCCAATTCATCCGTCCCTACTTGAGGTATGAGAAGCAGATGATTCCTATGCCACACTTTTACGCGGCCTTCAGAATCCTTGATCCGGTACACAGGAAGACCCGGCATCTGTGACTCCACCTCATACACACCCTCCCGCCACCGGTCTGCCAATTTATGCTTCCCAGGAACACCTAAGTTGCGTAAAAGGACCGCATCTCCGGGGTGAATTTCCTTGTAACGTACTTTGTGGTCATAACGCCTTTTATTCCCCGCATTCAATTGTGCGGTCGTCCGCTCAGCCAATTTGTAGGCCAACTGTAAACTGTCCTTTAGTCGCTGAACGTATCGGAAATGCGTCCTATTGGATACCCCATCGGTAGATATCCGTAGGCGCACATCCACCGGTAACCGGGCTTCTCTTCCGAACATCAAGAAATACGGGGTATACCCAGTGGACTCATGTCGGGTACAATTATACGCATGTACCAATGCTTCGACGTGTTTACTCCACTCCGTCTTTTGCGGGCTCGTCAATGTACCCAACATATCCAACAAGGTGCGATTGAACCGTTCGGGCAAGGCATCCCCTTCGGGGTGGTACGGGGTAGTACGTGACTTGGCAATGTTCAGTAGGGTGAGCAACTCCCGTATCAGTGTACTTTCAAAATCCCGGCCCTGATCGGAGTGAAGACGATTTGGTAACCCATAGTGAATGAAATATGTTTCCCATAGTACTCGGGCTACCGTTACGGCCTTCTGGTCTTTCGTAGGGAACGCTTGGGCGTACCTAGTGTAGTGGTCAGTGATCACCAGAACATTACTAACTCCCCGACTGTCGGGTTCGATACAGAGAAAATCCATACACACCAAATCCATGGGACCCGAACTTTTCAAGTGTGCCATAGGAGCCGCCCTGGTAGGCAGTGTCTTCCTTTGTAAACAACGATTACACTTCCTACAATGTTGCTCCACTGACTCCCTCATTCTCGGCCAATAGAACCTATCCTGCAGTAGTCCAAAGGTCTTGTCAATGCCCAGGTGACCATGGTCATCGTGAAGGGCCCGGAGGACTAGTGTTCTCAAACGTTCCGGTAAAAACAACTGACGCCGATTGGGATGGTTATGATAGGAGATCACCCGATATAACAAACAATTGTCCATTTCAAACTTCCCAAACTCATTTAACAGGAGCTTCACCAAGTCTTTGGGGGCCCGCTTCAGTATAGACGGATTATCTTGCTGTACAGCTTGACGGGCTAGCTCCACTATGGGGTCTTGTGTCTGATAATGCACTAGATCCTTCCACGCTATGATATTATCTTCATTGATATTCATCCCGTCTCGACCTTGATAGGCCCGAGGAACAGCCTGCGAATGACATCCCAACGAGTCAACCACCCGTAATTCCGAGAATGCTACGTTGTCATCGACTATCGCCGCTACTGAACAGAGAGCACGAATCCCGGGGCCCGGTATCTCCTCCCAGACTTCCTCATCAGGGGTGGATTGCAGGCCAGGTCGACGAGACAGAGCGTCGGCACCTATGTTGGTGGGTCCGGGTTTGTATTTAAGGTTGAACCGGTAATTGGCTAGAGCAGCTAACCAACGGTGTCCGGTGGCGTCCAATTTGGCAGACGTATTGATATAGGTCATGGGATTGTTGTCCGTGCGTACTTCGAATGGTACTCCATATAGATAATCGTGCAGCTTGTCCACCACCGCCCATTTTAGCGCCAAAAATTCCAACTTATGGACCGGGTAATTCTGCTCGCTAGGGGTTAAACTTCGGCTCGCGTAGGCCACTGGACGTAGCCCGGTCTCATACTTCTGATGCAAAACCGCTCCTAGCCCGCTGAGGCTAGCATCGACATGTAGGACATAGTCTCGCTCAGGATCCGCGTAGGCCAAGACGGGGGCCTGAGTGAGGCTGGTCTTTAAGTGTTTGAAGGCCTGTTCACATTCTGGAGTCCATGTCTTCCCAAAGGGTGTCTGCGCCGAGCTCCCCTTTCTCCCGGTTTCTCCCGGATACACCTTGAGAAGGTCATTCAGTCTCTTGGCCTTGCTGGAATACCCCTCCACGAACCGCCGATAATAGCCACAAAACCCCAAGAAAGACCGCAGCTCTTGAACATTTTGAGGTCTGGGCCAGTTCACCACCGCCTCGATCTTCCCTGGCTCGGTGGACACCCCATCAGCTGACACAATGTGGCCCACATACGTTACAGAGGCCCGACAGAATTTGCACTTGTCTAGCGACAGTTTTAGGCCCTCCCCCTCAAGCCTATCCAGCACCTTCATCAGTCTCTCGGAATGCTCCTCTAGAGTCCGCCCGAACACGATAATGTCGTCCAGGTACACTAAGCACTCTCGCGGGTTAAGGTCTCCGAGGGTTTTTTCCATTAGTCTCTGGAACGTGGCCGGGGCACCGCAGATCCCTTGAGGCATGCGGGTAAACTGGTAAAACCCTAATGGACAGATGAAGGCCGTTTTTTCTTGGTCTTCCTGGCCCATGGGCACTTGATAATACCCGGACCTGAGGTCGAGCACACTGAACCATTTACTCCCGGTCAACGCATTCAGGAGGTCCTCGATTCGGGGCAGTGTATACTGGTCGGGGATAGTACGGTTATTCAGCGTTCTGTAATCCACACATAGACGGACCGTCCCGTTCTTCTTGCGGACTACCACAATGGGTGAGGCGTAAGGGCTCCGAGATTCCTGCACGATGCCAGCCGTTTCCATCTCGTCGATTAATCCCCTCACTTCGTCAACATCCCTGGGGGCAAGCCGGCGGGAGCGCTCCCGGAAGGGGGTGGCGTCGCTCATTCGGATGGTATGGTGGGCACTGCGACTGCACCCCACATCCATATCACCAGTGGAGAACACACCCCTTCGGTCGTGTAGCTCATCCTGCAGCCTCTTCCTCCACTCATCCGGGAGGGGCGAGTCGCCAAAGTCAAATTCCAATGCCGGCGCTATGGTAGTAGGCGAGCTCCTAGCTAGTCCCGTCGAGTCCTTCTCCTCGGAAGTTACCGGGTATATCCTTCCTAGCGTCTGCCGCCGGTCAATAGTCATCGGGTACGGGGATATATTCTGCACATACACCCAGGTGCGCTTCGGGATCTTCCCGGGCCATTCCTTGACCGAGGTTAGTACTTTGTAGCCCAAACGTTGTTCGTCCTGGGCCACACTCTCCAAGGTGAAGAGCTGATCCTCCGACCGTCGACGGGGGTAATGGCAAGCGGCGACCATCATTCGTCCTTCCCCCGGGGGAATCTGGGTCAGTCCCCATTCTTGGCTGTAGAGGACGCCATGCTCTTCCTCAGTCGCAATTCTACCGCAGACCTCTTGGAGGGCGGGGCAGGCCGCTAAGGCCAGCAGTGGGGCTTCTCCCGCTTCTTGCAAGAACTGGCGAAACACCGTGCGTACTATGTCAGCGTTGGTCCCCAAGATGATTGGGGCGCTGGGGCGGTCCTGAGGTTCGGGGCACACTAAGGCCTCCACTTCCATGGGGTGATGTTTACCCGTATTCAGCTGGAGAATATCTAGCTGCACCTTTATTACTCCGTCTATGGGGTAATCTTCATGACTCAATCCCCGTAGCCGCAGGGCATCCGCCGATAGCAACGGTAGTTGATGTAGGTGTTGGTCGTAGAAGGGCCGGTATACGATCGTTACTTGGGATCCCGTGTCCAACAATGCGGCGGCGTAGATGCCTTCGATAACTACGCGAATAATGGAGGCGGGGCCGATTCGGGAGCCCTGAGGAGGCGGTAATGCCTGGTCATCCTTCAGGGGTTGGCACGGCATTGAATGCGCCGGTCGGGACGACGTTCTCCGTGAGGTGGGGCAGTGGGCCCGCAAGTGTCCCATCTTTCCACATGCATAACACTGTATTTGGCTGAGGTAAGCCTCGTCTCTCCTGGTGGGGGGGCTCCGCCCGGTCGGGGGACGAGGTCTGGGTGTCACGGGGGTGGGGGCATCCTCGGGGTCAGGGTCCCCAGATTCGGGCGCATCGGTTTTGGGTTCCACTTTCTTGGCCTCCTTACCTCCGAGCTGGGGCTTCTTCCCGGTGGCTAGGTCACGCCCCAGCAGCACCGTCTCATGCGCTTGAACCCGGTCCATTAAGTCGTGAAACGACAACGCTTGTCCGGGCGTTAGGCAGCTACTGACCCGCACCGACACGGGGTGTAGGGGTAAGAGGCCCCGCAACAGCTGAGTGGTGCGTAGTCCGTTAGCTTCTATCCTTGGTAATACGCCTTTCCTCACCAGATTCCAGAGGTCCAGGTGTAATCGTCTGAGAAAATCGGACACCATTTCTCCTTCTTTCTGGGTTAACGCATGAAATTTGGACATCAACGTGTACGTGTCCACCGGGGCTCCATAGGCCTTGGTCAGGCAGTAGATAAGATCGGCCGCGTCAGCTTCCGGATTGTCATCTCGGTAGTAGTGCACCATGTGGGACGCGGGGGGCCGTAAGCACTCAACTATGCGTTGTCTGCGGACCGCGTCCGTGCAGGTCCATTCAGGCAGTACCTGTTCGGTATGATCCAACCAGTCCTCTATCCCTACTTCCCCTTGAGGCGTGGGTTTCTCGCCGGAGAAGGCTTTTAACTTCCTGTACTGGAGCGACAGGGTGGTGTTGTGGATAGCGGCGGCTATGGCGGGAATAGAGGTGTCTCCTGGTAAGCTGTCCCCGACTGCAGGGTAAGCGTCCAATCTTGATACGCTAAGGCGGTTGAGGCCAGCCCGCAGGCCAGACGGGGTGGACGAGGAGCCTAGGCTCAGGGTGGCTGGCCAACGAGGGTGTAGGCCACGGTCAGGGGAGTGGTCGGGGCCTCCCGTCGCGGCACCTGCGGTGGGAGCATACTCTCTCCTAGGGGTAGAGGTGGCCAGGGGCGCAGGGGTGTCCGCCTGGACTAGGGGGCAGCGCACCCCCGGGGCCTCAGCCAGCAACAGTACACGGGGCAAGGCCTCGGGGCATATGTCCTGTTCAGTGGCGTACAAGACCCGGCGCCAGGTCTGGTCGCGGTCATAGAAGTGGTCTTGTACTTGGGCATTGTCCAGGAGTGGAAGCTTGCGGACCTGCTCGGTCACTGTGCCTAGCGAGATCGTGGCGGGGACATGGCCCAGCGCGAAGACACGGTTCAAGGGAATCCCGTGCCGTTGGGCCCACTTGCGCACCTCGAGCGCCGAGGGCACCGACATGATGTGGGTTGGTTGCACAATAGAGACAACAAAAAAAAATGTGGGGGCACCCCAGGTCTAAGCTCTCAGCAGCGCCTCCAAATGTAGCCCTTTTTGTGAACGCCTGAACTAAGGGACTACGGTGCATAAACCTGTGGCTTCAGGAGCTCTGAGCCTCCGCATATTGGGAGCCTGGGGGTATACCTTTATCACTTGTGGTGCAGCGCCTCCACTTACCCAGGATCCCCATTATAGAGATTATACCCTGAGCAAGAACCTAACAACAGCAGTATGCAACAGCAACCTTTTTATATCACACATGAATAACAAATGATATGCAGACTTATCATATAACATTTACATACACACACACAACGTGGCTCTGCCACACCTTATTAGGGATAATGTCCTGTACATAGGTGGCTCTGCCACTCTCCTTAGGAGTATGTCTCATAACCAGTAAAGTATGGTACCATATGCATTCTCTCAGGAAACCCAATTAGTTAGTGGGAGGCGGGATCAGCGCCTGGTGACCGGTGTAGGTGCACTTGTAGATAAGGATACCTTCCGGTCACTACGATGACCTTGACACTCCACAGGGGGTCCTGGTGTTAATCCAGCCTTGCGCCGTCTCTCCCTTCTGCAGCACCGTCAGATGGGAAATCCAATATGGCGGCCGCAGCTCCGCAGCTCCGCAGATAACCCTCACTAAAGGGAAACGTCCCTGACGACTATGGGCGTCCTTACAAATACAGCACCCCACGATGGCAGGGAAAAGACTCCTGGGGCTGTGGGCATACCCTACCTAAGCAGACGGGTCACTGACCCTCTGCTCTCGCACACGAGGTTCCGCCAACCTCCTCCTTCACCTCCCTCGCTGCTCTGACCCACCGCCCACACGCATCCGGTTCCTGCATACACAGTCTCGCATCCCATTGGTCCTCAGCCTCAGCTGACCTTCTCACAGTCAGAGTTCATAGTTCAAACCCCCTCCAAGTCTCTACTTATGATTACCCTTCGCGCGCTTCCCTCGCGCATGCGCAGCCCAACTGGTACGCAGTAACTTCGCTGGCAAACAGGGACAATATGGCGCTGCCTATGTAATTGACAGCGCGGAACCTTTAATATATATGCACATCCTTACATATATATATATATATATATATATATATATATATATATATATATACAGTGTTCGACAAATCTATACATTTGCTCGCCCCGGGCGAGTGGATTTAACCCCCGGGCGAGTAAATATTGGCCCAAGCAGCACACGTTTGGTACTAGGGGGCGAGTAGATTTTTTGGTGATTTGTCAACCACTGTAATATATATATATATATATATATATATATATATATATATATATATATATATATATATATATATATATATATATATATATATACACACACACAGTCATGTGAAAAAGAAAGTACACTCTCTTTGAATTCTATGGTTTTACATATCAGGACATAATAACAATCATCTGTTCCTTAGCAGGTCTTAAAATTAGGTAAATACAACCTCAGATGAACAACAACACATGACATATTACACCGTGTCATGATTTATTTAACAAAAATAAAGCCAAAATGGAGAAGTCTTGTGTGAAAAACTAAGTACACCTTATGATTTAATAGCTTGTAGAACCACCTTTAGCAGCAATAACTTGAAGTAATTGTTTTCTGTATGACTTGATCATTCTCTCACATCGTTGTGGATGAATTTTGGCCCACTCTTCTTTACAACGTTGCTTCAGTTCATTGAGGTTTGTGGGCATTTGTTTATGCACAGCTCTCTTAAGGTCCAGCCACAGCATTTCAATCGGGTTGAGGTCTGGACTTTGACTGGGCCATTACAACACGTTGATTCTTTTCTTTTTCAGCCATTCTGTTGTAGATTTGCTGGTGTGCTTGGAATCATTGTCCTGTTGCATGTCCTAATTTCGGCCAAGCTTTAGCTGTCGGACAGATGGCCTCACATTTGACTCTAGAATACTTTGGTATACAGAGAAGTTCATGGTCGACTCAATGACTGCAAGGTTCCCAGGTCCTGTGGCTGCAAAAACAAGCCCAAATCGTCACCCCTCCACCACCGTGCTTGACAGTTGGTCTGAGGTGTTTGTGCTGATAAGCTGTGTTTGGTTTTCCCCAAACGTGGCGCTGTGCATTATGGCCAAACATCTCCACTTTGGTCTCGTCTGTCCAAAGGACATTGTTCCAGAAGTCTTGTGGTTTGTTCAGATGCAACTTTGCAAACCTAAGCCATGCTGCCATGTTCTTTTTAGAGAGAAGAGGCTTTCTCCTGGCAACCCTTCCAAACAGACCATACTTGTTCAGTATTTTTCTAATTGTACTGTCATGAACTTTAACATTTAACATGCTAACTGAGGCCTGTAGAGTCTGAGATGTAACTTGTTTTTTTTGCAATTTCTCTGAGCATTGCACGGTCTGATCTTGGGGTGAATTTGCTGGGATGTCCACACCTGGGAAGATTGGCAACTGGCTTGAATGTTTTCCACTTTTGAGTAATCTTTCTCACTGTAGAACGATGGACGTTTAATTGTTTGAAAATGGCCTTATAACCCTTCCCAGATTGATGGGCAGCAACAATTACTTCTCTCAGATCATTGCTGATGTTTTTCCTCCTTGGCATTGTGTTAACACACACCTGAGTGCTCCAGACCAGCAAACTGATAAAACTTTGGCTTTTATAGAGGTGGTCACACTTGCTGATCAATTAATCAAGGGAATTTGATTAGCAACACCTGTCTGCTGCTTAGCATCTTAATTCCTATGGAAGCAGTAAGGGAAGGGTGTATTTAGTTTTTCACACATAGCTTCTCCACTTTGGCTTTATTTTTGTTAAATAAATCATGACACGGTGTAATATGTCATGTGTTGTTGTTCATCTGAGGTTGTAGACCTCAAAGGAACAGATGATTGTTATTATGTCCTGATATGTAAAACCATGGAATTCAAAGAGGGTGTACTTTCTTTTTCACATGAATGTATATGGCATACCCCACATTAACGTACACAATGGGTCCAGAGCAAGTATGTCAAGCGAAAATGTACGTAAAGTGAAGCACTACCTTTTTTTTCACTTATCGGTACAGGTAGGGTGCAGGTATTGCTGTTCAGGACGTGCTGACAGGTGCATGCGCGAGCTGCCCCTATTGGGCGAAGGGAATCAGCGCGTCACTACTACAATGGTCTGTAGGACAGAATTAATGTCCGTATTCGCGAGCGAGCGTAGGGGCACAGGGATATGGCCTTACACGCGAGTATACTTAAAGTGAGTGTCCTTAAACCGGGGTATGCCAGTATATATATATATATATATATATATATATATTTTTATATATATATATATATATATATATATATATATATATATATATTTATACACATGTAGAGATATCAGTACCGTGTTAGCCGAGCTTCAATAATCAAAAAATAAATAGATGATACCGTTCTGTGGCTAACGAAATGCTTTTATATGTGCGAGCTTTCGAGATACACTGATCTCTTCTTACGGCGATGTTACAATGAATGAAGCAAGCAAAAGGTATACTATAAACAGTGTCTCTTGGAATGTTATCTGTGCTGATCCTTCCCCCGGTGTGGATGTGTTTTATGGCTGGAGGTGTCAAAAGGTTCCTGAAAGCCAGTGATGAAAGAGTGTGTATGTGTGTCAGTGTGAATAAAAATGAATAGAGAGCCCACAGTATATACAACGCTTTACAAAAGGTATGTGTGGAGTGGGAGTGGATATAAATGGTGTGGGTGGGTGTGGAAATGTGAGCACTGACACACATACACACTCTTTCATCACTGGCTTTCAGGAACCTTTTGACACCTCCAGCCATAAAACACACACACATCGCCGGAAGAAGAGATCAGTGTATCTCGAAAGCTCGCACAAATAAAAGCATTTCGTTAGCCACAGAACGGTATCATCTATTTATTTTTTGATTATATATATATATATATATATATATATATATATATATACTGCACTGCAATGTATGTAAGAGCAATGAGGTACAAACAACTATCCTAAAAAACTAACATAAAAATTGCATAGGTTGTAATTAGAAACTCCAATAGTGAAGAAAAATAGGGAGGTTAATAACGCAAAACATTCCTCTTCTTTTATAAATCCAATCGTCCAAATGAACCGTAGACTGAGGCAGCTTTCTTTGGGACGAATCACATCCAATTAGCTTCAGAAAACCAAAAGGAGGAAGTGCACATTCCATAGCGTGTATATATATATATATATATATATATATATATATAAAGCAGGCTACAAAAGGCGCAAATCAGGTGAATGGAAAGAAAACACCTGTGGGATAAAGAGACGTTGAATGTCCTTTAAAGGATCCATGGACGAGGTAAGAACTATGAATGAGAAAGATGCCAATATAGTTAAGTACGTTTTTATGTATCAATAAAAGCGCAAGAAAAATGGCTACTTACAGTGTAGCAGAAATAATCGGCATGTCAGGATAAAATCCTATCTTTTAGCTGCATCAAAGGGGCTGGTGGTCCTTGGAGCTTCTCTCACGATGCACGCTGTATACACCATGGTTGGAACTCCGTCGATGACCCATTTTCCCTCACCATTCAGATCTCGCGATCGTTGGTCCGTGATGTCACAACCCAGAAATAGCACTATTGGCTCCATCGGATCCGTCAGCTTGTATGGATGTGGGGTGTACTGTAGCACACAGTCCCAATAGACTTGAATAAGGCTTTGCAGCAAACTGATAGGTAGTAAAGAAATCTGTGTAGCAGACAAAGTTAGGGTCTCTGAAAAGATCTCTCCAAATGTGTCTGCTACATGGACTATACCTTGTGTATGTATGTGTGTGTATATATGTATACACACCATATGCACCACCTTGACAAAGGTCCCATTCGTGGACCGAAACGTTGGTTTTGTGTTTATTTTTTCAATACATTTGTTTGTTCAATTCTGGAGTGCTGCCTGCTGATTTCGTTTCCAAACGGTATCGTATTGCTTATTCTTCATTATAGGATCCGCACTCACACCAGTGACTATTATTACGGAGTGCTTTTTGTTCTTTTTCTATGTTATATATGTGTGTATATATATACAGTAGAGGCAGCGATTATTCTAACAAAAACCAGTGACAATTCCCCAAAAGACCCAGGTACACCCAGGTACATTCTGAATTCATGCCTTAAACTTTCCTTAAACTAGCCCCAGCATTTCTGCATTGATTAATGGCCTATCAGATTAACAGCGGGGGTCCCTGGCAGTCCCATTCAAACTGAATTGGACTGCCAGGAATCCCTGCTGTGTTAATCCTATGGGTCGTTAGTCAATGCAGAAATGCCTTAAACCTGCCTCAAACTAGCCCAGAACATACCCAGCACATACCCTGAATGTAACCCGGCTAGTTTAAAGCAAATGTTAGAATAAGCGTTGCCTCTACTGTATATATATATATATATATATATATATATATATATATATATATATATATATATATATATATATAGATATAGATATATAGATAGATAGATTGATGTGGCCCGACATATGCAAATATCTTTATGACTTTCTTTGAGGAACATTTTGTGTATAATCATCCTCTCTATAGATTGCTTGCGTCGACGTGGCTAAGATATATAGATGACGTGTTCCTGGTCTGGAAAGGTTCCTCCCAGGACCTCTCTATGTTCTTGGGGGACCTTAACAGTTCCCTACTAACCATTACTTCACTCTGTACCAGGATGTACATGAAGTCTGTGCAAATCGGAAGGCCATTTACAGACCTTACCAAGAGTACAGACCGCAACACACTTCTGCACCATAGCAGCTTCCATCCGCCTAGCACTATTCGTTCACTCCCAAGAAGCCATTTCTATAGGGTGAAAAGAATAGTCAGTGAACCGGACAGGCTTAGGACAAGGTTGGCATCTACGACCGATAAGTTTAAAGCTCGTGGATATCTAGAAGGTGAACTTAATGGTGAGCTAGAGAGGGTTGAGAACCTTGACAGGGAGATTTTATTGCAACCCACAAAGGCTAAGACTACAACCAAGAGAATTCCGTTTGTGAGTACCTTTAATACAGCGAGTACAGGATCAACAGCATCTTCAGGAAATATAGGCACCTGATCAACTCAGATCCACTGTTGGGTCAAGCATTTATAGCTCCACCTCTCATGGCTTATAGGAAGGCCCCTACTTTAAGGGACGCACTGGTAAGGGCGGATTTCGGTTCTGCAAAAAACTTGGTCACATTTTAAAGGGGTGCCCATTAAAGGCACTTTCCCTTGTCTCTCATGTGCACAGTGTGGGAATGTACAAAACGGTCCGTCATTCACTCACCCACGAACGGGCAAAAAATATGAGATTAAAAATTATGCCACGTGGAATTCGGACCCTACGTAGGGGAAACTATATGTAAGGCCAAGGAACGGATCATTCAGCACAAATCTACAATACGCTATAAGGTTCTGGACCAGCCCACGTCTGCACATTTCTTACAGACTGGGCACAGCATAAATCAGCTGCGGTTTCAGATAATAGAGGTGGTTCCTAAACCTCGGCGAGGTGGCAACATGTCACGTCTACTCAGGAAAAGGGAGGCCTTCTGGATTCGGGAGCTGGGCACATTACATCCAGGCGGCCTTAATAGGGAATATGACCTCACTAATCTAGTGTGATCTGTTCCTTGTAGGTTACGGCTTGGCCCAGGACTAATCCTCACAGTGGAATGAAGAACGACATCCAGGGTGAGTGACAAGTGCCGCAGGATGCTTTTTGACTCAGTCATGGCACTGTTGGTATCTGAGGTTTTTAAGATTAGATCTGATAGCTTCTCTTTTCTAGAGGCCTCCCTATCTGATTCCTCTGGTTTCTACGTTGTATTACCACTCGCCTGTTGCCATGGTCTGCTGCAGCGGGTTTCCCATGTAATTCTAGAATGTGCAGACGGAGGGAGTTGGACTATCTTGGATCCCTCTATTGCCAGTCGAAGACAGGGGTGAGTGAATGTGACGGTGTATTTTCACTTTAGCATTAAGTTGGCAGGTGTACGGTTATGTGACATACTGACTTTGACTTAATTGTGCTGCACTGGGTACCTATTGCTACTTTCTTCCCATTACTACTATTCCGAATATATATCCATTTTTTTCTGACATTATGACATTGATGGACGGTTTGGGGGCTCACATGATTTACGGACTCTAGCATCTAGATTTAATTCTGTTTTTGAGTAGATTGTCATTGAATGCTGCTGGGATTTTTTATCATTTTTGGTTTTAGGTTCTAGCGGGGTACGGATACAGGATGTTGTTTGTATATTTTCTGTACCGATTTAGTTAGCCCAGTCCCTATGGGTATGATATACATGCCAAGGGCTAATGTGTATATATATGCAGTTGTGTCTGTTAGGGTACAATTTGAGATGTATTCTCTCCTTTCTGTTTTTATGATTGTGCCCATGTTATTGGTGGTCATTTGTGCTTTTTGTACAGCACAGCGTTTTCTATTAGTGTTATCCCTCTATTCCACTCTCCTAAGTTCCTTAGCTCCACTCTCCAATTCTGCTTTCCCTTTCCACTCCATCTACAACCAACCCCTTCCCCTTCCCCATTCTCTTCCCCGTGGTTAATAGTTCCGTCACAGGAGGGGAGCTGAGGACGCTCTATGGGTTAACAATACACGGACATGCAGTCTGGGAATGGTGTAGGTTACCTAGGGGATTGGAGAATGCTAGCCCGTTCACACAGTGCACGAACGCGCGCGCATGCGCATTAAACATAAACAAAGCAACTCAAATACGATTGAGGGAATAAGGAAGCAGGGAACCAGGTATCAAGGGGGAATGAAGGTATGAGCTTACATTAATTATGGAATTGGCTATAAGCACATTGAGAGTGGGGCACCTTGAGCTGGGAGTCTGATCTCTACCTGACCTAATTACAGATCTGCAGGATGGAGAGTTCCGTTTTTTTACACATAGTGGATATATACAGTGTCCTAGTTGGGCCACCATAGGAGGGCTAGCAGCGTTTTGGCGCCAAATTATATTGTTTCAGGCACTATATTTAGACCCAGTGTGATGCACACTGATGTAGGGGCTTGAGAAAAGACCGGGAGTTCCGAAACGTCGCAACATTTTTCTTGTATTTTCCCCTGATATTTGTTTTTTATGCATTAAACCTTTTTTATTTTGGAAATTCAAGAGTGAGTGCTGCGGATTTCTTTGATTCCCGTCATATCTATTTTTGTTGCCAGATGGTGATCCTGGCTACACTGCTAGTACCCGGACTAACAAGATAAGTTATTTGTCCTGCCTATACCCATTTAGAGTGCCCTGAACATTTTTGTGTTTTATATAGATATAGATAAATATAGATATATAGAAAAAAGCAGTAAGGTGCGCAAAACTGAATATTAAACAATGTTACAATGGTGTCAATGAGTGCTGCCACAATGTAATGGATGTACACAACACCAGAAAATATACAAAGTAAGCAGGCCACAAAAGGCGAAAATCAGTGACAACAGGTGAATGGACAGAAAACACCTGTGGGATAAAGAGACGCTGAATGTCCTTTGAAGGATCCCTGGATCAGGTAAGAACTATAAATGAGAAAGATGCCAATATACTGTAGTGAAGTACGTTTTTATGTATCAATAAAAGCGCAAGAAAAATGGCTACTTACAGTGTAACAGAAATAATCGGGCATGTCAGGATAAAATCCTATCTTTTAGTTGCAACAAAGGGGCTGGTGGTCTGTGGAGCTTCTCGCTGTCGGCGAACATTTCTCTGACTCTGGCCATTAGATGAATGATCTGAAGGTGTCCATACTCAAAGGTAATCTTAGAACACTGAAAGTGAGACGGTTGCATGAATACAAATTTATGCAACTGTTCGGGACACTTAGCGGTGGCCTAAACCGAGACCGCAGCGGCAGGATTCACTACTCTGAAACAAGAGAACTCTCTACCCATGAGTGCTAAAGGCCATGTCTATACATACTGTGCTATATGAATGCACACACAGCTGTCTCTTACACATACATATGTACAATGTAATTATATCCCTATATACTAATAGGGGCCACATAGTATCTACACACATTAATAGTAATGCAACACCCTCTTACATTTCTACACCTACCCACACCATTGGTATACACTCCCACACACACCATTTATAAAGCGCTGAATACACTGTGGGCGCTTCATAAATTTATATTTACACACATACACACACACACATACACACACACACATACACATCACTAACATTCAGGAACCATTTAACACCTTAAGTCATAAATCGCATACTGCACAGGGGGGCGGGATAGGCTTCAGTCAGATACATTCCAGGATGCACTGTTTTTAAGTAAAAACCTCTCTTGCTTTATCCATTTTAACACCGCCGGAAGAAGAGATCAGTGTGTCTCGAAAACTCGCACAAATAAAAGCATTTTATTAGCCACAGAACGGTATCGTCTTCGTTTTTGATTTTATATATGTGTGTGTGTGTATATATATATATATATATATATATATATATATATATATATATATATAAAGAGTCGCACCCCACAATACATTGAGTAGAGCTACACAAGCCATGGTCGGGGAGATCTTGCAGAGCAGTTACTGACCGCTCTGCATCCAAGGGTGGTGCAAGGGCACAGACTGTCTGTCTGCACATGGAAGCCTCGTGTACAATTATGGATATGGGGCTAATTTGCAGCAGTTCTAGGCATTTTAATATTAGATGCTGTGACGGAGCGGTCTGTAGGCGAGGTCAGACAAGATTCCACACGTACAATTTTTAAGATAAACCAAATGTTTAAGCGTTTTTATTCTCCACAAACAACTGAAAATTAGGTGCACTGTCCCTTTAAGCAAAACACAAAATCATAAAATAAACACCTACTCCATGTTAGGAAACTAAATAAACATTACTCCGGACATTTCTATCTGACTGGCTGGGTTGGCCAGTTCCCAGTCCAAAAACACATGAAACAATATTTAGGTAACAATATAGAAAGTCTTAACTGTGCTTTCTGGTCCGGCGTCTACGATTTCTCCAGGCACTTAAGATGCAGGCGGTGAAGTCCTGCTTCTCCCAGTAAGTCTTTTGCCCTTCTTTGTGCAGGTTTCTCTGCTGTGTGGGGCTTTTGGTTCCCCACTGTTGCCAAGCAAAACCCTCTGGTCAACAAGCCTGGATCCCTGCGGGCAGGAGCTCTGTTGTCTGTGATCCTCTCACAGAGCCTCCAACAGGGACACTGAAACGCAGCTATTTCCTTCCTTTTACACCCTGCTCAATCAGAGTTTCACACATCACATGCACGAAGCCCAACACCAGTACAGTTTCCTGCCCTGTAAAGGGAGTTTAACTCATTGACTCCCTTACAGATGCCAATACATGCGTTAACGCAACCACTATACTGACCTACTTTAATAATAAAATTCCCTAGTTCAGCATTTGAACCAGTCATATAAATATCAATGTGGTCTTGTTTAAAGGTCGCAAAAATATGTTTTTGTGCTGGAAGTGGGCTGCAGCAATCCCACAATCATTTTTTTTGACGACACGTAAGAAACACGCAAGAAGACAGACTGAAAGTAGAACATCTGTAGGATGTTGTTCCCAAGATAGACATTTTCAGGCAATTTATGCACCCTACCAGTTACGGTGCTCTGGCTTAGAATACCACAGTTTAGATACCAATAATAACTTGACTATTTTCTAAGGGCATTGTTATATTTATACCAGTTTCTGACATAAAGGGCCATATTTACTAAGTGGGGCTACTCCGTAAGACCCCTTCCAGGACATCTTAATAAATGGTCCGTTCAATAGAATAGGGCTGATTGGTGTCTTTTTGCATGGATGATGTCTTATAGACAGGACAGGCCTTAGGACAATGCGGTTGCCTTGGGGGCCCCTGTGTCATCTGGGTCCCCGCACTCCCTCCTCCGGTCAGTGCGCAGATCGAACTTCCCCTGACCAGAGGAGGAGCTGAAGGTGGGACTTTAGGACTACACTGACTGGCAAGACTACTTCTCACCCCAAGGTTTGTGTTGACAGGGGGGTGTCTTACCTTCCCAGGAGTGGACCTCTTCCGGCAGTGTCATGTTATGATGGCGACCCAATGACAAATAGCACTGTGCAGTCACACAGCAACACATTGACATGATGACGTGATGTCACATGATGACACATTGCCATGACTGTGGTACATCACATGACGCCACGACGCTGTTTACAATGACATCATTTTTCCTCCCTATCTTTTTTACATTTGGATGTTTATGACTTTCTATCTAAGATGTCACACTGACACATTTCAGCAAGCACGGGAATTAAGAGATGCATAGCATTTTAGATAAACGAGCATTATTATTATTATTATTATACAGTAGCGCTCTCATAAATATATGTATGCACATAAAGTGTGTAAATTATATATACAAATTCATTGTATACACAATGCCAAAGAGAAAACGATGCAAAATGAGCTGTACTCAATCGACAATCTGTTTTTCATATTGCACCCGAGGCTGAGTTCAGTCATCCACTGACCTTTCTAAATAGATTAGGCTATTGCACACTCCACAGCCCCAAAAGGCAATAATCTCCTAGCAATACATAGCACTGAACTATCAAAAGGACAAATCTTGCTTTATGTTGCACAGCTCAAGGGACTTTTTTTGAGAGAGGTGATGACAAAGTTATTGCCAAGGGTATAAGAATCCTCTGGGAGCTGCCTCTTTCACTGGCTATATTTCTGGTACCTTTCGAGCTGTCAAATTAGCGGCGGTGTCTACAGTTCTGGATTGGCAATTAGCCCCTCTGTTCTTTTTCAATGTGTGTGAAATATTTGCCAGTAAGAAAAATTTCCAGAACAGAGCTTTCCATCTGATTGATTACTGGACAGATAATTGAAATCGGCTGCTTGGAGGAAAAAACCCAGCTCAACCAAAACTATATAGTGAGGCTATTAAAGTGACAGATTGCTTCTGATAGTGTGCTGTGAGTGTATTGGGCTAAAATGATCTTCTTAAAGGTGCACTATACGTTTATAAGTGATTCCCACCAAATAATTACTCAATATGCTTCTTTCTTACCTTAATGTGTATATTAAAAAAAATTAAAACATAGGGGTTCTAACCAAGATAATTAAATTGATCCCAATGTGCCTTATGGCTTATCACTACTTAGTAAACATGTCCTTAACTCTCCTGCTTCTCTCCCTTCCTCCCATATGCTGTTAGCACCAATTTTCAGAAACACAGGGAGAGTCAGAATATTAAGGAAGAGAAAAAAACCCATGATAAATAGGACCTAGAGTGCAGAAAATGTGCGTTTTACTTGCAGCACATATACCTAATCATACAGAGTTATAAGGACTAGAGAAAAAATACTTTTAATATTTTCAGACTCATCTTTTTAAGGAAGCCTAACATCCACCCACCCACCAACCCTCTTAGTACCAGCTGTGAAGCTGGACCAAACTATGTGTTATCTAACACCCCACCCCCTAACATCCACCCCCCCCAAACCTAATAGATAATAATAACTTCATTTCATATTGTGCTTTTCTCCCAATGGGACTCAAAGCGCTTCACAATTACAGTATATAGTGCATGGGATGCAGCGCATGGGATGCAGCGCATAGGATTTTGTACAGACACAGTTCCTGCCCAGATGATCTTACAATCTATGGTTTGGGTGTCTGAGGCACAGGGAGATGAAGTGACTTGCCCAAGATCACAAGGAGTTGAACACTAGGAATTGAACCAGGTTCCCCTGATTCAAACTCATTGTGTACAGTCAGTGTCTTTATTCACTGAGCCACTCCTTCAGCAGTGCGGCTATACCATACTCTTCCTGAGACATACTCCACGTTACCTTTTGTATCAACATTGCCCCTTATCCCCTGTAGACTGTTAGCTCTCAGGAGCAGGGCTCTCATTACCTTCTGCATCTGTTTGCATTTGTCTGTCCTTACTGGTATGTCATCCTGTTTATGTAATTGTTGTCCCTCTCTACCCCCATTGTACCGCGCTGTGGAATATGTTGGCGCTTTACAAATAAAAGGATAATAACAATAAGTCTCAATAACATGTTCTTGTAGTTTTTACCCTCATACTCCAGTGGTGGAAATGAAAGGATAGCTCAGTTATTCTTTTAAAGATTTTTATGACAGGGGGTTATTGTACGCAATTTGCAGAGGCTTTTATCATTAATTATACGCTTTTGAAATATGCAAAATAGTTAATTTACAGCAAGGCCGCAGTTAAAGTATCAGGCTACAAATGTAGATGGCATGTTTATAGCTGGTTCCCCAATTCCTACAATGTAATATTAATAGTAAAGGAGTAAATAAATAATACAACTCATGAATTATATAACAACCTTTGTGTTTCAATTTATTAAATTCATAGGAAGAAGTATCCACCCCAAAATATAAATCACACATGCTCTGGGACCACATTAAATGTAACAGTGACGATGCTGGATGGCACAAGTGTTTTCACGGGTGGTGGAGGTAAGGTACAGATTGTTACAATATTAATGAAATCCGCTTGGCAATCAATGATTTTTGGGTTTTGTTTTGGCAGCTTAAACTGTTCGGTTCAAAATGAGAATGAGAAGTTAAATACATACAGTCCAAGATCTCTCTAATTAGTACGTTTGGGCCAAAACAAATGTTATACATCAATTAAGGGCCTTGATTTTTACAGTAAGAAACTGAACTACAGGTCTTTATAGGTGTTATATAGCTTTAGGAAATGCATGCAAGCAGTGACTGTTCTGGTGTAACAAAGACAGTGTCTTTCCTTATTATGCTAATAATCTCGACTGCTGTATGGTCTTAACCTTTAATGACATTTAGCTGTGTACTGGGAAGAAGTGAGATACTGTATTCAACCAAACTAATCTGAAGCTGGAAAAGTAGACCTAGTGGAAGAACAATGTTTAAAACCAAGCAAACTTTTTAAAGTGAGGAATATGATTATGAATATAATGTTCCACCAGTATAATGGACATGTATAACAGGGGGAGTGAGAGGAGAAAGAGAGAGAAAGGGAGAGGGAGAGAGTTGTAGAGAAGAAGGGGACGTGGGGAGAAGAGAGACTGGGAAGGGAGAGGAAAGAGGAGAGAGGGGAGGGGGGAAAGAGAAGGAGGGGAGAGATAGAGAGAGGTAGTGCAAACACCACTCAAGTGAAAAGGAACTGCATGTGCAAAAGTGCGTGCACTTCTTAGTAAATCTAGCTGTAATTGTTCTTAAGTAATCCTACTTCATTTTAATCAATATTAACAGAAAATCAACGAGTGAAATGAACTTGTAAATTTGTTATCTTTCTAGCATTCTCTGCTTCTGAGTTACCATACATTATAGAGGCATAGAGAGAGGGAGGAGAGGGCAATAGTGTGAATATGAATGAGCACTTCAATAGTAGTAAATATATACCCTTTAGTCATCATACCACAAAATTCTTCAGATTTAACTGCTACCCCCTTCTGGCCTCTTATCTCACCCTTACGTCCCGTGGTAAACCACCGTAGAAAAAGCATTATTCTGGGAAGGTTTTTCCTACTGATCCCTATTCTACTTGAGAGACGTTTGAGGGCAAGTACAAAACAAATTCAATATTTCATGGATAGTGATGCTCTGCAGATTCCTGACACAGACAGAGTTGTCAATAACTATACAATGATACAGGCCCGCATTAACGTACGCAATGGGACCGGAGCATGTATGTAAAGCGAAAATGTACTAAAAGTGAAGCACTACCTTTTCCCACTTATTGATGCATGTACTGTACTGCAATCGTCATATACGTGCATAACTGATGTAAATAACGCATTTGTAACAGGCTCTATAGTCTCCCCGCTTGCGCACAGCTTCGGTACAGGTAGGGAGCCGGTATTGCTGTTCAGGACGTGATGACAGGCGCATGCGCGAGCTGCCGTTTGCCTATTGGGCGATATGTACTTACTCGCGAGTGTACTTAAAGTGAGTGTACTTAAAGCGGGGTGTGCCTGTATTTACTAATCGTGCAGTACAGTACCTGATGTTCAATTTCGGATAGGAAGGGAAAAAATGTTCCCACAATTTTAAACAGCTGCTTGAAAATGACAAACACATGCACTTATATTTCTGCTCGCACTTATCAGAAAGATGTCAGCACACAGAGTATTTTCTTTCATTATTAAAATCCGCTCATTTACTACAAATCTTGATTTATTTATATTAACTCCCTAGTAAGAGCAAAGAGTTTCATTCACATGGTTTTCTGTGTTTATTCTTCATGGGCTCCACTATATCACATCAAATTAATTCCCCTTCATCCAGTCATCCAGACAGAGGCCACTGGGAGAGGTTGAATATTCTGCACTTGAAGGCCCTGACACAGAACTACTTCACCTGTTCTTTCAACTGCAAACTTACTCTGAAAACAGAGATTCAGATCCTCTTAAACTAATCCGCCTGAAGCTTTTAAACTCCACGCCATTGTTAACAGTTCACTGCTGTTTGTTTCTGCAAAGTTGCAAACCCTTTAAGAAAAAGCTTGATATAAAACCAAGCTAATATTGCCATAATGGGAGCGAAAGGTCTTACCTGGTCACTGTCATCTTCATCACTGCTTAACTTCAGGTCATCTTCTAACAGTCTAGAAGAGGGAAAAAATATTATCAGAACATTACACACTGGCACAAGCTGCTCATGTCTGAGACAAACAGTGACATCCTGATAAGGATAAACTGGCGTTAGGATGTATATATGGTATTTTACCTCATATGCAGTTCCTTCCTGCCTCCTGGTGATGGTCTATTTACTAATGTCTCCCAGCCGCAAAACTGGGACAAAATTAGTGTTAAAAACAGCATCATACAGTATTTAAAAAGAAATCCCATTGAAAGTAGTGGTAGTGTGTAATTCTGGTGTAATTCGTGTGCGCTGGTTTTGTCCCAGTTGGAATATTTTAGTGAACTTCCCTCAAATAGGTCAGTAGTTCTGCAACATCTTGGTTACTGAGGATAAACAATAATAGTCTCACTGTGGTCCTAACGTCCTTAAAGATGTAATACCTGCTACACTTAAAAAAAACAAAAACATGTTTTTCTTAATGTCTTAAAGTGCTGGTCTGGGTTCCCCCGACTACCCATGTTCCCTATCAATCAGCAGGTTTGTCCATTGAGCAACAATAAATTCCCAATGGACACAGGGTGGCCACAGGGTCAGGCCAGCTCTGACGGTCAATAGAAAGGTGCAATTACAGATGCGACTTTCTGTATGTTACCCTTCGGTAATATTTGTAGTTGTTAGTGTCAAAATAGCACATTAATACTACAAATATATTGGCAACGAGTTACATAGTAGGTTGAAAAAAGACATGTGTTCATCAAGTTCAACCTACTGGATGCTAAATTTAAACAACGGATACTTTATCCTATATCTATTCTTACAGTATATTGATCCAGAGGAAGGCAAACAAAAAAACCCCAGTGACATACTGTATCATCCAATGATATCTCATAAGGGAAAAAATAAATTCCTTCCCGACTCCAAGAATTGGCAATCAGATTGCTCCCTGGATCAACACCCTTCCCATGTTTACTTATTTGGTATATCCCTGTATACCTTTCCTTTCTAATGTCCAACCTTTTTTTGAACAAATCTATTGTATCTGCCATCACAGTCTCCATGGGTAATGAATTCCACATTTTAACTGCCCATACTGTAAAGAATCCTTTCTTTGTTGCTGGTGAAATCTCCTTTCCTCCAACCTTAAGGGATGACCTCAAGTCCTTTGCACTGTCCTTGGGATAAATAGTTATTTTGAAAGCTTCTTATACTGTCTCCAAATATATTTGTATATAGTTATCATATCCCGTCTTAGACGCCTCTTTTCTAATGTAAATAAATCTAATTTAGCTAGCCTCTCCTCATAAGTTAGATTGTCCATCCCCTTTATAAATTTGGTGGTTCTTCTCTGCACTCTCCCAAGTTCAATAATGGCTTTTCTAAGGAGTGGTGCACAAAATTGTACTCCATATTCAAGGTGTGGTCTTTGTAATGCTTTATAAAGTGGCATAATTAATGTTTACTTCCCTTCCATCTATTGCCCATTTAATGCAAGATAAGATCTTGTTTGCCTTTGCAGCTACTGGATGACATTGGGCACTATTGCTAAGCCTGCTGTCTACAAGCACTCCTAAATCCTTCTCCATCAAGGATTCCCCCAATTTATCCCTGTTTAATTTGTAAGTTGTTTGTTTATTCTTGCTTCCCAAATGCATAACCTTACATTTATCTGCATTAAACCTCATCTGCCATTTACCTGCCCACGTTTCCAGTCTCTCCAAGTCCTTCTGTAGAGAAATTACATCCTACTTGGATTCTACTACTTTACACAATTTAGTGTCATCAGAAAAGATGGAGACATTGCTCTCTATGCCAACCTCAAGGTCATTAATAAACAAGTTAAAAAGCAGTGGTCCCACTAACAATCCTTGAGGTACTTCACTCACAACTTTAGCCCAATCTGAAAAAGTTCAATTTATGAAACCCCTCTGTTGTCTATCCTTCAACCAGTTTTCAACCCAGGTGCATATATTTTTACTGAGTCTAGTTTGCTTTATTTTATACACCAATCTCTTGTGTGGAACTGTATCAAAAGCCTTTGCAAAATCTAAGTGGGTCCCTGGATGAGATAAGTTAAAAAATAATAATTTTTGAGAGGACTGCTGCTTTAATATGTCTTAATAAATATTTTTTTAATCCCTTTAAGCTCTGACCAGCAAATCTATGTGTTTTCTTGTATGATATCGCACTCCTAAGATATCTGCTTGTCAGTTTTAGATTTATAAGTAATAGAACTCCTCTGTAAATAATGGTTGTAATGCAATGTGCATAATATGAGTTCTTGGGAGAAATTTAAAAAATAATGAAGCCAAAGTCATAAATTGTCAAACTGTTTTACAGTACTTTCCAGTGTCTCTCAAAAACCTATTTTATGGGATAACATCCGTAATCTTTCTTCTTTATAGTATCAGGTTCAATAAAATGCTTAGTATATGAAGACTGAGCTCACAAGCACTTGCTGTATGCTGTGATATCTTTTAATGGAACTATGCGGTTTTGAAACCTCCGATCACTATAATTTAATCTACTGTATGACTGTCATGACCCTTAGTTTAAGTGCTTCACTGATACCATGTATCTTTCATGTCAGCCCTTGTCATGATAATATCATGAAATATTAAGTATTTTAATTAATCTAGCATACCAGAGGTTAATGTTGGTTAAAAATTATCTTAAATACATAAAATTGTCAAAATACATATATTTTTTATTGTAGGACGGACCGCTGTCCATGCCAAATTTTATGTGCTGATTTAGGGACATGGATACCTGGATTTGTAAACGAGAGGATTGAAATATAGCTGTCCTGATACTATAAAAAATGTAACATTAAAGGAATGGCTTTATGATCTGTGGAAAACCATGTGGTGTGGCCTACAATTTTTAAAACAAAAATAATAAAACTTTATTACATCTAAGAATAATACACAATTAAATATTATTTACAATAAAAAGATAAAATCCCTGTTGTGGAACGGCAGCATGATGATATACTGGAGTATATATATAGAAATCTCAAATGTGTAAATAAGCGTTTGTAGATGTAACTAATATATATATATGTATAGATGTCTCCAGTGGATATATCTGACCGTCCTTGTATAGGATATATGATCAATAGTAGGTATCTAATATGTATAGTGCACTTAGGTCACCAATTTAGGAGTCATCTAATAATGCAACCTATAGGGCACACGTCACTTAAGACTAGATGTCATGCAAAAGCCTGGTGTAAGGCTCTATATCTTATAGATATACAGTAAGAAAATAGCGGCAAATAATGAAGCAAGATGGTGTTTAGTCTTGAGGACAGGTACATATAGATACACATGCATATGGGTACATGTGAATCAGGGAATATATCAATTAAATGGTCTACTGTATGTAAGTATATTCCCAATAGAAGCAGTATGTAGCTACAGTATATAGCATATTTGCACAATGCAGAGTGTCCGATGCCTCTCTGTGTAAGGGAGTGCATAGGGCTGTGCCTCTCTCGGGTTTTGTATGTATATGAGGTCCCCGTTTGTGTGGTATCCAATGTGTATAAACGGAAATGCTGTTGCCACGGTTGATAGGATATGAGGTGTGCCATTTGTGAAGGATGTTACGGATTGAGGGGATATACTGTATTGTTCATTTGAGGGACTTTGCGAACTGAAGAATATATCAGCTGGATAGCTGTGTGTATTAACCCGTGCCACGTTTTCACAGGTGTGCCGTACGTGACACCTTTAAAAGGTATCACACAACCTCAAATAAATCTACATTTCCTAAGGACTAAAACAGACCCTAGGGGCCATATTCTATACCTGCCGAAGCGGGCGTTCGGACGATTTTCAGACGAAAATCCCCACTGAAATTACTCGAAGAGCTGCTTACCCATATACTGTATAGAATAAGACCCTAGAACTTTGAACTACACGCAAGGGTTTGTATCCTATGATACATATTGCCAATATTCACTTGAAATGATTAATTGCATTCATTACAATGTTTCCTATCCACTCAGTGTTATAGGGGCCTGCAACTCATTGATTTATACAAACAGAAAAGCATTGATAGAAAAATGTATTTATATATTCTCAATACGGTATGTTGTACAAATAACCAGGCATTGGGAAACAAAAACCTGCTACCATCAGAGTATTAGTTAGAAGCATCACATAGTTTACATACACATACGTTACATACAGATGTATCAGGCATTATTATTATTATTATTATCTATTAACGTAAAATAACACGTTATCTCCTTTGTTGTTGCTCTCAGTAGCGCTACTGCTAAATAACGTGTCAGTGTTAACGCCACACATTGAGTTAATGTGTGCAATAACGGCTGCTACATCTGTACTTGCATACAGAAAATAAAGGTCCCTTTTCAATATGCTGTTAAGCTGTCTTCCCCATGCTGGAGAAGATTTTAATAGCATTCATTTCCATTTAACTGAATACAGCGAAAATCTTCTTAGGTATGAGAAAGAAGTATTTCTTGTGTTGTATGCAAATGCTTCAAATAAATTAAGCTGAGCTCTTTTCCAGTACAGGGAAGACAACTGCACGGCATATGGAATCGGGGCCAGAATTCTCCCGTTTGGAAGAGAACTATTATCTTTCAAGCATTACTTCAGGAGGCATACTCTCAAAGGGATATTTGTGATGTAAGTCATTAAGAACATGTGACTTTTAGGGGCCATAAACCTCTGATGCTGCCAATGCAAAATTATCAGTAAACAACAAGCAATTTGCCCCAATACAAACCTGATATTTAGAATGATCTATGTGTAACGCCTCTTTCCCCAGCCAATAAAACAGTGTCAAATAAAAGTGTATTAATTCAGTACATGTGATGCTCAGCATCTCTATTTATTTCTCTTGGGTGTTGGCATCCGTGCAGGCTGGTAAACAATTGCTAATAAGAGATGGGTGTCAGGATCTTTTCTCACAAATAGTGTTTTCTTTATTTACAGTGAACAGCAAACATATTTCATCCCTGGGTGTCCATGCAGCATCCCTAAAGAGGCACGTTGCTTGTCACCCTGTCATCATGTACATGGCAATCCCTTGCCTAGCAGACAGCCTTTCCTACATCCCACAATACTCATTGGCAGAGTGCCCTCTTGCTTAAGGATTCACACCTGTCACCCTGACAGATCTTCGGATACCCACCCACTGGGTACAGGAGAACTATTACTCTAGCAGTTCTGGGGTGACACTCCAAGGCCCATATGCACAAACCCTCCTGTGGAGTACCATGTACATCCCCTCTTATGGGTAAGTGACACTAGAGTCTAACACAAATAGTTTCACACTAAAACAGGACTCGCACTATGTACAGCGAGATCCCCCATCCCTGTCTCCTCCAGGGATCTGAACCTAGAATGTTCTAGACTCAATACATATATTTAGTAGTGACATCACTAGTTACCATACCTATAGGGGGAGTGGTTTGAAATGTACTTAGTATCTTATACCCAGTGAGTGCTAGACCCATTCTAGAAGATGGGCGTGGCTAGGTTCTGCCTAATCACTCTGCACCATGTGATGAAAGAGGGGCGTTAAAGTGTTGCCACCCATATAGTTATCCCTCTAGTGAAGTGGCTTTCAACCTTTTTTTGGTTAAGGAACCCCAGAATTAGATTGTGAAATTCTCGGGAACCCCAACCCTCTCCCCCCCCCCATTCCCCCACCCCGCCCCCATCGCTCATACCCCCCGTCTCTCGTGTCCCACACTCTCCCCCTTAGACTACCTCTCCCCCTTACGCTCCCTCTCTCTTCTCCACACACACACACTCCCCATCTTGCGCTCCCCCTCTCATTCTCTCTCCTACACACACACAAACCCTCTCTCTCCTACACACACGCCCCCTCTCTCTCCTACACACACGCCCCCCTCTCTCTCCTGCACACACGCCCCTTCTCTCTCCTACACACACACGCCCCCTCTCTCCTAAACACACACGCCCCCTCTCTCCTAAACACACACACGCCCCCTCTCTCTCCTACAAACACAATTTTTTTTTTAAAAGAGAGCTCCCGGCATGTGCGGCAAAAATCCAATTTTGTCAAAACTGCAGAGAGCGTGTGCTCTTAGCTTGGGGCCTGCAGTGCTGCGCCGATCCCAAGCTCTCTCCTCCTGTTAGTCAGAAGTTGAACCTGTCTCCCGGCGCAGACAGCAAGGATTGCAGTGACTGGGCAGCTGCTTTGCTGAGCTCGGGAGCCACCGGGTCACTGCTGCGTGGGGTGCCGCTGCACCACTGGGCCTGGCACAGCTGGGAGAGTTGTTCACCCCCCGTGGCTCTCCCCCCGTGGCGGCCGCAGAACCCCTGAGGGGTGCTCGTGCAACTCGGTTGAAAATCACTGCTCTAGGGCCCCATTTTCTAGAAGTGAATATAATAATCCCAAAGGGGGGTTACATATGCATAGAAATCGCTCAGTTTCACATCTCATTTGCATACATTTTTCAACCGATTTCTGGCAATACCTCCCAAAAAGGCAGACATGTTGCCTCCCTCAATAAGGCTTTTTTTGGTGGAGAGAGTTAGGATGCGCTTATAGTGCCGGCGACAGCGACGGCTTGGTCGCGATCGCTGGAAGTCACTTCAATTTGATTTTTCCAGTGACCACAGCGTGACGTCAGCGTCGCCGTTGCATCACCGTCGCCGGCACTATAAGCGCTGCCTTAAACTCCATGTGGTAAGACGAAGGATACCTGGGAAATGAGCAAATAAAAAATATGTATACAAAACATTATTCAAATGGCTTATTTGCAGATTTGCCAGTTATCTTTCTCACAAGTGTGCTTCCCAGCAATTTGGGCTGCAAACGGTAACAAATAGATAATGTTACTTTAGTAATATTAGGATACATTGTAGCTGCTGAGTTACACTGACTGAAGCAGCCATTATGTTAGGCTGCTTCCATACAGGACGCGTCTGCACGCTGAGCGATCAGATTGCCTAAAGGCAGTGATTGCGTCTATACAGCGTGCGGGCACGTGAGGGGGGAACGGGAGGGGGCGCGCAATGCGTGTGAAATCAGTCAAAACTGATTTCTCGAGCAGTCACGTGAGCGGTTCGCCCTCATCTGTGACATCACTAGCCCGCCCATAGACACGCCCCCAGACGGCGCACGTACTAAGGCCAGGGAAAGCTCAGCCTCCGCGTGCCTGCTGTGTCTATGGACGCAGCCTTAGTCACACAATCAGGATTTTGACAGATTTATGGCATGATTGCCATCTTAGGTAAGGATGTAGAATGGCCACATGCTTTACATATACAAACACTGTCATAATTTTTTTTTAAAGGATTGTAGTATTGCTGCTTTAAAGGCCTTAATAAATACATCGTTTGATATATAGACTTCTTCCTATCAATAAACTAATCGGCAGCAATACATCTGTTTACACTGCATAGGCCATAAACATTTTATATCAACAATAAAGAACTATGCATAATAGTTATTCTTAGATTTTAGAGCAAAACTGAAGGACAAAAGTGAACTTCCCCAGCTGCATCACTCGCTCGAGACAAAGCTTTGCACTAATAATAAACCTTCTGTTCTGCCTTGAGCAAAATTGGTTTGAGATGTTTTATGTTTCAATTCAACATCTTATCTCGCTAAATGTTGCAGTACCTTCTCATCAATTTGATAGCCCCATTTGTAATGCCTGAGTCTCTCAAAGAAATGGAAAGACGTTGATGACTCTTCTCACTCACTGAATGGTAGCTATTCTAATGTATGGATCCAGGGGGAGGGAAGGGAGCAGGATCGTCAGGAACACCCAGAAAGAAACATATAAATACAGATCATGGTGTGGTATGAAAATACATATGAGTCAGAAATCCGGAAATGCTTGGCTCTTATGAATAACCTACTTACAAGATGTAAGATTTAAACCAGCGTTTGTATAGGTAAAGATGAATATACTGGCTCTTCTATTTGGGATCGCAGACTGCAGCAGACTGGTAGTTTAAACGGTATGCCTGCTGAGACCTTCACTTTCACAGTACAGCAATCGCATTCATTCAGAGAAGAGAGGAAAACATAGGGTTTCACCAGGTAACACCAATTTTATCGTAGTAACATAAAACATATGTACTCACAATATATAATGTGAACACAGTCACATAAAGGTATCTTTTAGGGCAGCGGCGGCTTGGCAGATGGAAAAAACGAAAAGGTCCTCCACTCCACTCAGACTTCCCTCCGCGAGGGTGCCCCCTCGTCCGGTGCCGATGGATGGCGTCTGTCGTCACTTCCTGGCCTGGTGGTGACGACTTCCGGTACGGGCGGGAAGATCGGAGGGTTGGAGGGCTCGCCTAACCGTAGCTGCACCTCTGGGGTAGGAGCAGGTTGACAGACTGCTTCCTTCCTTGAATCGGCTCAACGCGTTTCACTGCATCCGCAGCTTCCTCAGGAGCAATGATTGTGTCCCATAATGGGTGTTACTTAAATAGCATCCTCAATTAGGACACTAATTGAAAAAACACTTGATTACATTACGCACAGATTCTCCCACATGGGTACACAATACTGTGGTCCAAAAATTACGGCGCATATAAATACACATATTAATTTTATTCACTCTCATATGAGAGGTTCTAAAAGGTAAAATATAAATTAAAACATATTATAAAAACTAAAAATCATCATTAAAACTCGGATAGTTGATAATTATTAGAGAAGGTCCGTACATAGAGGGAAAGAGAGAGAACATAGATTAGCAAAGTAAATGCAGTGTATATAAATCAGATAACAGCATATATATATATAAAATTAATAAAATTTCAATTAAATTAGATTATTTACATATATCAAGATAATTAAAGTGCAAGTGCAATATTTAGAGGAAAGGTGCAATCTCAAAATCCACATTAAGACCGTTAGGTGTCAGTGTATTTAGTTTATGTACCCAGTACATCTCCCTTCTGCTTAAGTCTAGATTTCTATCCCTTCCTCTCCAATGTTGTACTACATGCTCAATTGCAGTGAATTTTAATCCTGCTGTATTGGAGTTGTGGAATATAGAAAAATGCTTAGAGACATTATGGGACTGGATACTTCTTCTGATATTGCTCAGGTGTTCTAAGATGCGTATCTTAATTGCTCTTGTGGTTTTACCCACATATTGTAGCCCACATGGGCATTCGAGGAGGTAAATAATGTAATTTGAAGTACAATTCATATATTGTTTTATTTTGTATTCTTCATTTTTATTGTTACTCATGAATTTCTTTTTTTCTTGGTTTTTGTGTCCGCAGGCTTTGCAAGAACTACAACCATAGAAACCCTCCAATTTTTGGAGCCATCCATCTTTCTTTGTTTCCAATTTTTTTAAAGCACTTGGAGCTATCATTCCCTTCAGGTTTTTTGCTTTTTTGAAGATAACCTTGGGGTGCTGTGGCATATTGTCTTTCAGGATAGGGTCATTTAATAAAACATGCCAGTGTTTATTAATAATTTTCTTGATATTGTTTGACTCTTTATTAAAAGAAGTTAAAAATGCTGTGTCGAAATTTATATTAGGAGTTTTGTCTTTATTTTTAGGTACTATTAAGTCCTGCCTATTTAGACAGTTAGCCTTGTCAAATGCTGCGTCCAGGAGGTCTGTCTTATAGTGTTTCTCAACAAAGCGTTCTTTTAGAATGTTACACTGATCGTTAAATACTACTGTATCAGTGCAATTACGACGCATCCTTCTGAACTGATTATATGGGACATTGTCCATCCATAAATTCTGGTGACAGCTTGTACGTAAGATGTAATTATTACTGTCCACTTCCTTAAAATAGGACCTAGTTTTTAACGTACCATTCTCTATATAGATAGTGAGATCTAAATAGTTAAGGGTGGTTTTACTTGTAACAGAGGTGAATTGTAAATTGTAATTATTTATGTTTATACTTGACAAAAAGGAGTCCAAATTCTCCTGGGTGCCTCCCCAAATTAAAATGACATCATCGATGTAGCGCCGCCATAGGACAAGGACCTTTACAAACGACCTAAAAACACTTCTAGACAGGGGTAAGGAATTGGGTATACTCAATGAAAATGAGTATAAATTCTTGTTCAATGAGTATCCCCAATTACCGATATTTTATATATTGCCTAAAGTCCACAAATGTATGCAACAACCTCCCGGAAGACCGATTATTTCCGGTATTAATTCATTGACATCAAATTTGTCGGCTTATATTGATACCTTCCTACAAAACCATGTTAAAAATCTTAAATCATATCTGAAAGATACTACAGATGTGTTACATTTATTAGAGAGTATCACTTGGAATGATAAGTTCATTATGGCTACTATAGATGTCGCATCTCTGTACACGTCTATAGAGAAAAACCTAGGATGTGAAGCAGTAAACTTCTTTCTCAAACAAGATCAAGATATGAGTGATCAACAAGTCCAATTCATTCTTGACAGTATATGTTTTATACTTGATAAAAATTATTTTTGGTTTGATAACAATTTTTACATTCAGAGATGTGGTACCGCCATGGGAACGAGGTTTGCTCCCAGTTACGCCAATCTCTTCATGGGACTCTGGGAGGAGCATCACATATGGCCCGGTGGCGTCCTGGGGGCGGACCTTGTCCTATGGCGGCGCTACATCGATGATGTCATTTTAATTTGGGGAGGCACCCAGGAGAATTTGGACTCCTTTTTGTCAAGTATAAACATAAATAATTACAATTTACAATTCACCTCTGTTACAAGTAAAACCACCCTTAACTATTTAGATCTCACTATCTATATAGAGAATGGTACGTTAAAAACTAGGTCCTATTTTAAGGAAGTGGACAGTAATAATTACATCTTACGTACAAGCTGTCACCAGAATTTATGGATGGACAATGTCCCATATAATCAGTTCAGAAGGATGCGTCGTAATTGCACTGATACAGTAGTATTTAACGATCAGTGTAACATTCTAAAAGAACGCTTTGTTGAGAAACACTATAAGACAGACCTCCTGGACGCAGCATTTGACAAGGCTAACTGTCTAAATAGGCAGGACTTAATAGTACCTAAAAATAAAGACAAAACTCCTAATATAAATTTCGACACAGCATTTTTAACTTCTTTTAATAAAGAGTCAAACAATATCAAGAAAATTATTAATAAACACTGGCATGTTTTATTAAATGACCCTATCCTGAAAGACAATATGCCACAGCACCCCAAGGTTATCTTCAAAAAAGCAAAAAACCTGAAGGGAATGATAGCTCCAAGTGCTTTAAAAAAATTGGAAACAAAGAAAGATGGATGGCTCCAAAAATTGGAGGGTTTCTATGGTTGTAGTTCTTGCAAAGCCTGCGGACACAAAAACCAAGAAAAAAAGAAATTCATGAGTAACAATAAAAATGAAGAATACAAAATAAAACAATATATGAATTGTACTTCAAATTACATTATTTACCTCCTCGAATGCCCATGTGGGCTACAATATGTGGGTAAAACCACAAGAGCAATTAAGATACGCATCTTAGAACACCTGAGCAATATCAGAAGAAGTATCCAGTCCCATAATGTCTCTAAGCATTTTTCTATATTCCACAACTCCAATACAGCAGGATTAAAATTCACTGCAATTGAGCATGTAGTACAACATTGGAGAGGAAGGGATAGAAATCTAGACTTAAGCAGAAGGGAGATGTACTGGGTACATAAACTAAATACACTGACACCTAACGGTCTTAATGTGGATTTTGAGATTGCACCTTTCCTCTAAATATTGCACTTGCACTTTAATTATCTTGATATATGTAAATAATCTAATTTAATTGAAATTTTATTAATTTTATATATATATATGCTGTTATCTGATTTATATACACTGCATTTACTTTGCTAATCTATGTTCTCTCTCTTTCCCTCTATGTACGGACCTTCTCTAATAATTATCAACTATCCGAGTTTTAATGATGATTTTTAGTTTTTATAATATGTTTTAATTTATATTTTACCTTTTAGAACCTCTCATATGAGAGTGAATAAAATTAATATGTGTATTTATATGCGCCGTAATTTTTGGACCACAGTATTGTGTACCCATGTGGGAGAATCTGTGCGTAATGTAATCAAGTGTTTTTTCAATTAGTGTCCTAATTGAGGATGCTATTTAAGTAACACCCATTATGGGACACAATCATTGCTCCTGAGGAAGCTGCGGATGCAGTGAAACGCGTTGAGCCGATTCAAGGAAGGAAGCAGTCTGTCAACCTGCTCCTACCCCAGAGGTGCAGCTACGGTTAGGCGAGCCCTCCAACCCTCCGATCTTCCCGCCCGTACCGGAAGTCGTCACCACCAGGCCAGGAAGTGACGACAGACGCCATCCATCGGCACCGGACGAGGGGGCACCCTCGCGGAGGGAAGTCTGAGTGGAGTGGAGGACCTTTTCGTTTTTTCCATCTGCCAAGCCGCCGCTGCCCTAAAAGATACCTTTATGTGACTGTGTTCACATTATATATTGTGAGTACATATGTTTTATGTTACTACGATAAAATTGGTGTTACCTGGTGAAACCCTATGTTTTCCTCTCTTCTCTGAATGAATGCGATTGCTGTACTGTGAAAGTGAAGGTCTCAGCAGGCATACCGTTTAAACTACCAGTCTGCTGCAGTCTGCGATCCCAAATAGAAGAGCCAGTATATTCATCTTTACCTATACAAACGCTGGTTTAAATCTTACATCTTGTAAGTAGGTTATTCATAAGAGCCAAGCATTTCCGGATTTCTGACTCATATGTATTTTCATACCACACCATGATCTGTATTTATATGTTTCTTTCTGGGTGTTCCTGACGATCCTGCTCCCTTCCCTCCCCCTGGATCCATACGTTTTGTGAGGGAATCAGTGTATATTCCCTGGAAGGTTGAGAGTTTTTTCAGTTTCACCACTTATATTTATAATTTTTTTAGACCACCTGCACTGTGTTTAAGCGCCACTCTAAATCACTGGGTTTCAAGCTATTCTAATGTACCTGAATAATACACTCGATATATTTAACTTGTTTGTCCTTAATGCCAATATTATATCAGCAAGCCTATAACGGGTGGAGTGGTAGGTAGACATGTGAACACCTTCAAATATACTTAGCACATTTGTTCACGTTTTGCATCTTACATTTCTTAAATCTTCTCCTTGACCATAAATTCGTGAAAACAGACTGAGGCTGAACTTACAGTGCCGGGCGATGGCGAATCCGTTGCATGCGTTTATAGTAGGTGGGACGGCGACGTCGCAACCACAAATTTGGAAGTCAGTGAAATTTGATTTTTTTTGAGACAGTCGCCACATGTGACTGTTTCTAAACCAATCACAGAGCGCTGCCCTCCTCCTTGGTGATGTCACTGGCCTTGTCGCCAGCGACGTCGCTTAAAACTGAAGTTTAACTTTCGCCAGTGGCGACGGGTGACGTCATCGGTCGTGTCGCTGTTGCCGGCACTATAAAAGCGGCCTAAGGTGCAATATTTTTGCGAGATTACAGCAGAATTTCACCAATCTCACCAGAATTTCGCCATTTTTTGGCCAGAGTTTCACAAAAAATGGTAGTAGATGGTGGTATATAAAGGGTATATAAAGGGTGACGCAGCCTTCTTGGACATTGACTTTTAATGCATTACTAATTTATTTTGCAAAAACTGCCATTTGTAATTGCTTTTATTATACAACTTGAACATTTTGCCTGACTCACGGAGTTCCGCCTCTCAACCTAAAATGGTGAAGTATTTCAATAGCTTCAAATCAAGACTCCACAGCGTCATTGTTTCCTTTTGGTGGGATATGGTGAAATATGTTGTGATATTTTGCCCCAACGTGGTCATTGAATCCAATAGAAACTCTGTGTTTTAACGTGTCTCCTATATCTATACTCTTACTGTCTGCAAGTCTCCTAATATACCGTACCACTTAGACAGTATAATCTTTGAAGCTGGGACTCCTTATTACTAATGTTTATTACTCATATTTGGTACACTTATGTCTATGTTGTATTATCAGTCCCTATATTCAAATATCTCTTCTGAACAATGCTGTGTACAATGGTTGGCACTAGGTACATAAATACACTGGCGACACACTTTATTCGAGCTCGGCTAGTCCCACGAATTCGGGTATACCCGGGTGTATTGAGGTTTGTGACTGTTTTCTGCCCGAGTGCATTGCGTTATTTTCCAGGCAGGGATTGAAGCATTTTATTCCCGCTGGCTGCAATACTGCACAGTATATATATATATACTGCATTACAATTCATGAATTTATGCCATCTGGTAGACACGCGAAGCATTGCAGCCTATTAAATCCTAATCATTATCATTTAACAGATCAGCCGCCCATCAGCCAGGCATGAACCCAGGCTGGGAAGGCAAACGCAACGGGGCTTGTCAGAGGTGAGGAGCGGCGCATTCCAGGTATCTGCCAGGTACATACTGGGTATTTGCTCGAATAAAGTGTGTCGGTGCAGTATATACACACTTACATTAAGCAAAATGAATCCATCACTGCAAGACAACAGTCCAGTGGTGTGATACTCAGAAATAATAAGTTCCACTAATTTTTATTTTTGTACTATTACAATTCTTTCTGTTCTTAAATCATACATCTACCAGAAAGGGGCCCTGTTTCTAAACACAGTAACAGTCTTGTTTAATGACACTTGAGCCAATGCAAATCCAGTGCATGGTGATTACATGTTTTTCCAATGATAATTATGTGTACATTGTGAAGTAAAAAACCTAAAAAGTAATATAGTCAGAAGCTATGATCTCTCACAAGTATTATGCTTTAACACATAAAGGCTTTGCTAAAGTGGGATCAGTTAAGCTACAGATTTGTTTGCACTCTTCTTTGCAAGAATTGACAACAGTATTGAAACATACACTACAGTAACCCAATGGGACATATGCATGGAATAAAACAAGTGGTATTGTACTTTTCTCTTTACGTGAGTCTGTCCCAAGGGCGTAATAAAGCCGTCCTTGAAGTGCACTTAGCAGAAAGAATAAACTAAAGTTTCATGTGCCTTATTACAGAAATAGAAAATGTAACAAGCTGGAAGTAGAAACTGCACAAGAATACACCTAGCAGCCAGTCAGAAAGATGAAAACGTTTCAAAATGGTGGTGGCCAAATGGCCATAATCCTGTTCCTGTAGTGTGAACATTTTTTAAACATTCAATAAATCACATTATAGTGTTACTGACCCCACACTTATTAGGTCTTTAAAACAAGATAAAAATATCCAGCAGAAGATGCTGGCGAAAAGAAGGTTCACAGCTGCGAGAAAAAAAAAAGAGGTCAGGGCTGGAGGACAATGCTGGTTAAAATAATTTTATTGACACATCACAGTAGTGCACGGCAGGCTAGCAAGTCTAACGCGTTTCACGCTACAAGGCACTTTTGTCAAAAAGTTACTAAAGCATTACTGTGAAAAATATAAAAACATTTAGGATTATAAATTACATCACCTATAATGGTGAAATCTCACACAAAAATACACAACCTATTAAATTGCCTTGGATTATATATATATATAGATATATATATATATATAAATATATATATATATATCTATATATATATATATATCTATATATATATATATATATATATATTATGTTTTTCATGGTTGAGGTTTAGTCCTCCACCTGGGGGTCGCTGTGCTGGAAGCGGGAACGCTCTTTTCCACCAAGGTTTTATTTCACCCTGTAGAGACCCTAGCGTTTGATCTTTGTGCATGGGTCTTCTGGTTGAGATAGGTACTAACAATCTGTATCATACAATCAGCAATAACTTTTTGACAAAGCGCCTTGTGGCGTAAAACACTTTGGACTTGCTATCCTGCCGTGCACTACTGTGATGTGCCAATAAAATTATTTTAACCAGCATTGCCCTCCAGCCCTTGCTTTTTTCTCTCTTGGAGCTGTGAACCTTCATCTCGCCAGCATCTTCTGCTGGATACTTTCGTCTCTACAGTACCTTTGGGAGCACACTCAAGGTGTCCGGATCGGATGGGCCCCGTGAGTAACAAAGCATTCCCTTTGGATTTATGAACTGTTACTGTTTCCTCAACAGAGGACCGTACCGTTTTTCTTTGTGGAGTGTGGTTCAGTTGCTAGACCAGAGTGTTGTGGTGTTGCATGAGGCTTAGATCTACTGTCTCTATCCCCCCTCTGTGCTCATTAGATGCACTAATCCTACTAATTTCACTTATTAATGGAGATGTCAAGATTTTTTCAAAAATTCCTGCTACCAGATTAAATAATTTTCTCCCCGAGATGATGGACACGGCCCAGGTGAGATTTCTACCTGGCAGAAAGGCTGCAGATAATACGAGGAGGTCCATACATCTCATACAAACTGCAAAAAGTCAACATAATCCAGCAATGCTTTTAGCATTGGACGCTGAAAAGGCTTTTGACCGGGTTGATTGAGTCTACCTATTTGAGGCACTGAGATCTTTTGAGATTAAGGGTACATTTTTAAAAGCAGTCTCTTCCCTTGACCGACAGCCTTCAGCAAAAGTCAGTTACATGAACATGCTTGCCGACACCAACTTAATTAAGAATGGCACGCAACAGAGGTGCCCTCTCTCACCACTGCTCTTTGTGCTATTAATTGAACCACTGGCTGCCCACATCAAATCAAATAAAGACAGAAAAGGAATACAATGACATAAGAAAGTACTTAAGGTGTCACTCTTTGCAGACAATATCTTGTTAATCTCCAATCCCCCAACTTCTCTCCCAAACCGCTTCAATGAAATATATATATATATATATAAATATATATATATATATATATATAAAGAAAAGAAAAAAAGCGCCCAATCCTAGTGCATTACTGTATAAAAAATGGATTTAATGTTCCAAAAACTCAATGATTAAACTCACAAACAATGAAGATAAAAAAGCATGTATGAGATCAATACTAATGCTCCGAATGGTCAGCAAGAACTTCTCCTCTACTTTGCTGCTCCGCAAACCGGTGTGGTCCTCGTGAGTCTCTGTCCAGCAGGAACTCTTGGCACCAGTGGCTTCTCAAATTCTTCCCCCGGGGAACACACAGCAGATGTCCCTGGTTCCAAGCAGGGGGGAAGGAGGAAGGCGGAAGTGGCAGGACCGCAAATGGTAGCAGTCTTCGGTAGCTGTGGATGACCTAGAGTTTGTTTAGCAAATTGCCGCCACCTCACTCGAAGACTGCTACCATTTGCGGTCCTGCCACTTCCGCCTTCCTCCTTCCCCCCTGCATGGAACCAGGGACATCTGCTGTGTGTTTCCGGGGGAAGAATTTGAGAAGCCACTGGTGCCGAGAGTTCCTGCTGGACAGAGACTTGCGAGGAACACACCGGTTTGCGGAGCAGCAGAGTAGAGGAGAAGTTCATGCTGACCATTCGGAGCATGAGTATTGATCTCATACATGCTTTCTTATCTTCATTGTTTGTGAGTTTAACCATTGAGTTTTTGGAACATTAAATCCATTTTTTTAATACAGTAATGCACTAGGATTGGGCGCTTTTTTTCTTTTCTTTTTCTATGCAGGTGGAGTTGGGAGGTTGTTGGGCCCTATCAAAAGGCTGCCTCTTTCCTGTTTTAGTGCTTTTGATTTGCTGTATTGGACTTCATTTTTTGGACTCACACGGACATTATGTTCCAAGTATTGTGATTTTTATTGGTTTTATATTTTTTGTATTATTTTTTACCATTTTATTTGGGTTAAATAGCCATCCACAGCACTATTTTTAATTGGTTTCACATTATTTGCTTTGGCTACTTATGATGGGACATACATGTGTGGTATTTAGTGTAGTATATATGGTTCATTAACACATCAGTGTAGATCCACTTAGATTGATTTATTCACTACTAACTAGGTATATATTGTGACAAACAGCTTACTCCGGGGCTCCACCGTCTGTCCAGGACTGTTAGAACACGGTCTTTTAGGGTAGGTTAAATGACGAGGCATAACGTGCTGTTCCTTTAAACAGGCTATGCCTGGTTTATTCAGTCCCAGGCACTGAGATTGCCACACTGCATACACAAGAAACACAAGCAAAACAAAAGCCTGCTCACCTGAGCAATAACTTAACTGAGGTTTTACCCTGACTAGGATTGGGGCGGCTTATCCGCTTCCAATAAACAAAAATAAGGAACTTTGCAATTTGATAAAGGTACAAAATGATTTAACCTGTTTGGGGAGAGGCTTTTCCCCTCTCTGCTTCCAGCAGCCTTCCTGCCTCCAGTCTCTTGGGGAGAGGGAAGAGGAACCAGGAAACCAGCCTTAAATACCTGATTTCTAACTAGCAGGACAGGTGACAGAAATCAGGCAGCAGACAAATTCTGATCTGGATCCCTCAGTTCCAGCACTTGCCAAACTGTGGGATGGAGTGCATGCATTCTGAGGCTGCACTTTCAGCCTATACAGGATAGAAACTGTTCAGTATCCTGGGAGACCTATATATGGAATTTATTACCATACCCTGGTTTCTGTCACAATATGTATATGTATATATATATGCATATATACATATATACCTAGTTAGTATAGTATACCTAGTATATATATATATGATTCAAAAATGCTGGGAGCACTCAAATACAGCAGACTATATAAAAAATAAGAGAAAGTATACTTAACAGTAATTGAGGTGCACACAGAGGGACAGGAACGCCAAACCAGTCCAGTAAATATATAACAAAGAAAGGGTTCGCAGCACTCTCCAGATGAAAAAAAAAGACATTTATTTAAACATAGGGCAACCAATGTAACCT
The DNA here is from genome assembly GCF_040206685.1 of Ascaphus truei. NCBI lineage: Eukaryota > Metazoa > Chordata > Amphibia > Anura > Ascaphidae > Ascaphus > Ascaphus truei. Next base: position 243,139,929 of record NC_134485.1, on the reverse strand, counting down.
AGATCAACATATGTTTCGGACCCACAAGGTCTGAGACTGCTCCACGGAAACCCAGGTTTATCCAGAACCCTGGTTGGGAATCACTGGGTTAAAGGTTGTAAGAATGTAGATCCATTATCTCTCCTTTCTAGAGATCTGATTAATCCTATTTCCCCCTTTCCAATTGGGTTTAGGGCAATCAATTCCTTTACATATAAGACCTTCGGGATCTTGTCCATGTTTTATTTTAAAGTGATTAGAGACTATGTGTAGTTAATCCTCTCTTTATATTGTATACATATTCTGATAGTCATCTTTTTAGAGGTCTGCCTGTCCTCCCTACACATTGCCGGCCACACGGACACTCAATAAGTACACAATGAAAGTACTTTTACAGTTCATAAATCTATCTATTTTGTATTCTTGCTATGTGTTGTTAGATTTGAGAGTGTTACATTTTTTTAATGAAGCTGCATCCTATACATTTGTAACAGGTAAAGTATTCTTTTAGGTCATTCAGCCATGTAATTGGTTTTGTTTTTTTTGTTGCTAATGGGGCAACTTGAAGCTAGAGTTTCAAATGTTGTGCTTTTTAAAAGACTATTTGTGGCAAAAAAAAAAATTGCAAAGCCAGATCTCTGTAGAATTCTCCAATGTTTATTAATGATTTTTTACATTTTTGGAGCCATCGTATTATAATTCGTACTGAACGGAATACATTTTTCATGTTTTGTTACTTTAAACTCTTTTGAAAAGGTTATCAATTCTTCCCTCAATGTGTTATATTTACAGCATTCTCAATGTCTTATTATATTCTCTCTTGAAAAATGTTCTCTTTACAGCTCTCGCTTGACAGTCTCAATTTGAGAACAATTTCTCCAGAGACGGAGAAATTGACCCTGTGGTACAGTATGTTTTTATTCATCTATGATCATGATGGCTTGAGGCCAATAGATATGTATTTGCATTGACTGGTTTGTAAAATGTCTTATTATGCACCGTGTCGTTTTAAATGAACAATACTAGATCCCAAAAATCTCTTGTCTTTGGCAGCTAATGAGTTAATGGACACGAGTAGACTATTTAAAGCCTGGTAAGGTGAGAGTAGCCAGTATCCCTGAGGAGGTGACCCAGAGAGGATATGAAATGCGTTGGGTGGAGTCAACTTTCGCAGCAACACGTAGACGGAGGAAGAGGTTGACAGGTGACACAATAGGGGGAGACAATGTGTCTGCAACGTGGCTGCAAGGGGAGACAGTGTCAAACCCCAGCTGTAAACACCGACAACCCAAGTCTACACATGCTGCGGACAGCATTTTAAAAGGACACAAAATCAACCAGAAACTTTGTATATTTGAATTTGGTCAGGCCTGCATATTAAATGTGATAAAGTGGTTACACTATGGGACCTATGCAGTAAGCAGCGATAAGTCCCATATCGCCAGCTTCTCGCCAAAAAAGCCTACTGCGATTTAGTTAGCCCCAAGAATCCTTTGGGGGGGCATTCATCCACCTCTTTGCTACCTCCCTTCCCTCTCCCCCCCCTTTTTTTCTTCCTTCCCCTCCCTGCTTTTTGTCTTGCTATCCCCATTGTCATCCAAACTCCTACCTACAGTATTATATATTTTTTTTTCCGTTTTCAATGTTGTGTTTTCACTTTCTTTTTATTATTTCTGTGCATTCATAGTGTGATTGATATAGTGGCAGCCTACCCTTTCACTTGCAGAGGATCGTAGCGAAGCAGGTTGCCAGCGGAGGAGAGCAGGAACACAGCGCTATTGCAGGGCAGACACCGAAGGAGAGGCGTTTGACTTCACCGTGCTCGGGCGTGCTCCTCCCCGTACCTCCGAAGCCCCTGCGCGTGCGCTCACACACCATCACGTTGCCGCCACCTGCACTATCCTGTTCAGCCACCCGCACACATCTTCGGCTGCCCGCCCGTGCACATCTTCTTGGCTGCCCCTCGCGCACAGCGTCTGCCGGCCCGCGCACCCAGTTTTCGTCGCACGCTGCCTGCGCCCCCCTAAATAATCTTGCGCCTCATTGCCCCCCCAGTTTGCGCACCACTGCATTACAACACACACTCTCTCAATCAATCACCACATACATACACTCACCACATACACTCAATCAATCACCACACACACACACACCACACACTCAATCCCCACACACTCACACACTCAATCACCACACACACACACTCAATCCACACACACTCAATCCCCCCTACACTCAATCCCCCCACACACTCAATCCCCACAAACACTCAACCCCCCCCCCCCACACACACAAACTCAATCCCCACACACACTTAAATCACCACACACATTCAATCCCCCCCCACACACACACAATCCCCCCCACACACACACTCAAACCCCCCCACACACACAATCCCCCCCACACACACACTCAATCCCCCCCCCCCACACACACAATCCCACACACACACACAATCCCCCCGCACATACACACACAATCCCCCCCACACACACAATCCCCCCCCCACACACACAATTCCCCCCCCCCACACACACTCAATCCCCCCCCACACACAATACCCCCCCACACACACACAACCCCCCCACACACACACACAATCCCCCCCCATACACACAAACTCAATCCCCACACACAAATTCAAACCCCACACACAAACTCAATCCCCCCCACACACACAATCCCCCCCCCCACACACACACAAACTCAATCCTCCCCCACACACCCGTAGGTGTCTAGGGCGATCCCACCCAGACACGCTGCGGCTCGATAGCGGGGTCTGCGCCCAGATCTCCCGCCAACTTAGAATTGTCCCAGCGATGATAATGTGGCAATAAGGGAAACCGGAACCTACTATGGCCAGACCCTAGCTCTGCTTGTCTCTACGGGGACTCAGGGCCTAACTGGGCCTGGGGCATGCGGCCTAAGTAGGGGGCAGTCTGCCTCCCCACACCGAAGCTCCTTCTCCTCTCCAACTAACTCTGACCTGACGTGCTCACAAACACTTCCTTTTCCTCCTGGTCTCGCTCCTCATTGGCCCAGGCACACCACAGGTACCCGCACGGGCTGCTGGGACCTGTCGTGCTCTACCTCCTTCGCGGGCTTTCTCTCACCCTCGCTCTGCGCATGCGCAAACTCTGCTAGACTAAGTCTGTGCTGGCGCCAACCACAACATGGCGGCTCCCTTGCGCGGAACCTCCGTTATCGGAGTGTTCCCTAACTGCAACATACCCACACATAACAACAAAAGGGTGGAAAAGGGATCCCGGCTACATACTCCCCCCTGCGGATTCCAACGTCCCCGTTTGGACGATACCTTTGAACTGGTACAACTTTATATAATGAAAAATTGCATAACATAAGACACATCCCTCTCTTAAATCAGATTGTACATTTCGCTGAACATCACAATTACTGATTGTACGCGGCTGCGGGCCCACTGCTGAGCCTCATAGTGGGGTGCCCCAAACTGATCATAGGCCATCCTCATGGGAGGTTGCCCGTTCCTTTGGCTTCGCCTTAACAACTGTTCGGTCACCCTCTTGGGGGAGTGACTATTTTGGTCTTGAACCTCGAACTCTTCCGGGGGTAACATTCTCTATATTTTATCCTGCCTGGGTGCAAAACATGGGCTTAGTGGGTCCAGTGACGAATTTTCCGGAGCCACCCCCTGGGGCGAGCGCTCCCGTAGCCCTTTACCCGATGCTCCACCGGGAGGTGCTCTCTGTTGAGGGCCCCTTTGAGAGGTTCCCTCTTGTGGATCTTCCGGAACATCGGAGTTCCCTGACTCTTCTTCTGCCGTGGATATCTCCCCATCCAACGAGGATGACGGCCATTCCACATCCCCCTCCTCTACTCAGGGAATAGGGAGTAAATGATTCCGATGCCAGGTCTTCACCCGGCCCTCCGAGTCTTTAATGCGGTAGACTTGAAGGCCGTGCATTTGAGAGGCTACCTCGTACACTCCCTCCCACCATCGGTCAGCCAACTTATGTTTCCCTGGTACTCCCAGGTTACGGAGAAGCACTGCATCGCCAGGTTTAATATCTCTGTGTTTAACTATATGATCATACCACCTTTTATTCCCGGCATTCAGTTTTTCGGTGGACTTCTCGGCTTGTAGGTAGGCCCATTGCAGATTCTCTTGCAATCGCTGTACATAGCGGAAATGTGTAGTATTATGCACTCCATCGGTGGAGACTCTCAATCGTATGTCCACAGGCAGTCTAGCTTCTTGGCCAAACATGAGAAAGTAAACTGAGAACACGGTGGAGTCGTGTCGCGGGCAATTGTAAGCATGCACTAATGTTTCCACATGCCGACTCCATTCAGTCTTTTCCACCCCCGTTAACGTGCCTAACATGTCTAGTAAGTGATGGTTGAATCGTTCCGGCTGTGCATCCCCTTCGGGGTGGTATGGAGTAGTGCGGGATTTATTGATATGCAAGAGTTTCAGCAGTTCTTTGATTAACTTACTTTCGAAGTCTCTTACTTGATCTGAGTAGAGGCGTTGAGGAAGCCCATAATGCATGAAGTACTTCTCCCAAAGCACCTTGGCCACCGTAATGGCTTTTTGATCTTTGGTCGGAAAGGCCTGGGCGTATCGGGTATAATGATCCGTGATGACCAACACATTCCCTATGCCACGGCTATCAGGTTCGATATACAAGAAGTCCATACATACTAAGTCCATGGGTCCCGTACTTTTTAAGTGGCCCATTGGGGCGTCCCTGGTGGGTAAGGTCTTCCTCTGAATACACCGCACACACCATCGGCAGTGGTGCTCTACTGCTTCTCTCATCTTTGGCCAGACAAATCTATCTCTCACTAGTCCAAAAGTCTTGTCTACCCCCAAATGGCCGTGTTCATCGTGTAGAGCCTTCAGTACCAAGTACTGTAGTCTTTTTGGCAGTACTAATTGTCGTCTGTTCGGGTGATTATGATACTCCACAACTCGGTATAGCAAATTGTCTCGTATTTCAAATTTGTCAGCTTCTCGCATTAGTAGACCTCCTACATCCCCCGGGGCCTGTCGGAGGAGGGCCGGGCGATTTTGTTGGATGGCATAACGAATGGCCCCTGCGACCGGGTCTAGTTCTTGGTATCGTACCATATCTTTCCAGGCTATGATCTTGTCTGGAGTAACATGCATACCACTGGGGTCTCGATAGGCTTCCGGGATAGCGTTTGCCGTACACCCTAGAGAGTCAGCCACTCGTAATTCAGAGAATGCCACTTGGTCATTGACTATGGCAGCTGTACAACATAAGGCCCTTATTCCGGGTCCCGGAATTTCTTCCCACTGATCTTCGTCAGGGGTAGTGGCCAGCCCTGGTCGCCTAGACAGGGCATCCGCTCCAATGTTCAGGGGGCCTGGCTTGTATTTCAAGGTGAAAGTGTAATTGAATAGAGCGGCCAACCAGCGATGCCCGGCCGCGTCGAGTTTGGCGGAGGTCATGATGTAGGTGAGGGGATTATTGTCGGTCCGCACCTCGAACGACACACCGTACAAGTAATCACGAAGTTTGTCCACAATGGCCCACTTGAGGGCCAAGAACTCGAGTTTGTGCATGGGGTAGTTCTGCTCACTGACAGTAAGACTGCGGCTGATATATGCTACAGGTTGCAATCCCTCGGGATATTTTTGATGTAATACGGCTCCAAGGCCGTTGAGGCTAGCATCCACATGTAATATATACGGTTGTTCAGGGTTGGCATAGGCCAGCACAGGGGCCGCAGTCAGAATCTGTTTCAGATCCGTAAAGACTTGTTCACACTCGAGTGTCCATTTGTCCCCGAAGGACTGTCGGGCAGGTGTGGCCTTCCGGCCTGTGTCGTCCGGATATATTTTGAGGAGGCCGTTGAGGGCTTTGGCCCGTCTGGAGTATCCCTCCACAAACCTGCGATAGTAGGAACGATCGCAACTCCCCCACATTGTCAGGGTGGGGCCAATTGACAACAGCTTCTATCTTGGCGGGGTCCGTGGCAATTCCCTCGCCGGACACGATGTGTCCCACGTAAGTCACCGATGTCTGGCAGAAACGGCATTTATCCAAGGAGAGTTTGAGCCCTTCTTGCGCTAATCGGTCAAGTACTATCAAGAGTCGAGCCTCGTGCTCTTCCAGGGTTTTCCCGAAGGCTATGATGTCGTCTAAATACACAAGGCATTCTCGGGGGTTCAGATCACCTAGAGTCTTCTCCATTAGCCGCTGGAAGGTGGCAGGGGCACCACATATACCTTGGGGCATACGGGTGAATTGATAGAACCCTAGGGGGCAAACGAACGCCGTCTTCTCTTGATCCTCCGGGCTCATAGGTACTTGATAGTAGCCGGACCGAAGGTCCAGTACACTGAACCATTGGTTTCCATGTAGGGTATCCAGGATTTCTTCTATGCGGGGAAGATTATACTGGTCCGGTACCGTTCGATTGTTCAGCGTCCGGTAGTCAACACATAACCTCACGGTCCCATTCTTCTTTCGCACGACCACTATGGGTGAGGCGTAAGGGCTTCATGATTCCGTGACAATTCCGGCCTCTTCCATTTCATTGATCGCCGCTCGTACTCCTCTACATCCCTACGGGCTAGCTGACGGGAACGCTCCCGGAAGGGTTTGGTATCAGTCATCCGAATGGTGTGTTGGGCGTTGCGGCTACACCCCACATCCATTTCACTAGTAGAGAATACTGATCATCTTTCTTCCAGCTGTACTCGTAATCGTTCTTTCCAGGCGTCCGACAGTCCGGATGAACCCAAGTCAAAATCTAACGGCGATCCGTTTTCGTCCACTCGGGTAGTCTTTACCTGTACGGCTTCGCCCACGAGCTGATGGGGTAAACTCTCCCTATTCGCTGTCCCGCGTCGATGGCCATGGGGAAGGGTGAAAGATTCTGCACCATCACGTAAATTCGACGGGGAATGGCAGTTGGCCAATCCCGTAATTCCGGCACTAGCCGATATCCTCGGCGGACATCTTCTTCGGGTGTGCTTTCTAAAGAAAACAGCTGCTCCTTGTCTACTCGTTCAGCATAGGAACACCAGGCGGGTACCCTCTGCGTCTCGCCGGGTAGAATCTGGTGAACCCTCCCCGCCCAAAGAATCTTTGGGTTCGGGCACACCAAGGCATCCAACTTCATGGGGTGAGACTTCCCCGTGTTGAGCTGCTGTATCTCCAGATCCACAGTCACCAGCCCGTCGATGGGGTAGTCTTCATTGCTTAAGCCTCGTACTTTGATATGCCCTGCCGCTCTCAGAGGCCGCTTCTGGAGGTGTCTATCATAGAACCCCCGATATATGATGGTGACTTGCGACTCCGTGTCCAGTAGTGCGGAGGAGTAAATCCCGTCCACTAACACCCGGATCAGCGCTACCGGTCCCACGCGGTTACCTTCCTCTTCGGGGTCCTCGCTACTTTGGGTGGACACAGGAGTTTCTGGGCCAACCGCATACACCCCGCAGACCATGGCCTGGGGCGTGAACTTTTTGGGGGACGGACTTCGGTGGCGAGACTCTCCCATCCGACAATCGTAGGAGATATGTCCTTTCTTCCCGCATTTGTAGCAGGACATATCCTGGGGTGGGGTACGGCGGTCATACGAGGCGAGGTTCGTCTAGCGTATTTCGGTCGTTCGGGACCTGGTTTGTCCGGTGGGTCCTCCTTCTTTTCAGCACTTCCTTTTTGCTTGGTGCTGCTGACTGCTTTAGCCTTCTGGGGGGAGTGAAGCATAAGATGCGTCTCGTGCTCTTTGACTTGCTGCAAGAGTTTGATAAACGAGGGAGGGGGCCCTCGAGTTAGGTTGTCGCGAATCATGTTTGCTATAGGGTGAGTAGGACTGGACCCTCGTAGGTATTGTGTGTGGAGGTATTCGTCCATCTGGGAGGCGGCCACATATTTAGGATGCAGCAGGGGCCCAAGGGAGATTTGCACTTGGTGTATATAGGCAGACAGGTCTTCACCGTCCTTTTGATTGATGGCGTAGTATTTGGCCCACAAGGCCCCATCATCCTCGGTCACACTATAGGCCTCAACTAGGAACTCGATCATCATACGAGCGGTTAGGTCGGGGCACTGGTCTAGATGAATGCTGATCAATGTGGACGCCGGGGGTCATAAGCACTCCATGAGTCGTTGCCGTTTCACCACGTCGGTGCAAGACCATTCCTCCATTACTCCCCTAGTGTGCTCCTTCCACGGGTCTATCCCATCCTCTCCCGTGGGCACAGGTAGCGTCCCCGAGAAGGCCTTTAATTTCCAGTAGCTTTGTGAATGCGAGGCTAAGGTAAGTGATTCAACTAACGGCGGTAAACTGTAAGGGGCGGTTAACTGGTCTATCTTGTCAATGAGTTTCTGCAGCATATCACTACGCACCCCTACTTCGGCGGAAGCGCTAGACCCGGGATAGCTAGATTCTGACTGACAGCTAGCCGCCTCGCTCGCGGGGTAGTGAGCAAAAGGAAGTGTGGGGTCGTCGTCATCTAGTTCCCCCACAGGAGGGTCCCGAAGTGGATAGACAAACGGGCTGCCGCCAGGTGGAGCATCGGGCAGTGGCAGATATTGAGGGACTGCAGGTTCTAGTACTACTAGGTCTCGCCGGCAATCTACTAGCAAGGTGTTCCAGTTAGCATCTTGGTCTATGAGCACATCTACTATGCGGGCTTTGGCAAAACCCGTTAGTTGTCGTAGGGCCATTTGCAAAGTCTCTAAAGGTAAGGCCATGGGTACTCGTGTCACAGCTACGGTGCGGCGGGCAGGCGTGCGCATTTGCCGCGCCCAGTCGCGTATTTCCTGACGGGAAGGAAGGGCCATTGTGGCGGTAATTTTGTCTCAAGGGGCACCCCAGGTCTAAGATCTCAGCAGCGCCTCCAAATGTAGCCCTGCTTCCTAGCGAACACAGGCCACTACCATATGCTGTATTACCTGTCGGCTCACAGAGTCTGAGCCTCTGCCACGGAGAGCCTGGGGTACACACAATATCTAGAACTTGGTGCAGCGCCACCACCTGCGACAACTTCTGCCCGAGGGGAAGTGGGTCTTCGCAGGACTTGTATACATAACACACAATCACAGCAATATCCCTTAACTAATTAACTTTACTTGCATTAACCATATATGTTATACCAACAGGTGTCCCTCCCTAGAGGAGACACTATACTCGGCGTCTCGTTGAACGCTCACCCTCCCTTCTCCCTTCACCGGGTGATCCCATCCCGTGTCCAGTTTCCCTTGGGAATAGTTCTCCCACCCTCAAGTGAGTCAATGAATGTTTATGAGTGTGACTGCGCAGCCACTGTGTCCTGAATGAAGGATGGTACCGTTGGTGCACTTTAGAATTACCTGCCGGGCACTCCAGTACCCGGTGCGGCTACAATCTTCACAAAGGATCAGCGAGGTGTAGATGACGTCACCCGTAGGTGTCTAGGGCGATCCCACCCAGACACGCTGCGGCTTGATAGCGGGGTCTGCGCCCAGACCTCCAGCCAACTTAGAATTGTACCAGCGATGACAATGTGGCAATAAGGGAAACCGGAACCTACTATGGCCAGTCCCTAGCTCTGCTTGTCTCTACGGGGACTCAGGGCCTAACTGGGCCTGGGGCATGCGGCCTAGGTAGGGGGCGGTCTGCCTCCCCACACCGAAGCTCCTTCTCCTCTCCTCTCCAACCAACTCTGACCTCACGTGCGCGCAAACACTTCCTTTTCCTCCTGGTCTCGCACCTCATTGGCCCAGGCGCATCACGGGGACCCGCGGGGGCTGCTGGGACCCGTCGTGCTCTACCTCCTTTGCGGGCTCTCACCCTCGCTCTGCGCATGCGCAACCTCTGCTCGGCTAAGTCTGTGCTGGCGCCAACCACAACATGGCGGCTCCCTTGCACGAAACCTCCGTTATCGGAGTGTTCCCTAACTGCAACATACCCACCCATAACAACAAAAGGGTGGAAAAGGGGTCCCGGCTACATCTGCATATAAATGCCAGAAATGGAGTGCTATTAGGCATGGCAATATATACTACAAACAAACACAAACAGAGCCCAGTGCTACATCCAATGGCAAAAATACACAGTGAAATACCTATATATCTCTTGAATAAAAGGGTCATTTAGTTTAACACTTTGTCCAAAGCATTGTAAGCCTGCGAGTACAGGTTATTAAGAATTTTAATTAGTGTTAGGACCTTTTGTGGTCATGCCTTGAAGGGGCTCACAGGCTTACAATGATTTGGCCAAAGTGTTAAACTAAATGACCCTTTTATTCAAGAGATATATAGGTATTTCACTGTGTATTTTTGCCATTGGATGTAGCACTGGGCTCTGTTTGTGTTTGTTTGTAGTTGCCATTATTTGGAGTGAGGAAGGAATTTAATTTTCCCCTTACGAGATACGGTATCATTGGATAATGTTTCACTGTTTTTTGTTTGCCTTCCTCTGGATAGTAGTGTAAGCACAAGTATAGGATAAGTAATTGTTGTCTAAATTTAGCATTGGTTGAACGTGATTGTCAGATTTCGTTTTTCAATCTAACCTACAGTACTATGTAACTATAACCAGGCCCAATATCATATACTGTAGTCCAAATGTATTATTTTCTTTTGTGATACATACAGTAACTGCCAAATGTTGCACTGTTTTTTTTTTTGGTTCACTTTCTCTAGATCAATATAAATAAATATCCCTCCCGGTCAGAATTTAGAAAAGATTGAACTTGATAAGATAAGTTGCACCCACCCTTCTTTCCTTCTACCCTACCGCAGCATACAGTAAATCACTGTTGACGGCGGGTGAATTCTGCAGTCACGTTCCTGTGTATAACATCCTGACTACATATGTATATCTTTTTTTCAACCTAAACAATGTGTCACAGTCTGTGAGCACCAATAGCCAACATAATACAGCTGAACCCCGTTATAGCGCGACCCGTTATAACGCGAATTCAGTTATAACGCGGTTTTCACGTGGCTCCCGTTTAAAAAAAAAAAAAAACACACACTCACTGCACACACTCTCACTGCACACACTCACTGCACACTGCACACACCACACTCACTCCCAGCACTCACTGCACACACTCCCAGCACTCACTGCACACACTCACTGCACACTGCTCAAAGCACACATTCTCACTGCACACTGCTCACAGCACACAGCACTCGCAGCACACTCACAGCACACAGCACTCGCAGCACACTCTCACAGCACACAGCTCTCACAGCACACAGCTCTCACAGCACACAGCACTCACAGCACACAGCACTCACAGCACACTCTCACAGCACTCAGCTCTCACAGCACACAGAACACAGCACTCACAGCACACTCTCACAGCACACTCTCACAGCACACTGCTTTCACAGCACACAGCACACTCTCACAGCACTCACAACACACTCTCACAGCACACCTCCCACTCCCCCTCCCCCTCCCTACCTTTGGTGTCGGCTGCTGAGATCGGAGCGGAGCTGGCATCAGGAGGAGGGGGGGGGGGGTGTCGGGAGGAGGGGGGGTGTCGGGAGGAGGGGGGGTGAGTGAGGAGCAGGCTGGTACTCGGAGGGCCGCATGGGCTATGCCGCGGAGGGCCGGTAGGTGTGGGGGCCTGGGGGGGAGGAAATGGATGCCGGTGGTGGGAGGTAAGGAGCAGGTTGCGGCTGGACTCGCCGTTGCTAGGGGACGTGTAGGGCTTCCGGCCACCTCTTCCTTCCTTCCTTCCTTCCCTCCCTCCCTCCCTCCCTACCGATCAGGCGCGTGGCAGCCATTTTTTTTTAAAAATTAGCGCTACCCCGGTTCTAGCGCGGTCGGATCGGGTGGCCCCCGAGGACCAGGCTATAACGGGGTTTAGCTGTATAAGTAAAGTAGCATTGTTATATTTTAGCTCAATATTCACTCAAAAGTTCAAAATACAGTAGTTTCTTGCCTGACCCTAAAAAAATAACTTATATGTCAGCAAGTCATTGTCGTTCTGCATTAATTCAGGATATGATTTTAACCAGACCATACTAATTTTTTTTTAGCAATATCTAAAAAAAAATTAAAAGTGGGGTAGATTTTGCCCCCCAAATCAATGTGTATGCACCCCAAAGATTGCATATGCAACAATAGAACACACTGTTTAGATAACAAAAAATGATAGTATACAAATTAACACATATACTAAAAAGGGAGAATTGTTTATAAACTACAGAACATGCTGGCACTTCAAAAGCAAACAACATTTAGAGGCCTCTGTCTGGCAAGAACTCACATTTATATCCGTGTCAGCTATAACACGAGGCTATCAAAGCTAGTATATAAAACGTTTGTGCTTTTCATTATTTATTTACTCTAATAAATCTAATAAATCTTAATTTTCTGCCGCACAGACAGCACCACGTTTTCATATTTCAATAATAATAATAATAACAACACACTACTTGGATTTAAGATTGTGATACTTTATGGCTCCAATATTTTATAAAACTATTAGGCAAGCCTGTAATTCAATTCCCTCAGCTTTGGCATCGGATCTGGCAAATGTTTGTTTCAAGATGTCCTGAGCCTGTAGAATTAAATCTGCTGATTAACAAATTTCACATTTCCAGGTCACATGCAGACTACCCTTCAAGTTCCTTAAAGCAGACATACAGTAGATATCCTCAAGCAAGTAAATGGACCTCCTTGTGATGGAGACAGGAATATTACGTGAGTTTGGAATCCCTTCATCCTTGGGCCACTTGGCTCCCTTCCTCCAAACAACCTCAAGGAGACATTTACATCACATCTTATGACCTAGTAGAAGGAATTGATTTTAAAGGAGCTCAAAAACATGCAATTTCTCATTTTAACAAAACACAAAACCCCAGCAAGCTCTTTTTGGGAAACCCTGAGCCCCCACAATATATATATATATGTATACTGTATAAGTGTCAAAATGGAGTGCTATTGAGCGTGGCAGAAGTGAACAACAGACGTCAGAGAAGCCCAATGCTACATCCAACATGACAAAAATACACAGTAAAATACTTATATATTCTCTTGAAAAAGGGTCATTTAGTTTAACCCTTTGGCCATTTCTCATTTTGTAATATATAACTAATGTAAATGAAACAGAAGGATACTGCTTATAAATGCAAATACTGTACTGTACAATTTCAAGAAATGATATAATATATGTATAAATAGATCATGCAATAACTATTACTGCTAACATTGTCACATGTAAGAACGTTAAAGTAGCATTCCATGCTGCCCCTTTTTGTTACATTCTTTTTGGAAGGGAACGACTGTCCCTGAATTTGTGGTCCCACAGAGCTGAATTCCTGTAGTCGCAGTTGTCCAAGCTGTTTCTCAAGACCATTGGTGACACAATTTGGCCATATGTGTCAGTCTCTTCCTGGCACCCAAACGTTTGTTACAATGCCAACACAGAAAATGCTAATAACTCGGGAACTGGGGGGAGACCCCAAAGGTCAAAGTTCAGGTAAATAAACAGAAAACAATTTGTCAAGGATGACTGATTTAAAACATATATTTTAGAAACTGATGCTCTATGAATCCTTTGGCTGCCAGAAATGGCTGCAGCACATTGCATTACAGGTCCCTCTGGAAGTGAACGGGTTAAGGTAGCAGCAACCCACTGCCCCAGCAATGTCCCACTCTGCCTTTCCCACTCGGACAATTAATGAAGTCTTAATTGGGCATTGTTACCCTGCACCTTACCATACTGAGAATGGCCTTCAGAGAAAGTAAGGACAATGGGCCGCTTTCTTGGTCTAATATCGATAATTTGCCACTTTTCATGTTTTCATGCTTAACACTTAGGGGTCTATTCGAAAAGATCCGAATTGTGACAAATCACTTCTAAAGTACACTTTAGAAGTGAATTTGCATGTTTTGCTATTTTGTAAGCCCTTTTCACATGTCCAAATAATTTTTTTTAGAAGTGTTTTCATTCTGGCAGTGCAAACCCGGGCGGAATGACTAAAATCACATTTTTTGCTAACTCGCTGTATTCTAGTAGCTCTGACAACCCTGTCACCCAGAGCAGCTGCTCCAGCATTAAACTAAACCAGATGTTGGGAAACTCCACTGTCTCAGGTGTTTCAGGTGTCCTTATTTTAATGCACAAGGAACATTGAACTGGGTACCAGAAAGTGGAAATAATTTGCTTTAAAAGCAACAATACAACGATCCCCCTTTTTTAAAAATCTGCCCTGAATAGCAGAGGTTGTGGGTTCTAATACTGGTGGGTCTGACACTTCATCCCAAGGGCCCTTAGACTGATTAGTATTAAGGTTATATTTTAGAATGTTTGACTCCTTTAAACATACTTTAGACCAGGCCTGCACAAAATATGGCCCGCGGGCCCCATGCGGCCCGCCTGGCCTCTCTGTGCAGCCCGCGATGACTCCGGCCGAATGCCAGTTAATTAAATAAATAATAATTAAAAAAAAAAAAGTTTAAAAAAATGGCGGCGATTTTTCAGCACAGGCATCTCTCCTTAATTTATTTGGAGGGAAGTTTGAAGGGACATAAATACAACTGGAGATACTATAAAGTTAGGTCCTCCTCCTCCAGGTCCTCCTCCAGCTTTATGAAAGATAGCGCTTTATGTTTGATAAAGTGCCATCCACGACGGGAAATGCGTCAGAGGATTTGTTCATTTTTATTTGTTTGCGCTGTGCTCATTAAACAGTACTTTTACCTACTTGCCCCTCCAGCCCTTCCACTTTTTCTGTGCCTCGCTTCTCCCCTTCATGTGTACAAGAGCTTTTCACAGTGTTTGCCAAATAGAAGTCTGTGATGTTTCAAAAACTCTATACTCTACATAATATATACAAGAAGATCTGGCATGGCATTCCATTAACATGTATTACAACCTTTAATGACTCCACACATCTCCAAGAGCAAAATGGCATTTAGAACTTTGCACTACAGATGTAGCCCAGGTAAAAGATAGGGAGAAGTTGAGTACATGCCTAAAATGATACAACCCTAAACACAGTAATAACTAGAACAAGAGTATAAACTTGGTACACTCAATATAGTTTCAATGTAATGAGCAAATGGAGAAGACTTATGACAATCATATCAGAACTTACTGACGGTTGTTTTCAGCTGTGCGTGTAGAAATTGAGATAAATAACACAAAATGTGTGACTTGTATATCCAAGTGAACTGGTCACCTGTGGATTTTATGACAATCCCTGTTTGAAGATGGCATGAAGATGATGAAAGGTGTTCAATAGAAAGCATGAGTTAAGGCTGAGGAAATTAGTGGCGAGGGAATGCTTCACCACCAAAAGGCTACAGAGATGATACAACGGACAAATTAATTGAAAGGAAAATCCCTGCAAGCCAATATCATAACTTTATGGTTGATGGGGATGGGCATCTGGCTGGGACCCGTTCTGCTTCTTAAAGTTGGTCTCTAAAGTTGTTGAAATGAGAATAATGGGGAGCAATTTCCTGGAGGTGATTTGTGTAACAGTGTGGCGGTAGGGAGGGTTTGGCCCGGGATTAACGGGGTTACCCCCCAAGGGCCCCCCCTCTAACCTCGCCAGGGAGACAAGGGGTTAACTGGGCAGAGGCCCAGAACTGTGACTTAACCCTTGCTAAATAACATGAAAATGCTTATTCCCCTGTGTAAATGATGTTGTTGCTGGATCAGGGTCTGCATAACCCACCCACTGGGACTTAAGGGGTTAATGAGCTACAGTTTAAGGAAATCCCACTGTATTATGTCCTTTAAGGAAATCTGGACTTCAAAGGGTTAATTGAAGTTGAATGTGAAAAGAGAAGGTTTTAGAACCCCACATGATAGATGCAGATGGGGGAATGCAAGCTTTTGCCTAAATATTGGTTCTCTGTGTTTTAAAACTGCCCTGCAGTTGATTTTGTCCTGGGATTTAAACCCAGGTTGGTGACAAAAGGCAGTGCTGAATAAACAGTTACCTGAAAACTGGTATTTTGGTAACGGAGTAAGCCAGGACCCTGAGCCTTGGGGTACAGCCTCCGGGTCACCCCCCAAGTACACACATATTAAAAATATAACTTTGTCATAAGAGGGACATATATTTTTGATAAAGTGACTTTTTGCAGTTTTTGAAATACACAGGCAGAATGCTAATAATGGTGTGCTAATGTACAGGCAGAATGCCTGTCTTTGTAATGCGTAAGGAGCCAAATGGTGCCTCATATGAGTATTCACTGGAAGTGTATATCAACAGAGAGGTGTGATACATCGCCCTGATCAATAGGTAACTGACCTAATTGGTTATGCGAAAAGCAAAAGCCCACTTCAAAAGGTTTATTGACGTGGCCAGTAGGATGCTAAATAGGATATTCTGCTAGATTTGAGCCTGGCTTCCCAGGGGAATTGTTTATGCGGGAAGCAGGCAAAAGGAAGGGAAGGGTTTGTTATTCACACCTTCCAGCAAAAGGTATCCCCCAACAGGATATCAAAAGTGAGTAACTTTATTAAATATAAGAATACTATGAGATGTCCTTGGCTGAACCGGCTAAGAATTACATAAGTGTATTGGCGAGAGTAAGCCGATCTTGGGAAGTCTAAACATTGAATATGTAACTGCTGCTAAATGCCAGATATTAATATCTCTATTAATGTTCATATTACAATGTAATTTTTGGTCTTCCTACGAGCGTCAGGTGTCCCAGAATGCAGTAATATATCTCACCTGACTGTATGTATTACGGAGCGGAAGTTATGCAATGATTTGCAGTAAATATGAACTTTTGGTTAAGTCTGAGACCCCCCAGAGTTCTACTGCAGATGTGCCAGCTAGCAGGGGGGCCTGTCCTAAAATGTGTTCCCCCACCAAAGATTGGCTGGAGATAATTGCAAACCAATCCCAGGGTCTTAATGTTACAGATAGAGGGACAAAGGGTTTATAACCTGCTGTTTCCCATCTATCCTTTGTCTTCATTTTTGGTCGCCATGCAATGTCTTGGGCTGATTGCTGGATGAAACTGCCAGTTCAGATGGGACTGTTTTCATTATTTTCATCTTTTACGTAAGTGTCTATATTTTGCCTGTTATTTGTACATATTTGTTGTGTTCACCTTTATCAAGGAATAAAATCACTTTATTATATCTTAAGTCTCGTCCCAGTTCAAACCCAGGTATATATATATATTTATATATATATATAGTTTTTGGTGTAAAATTACAGCCTGTCGCAAGCTACCGTGACAGGCTTGTAATTAACTGGTGGCAGCGGCGGGATTGAACTGGACCTGGATTACAGTATTCTGCGGGGTACTGTGATCCAGTGGGAACTTGATGGTAATTGCAAGTTCCTGGGACTAAAGATATTGAACACACAGTGTACAACATATAACACAAGATATGGCACCTCCTCACTGTTCCCCTACTTGTGAGAAGCATTTCCTCCAGAACCAAAGTGCCGGCCATCCGTCTGACTGGAGCCGGGCACTGAGACCAGAGGAGTGCATCAAGTCGGCGCGGGGAGCAGCAGCCAGCAAGGCTGAGAGAGAGACAGCAATGGGTGAGCATGAAACCCGGCAGGCTGAGCAAAGATCCACAGCTGAACCTGCTGTAACCATCACACCGCCCGGAGAGCAGGGAAGGGACCCAGCTCCGGGACGGCAGAGACTTGTGGAGGGAGCGGGTGGTCTTGCACCAGGAGAGGTATTGGCCGTTGCGGCGGCCAGTCCATTTTACCCAGAATTGCTGGCCCTGATGTTTGCACACGGAGAGATGTCCCCAGCAGAGCGGCTCGAGCAGCTGAAGCTGGCGATGATTCGACTCGCTTATCCCCTCCCAGAGCCCGGCGCTCCAGCAACTCCGCTCTGGACTCCATTGCCCCTTGCTGGGGTTAGTCCACCGGCGGCGGAGAAGCCCTGGAATGAGCCCGGCGCTCAGGCAACTCCGCTCTGGACTCCGTTGCCCCTTGCTGGGGTTAGTCCACTGGTGGCGGAGAAGCACCGGCAGTCGCTGCGGCACTGCCAACAAATGGGCCACAATAATGCCCAGTGCGCTGACCGTGCGCGGTCAGGCGAAGAAGCCCCTCAGGGCCAACGCTCACGAGCTGCGGAAAAGATGACCCAGTTAGCGGCATCCTCTGATGGCTCCCGCCCAGCCGGGGCGACAACCCTCCGCGGGACGTCTCCTGGAGAACCTGGACGGGCTGCATCAGCAACAGCGGCGGAGAGCAGCGGCCATCCACCTGATCCCGGCGGAGAACCAGCGGCGGTGGCAGAGAAGACGCCGCCACTCCGGCATCCTGCCGGCGGCAGTTTTATTTGGGGGGAGGGACAGGGTTTGCGGGAGGGGGTTATTTTACCAAGTTTGCATGGAGCTGAGTTCCTCCACAAAGACCTGGGACCCTTGTCCTGCACCGTTTTACCTGTACCCAACCCGGGCGCTGTTGCGGCAGCGGCCCGGCGCTGCCCAGCCCAGATGGGGCCGGCGGCGGCCGCTCCAGTCCCCCTGCAATTGGGACCAACGAAGGCGGCGGTCTCTGCGGGGACCAGCAAGGTAAGCCAGACCAAGTCGCAGACTGACTCTGACTTATGTTTCCCTATGACTGTACCCTGTTGTTTCACTATAGGGGTGACTGGGGGGTGGCAGGAGATAGGGGTACCAGGGGACGGGAAGGAAGGGCAGCAAGTGAGCCAGCCAGATTTCCCCATTACCTTGGCGGAGCGGCATGGGGACCCTCAGTTAAGAGTCCCACTGTTGCAGCCTTGCTATGGGCTGGAGGTATCCGGGGTTGTGGCAAAGTTAGACCACCCCCAGATCACCTGCCAGCCAGGAGCTAAGGTGGGTGCCTCTGCACCAGCAACCCTGAGCTCACCTCCGGTAATGGGGGCACAGCTTCAGGGAGAGGGGCTCGCCCCGTTAGCACCCAGCTCTAGGGTAGGATTGCCTGGGAGAGGGTTGGGTGGGCCAGTGGGAACCGGGGAGGGAAGGCAGCAAGTGAGCCAGCCAGATTTCCCCATTACCTTGGCGGAGCGGCAAGGGGACCCTCAGTTAAGAGTCCCACTGTTGCAGCCTTGCTATGGGCTGGAGGTGTTCGGGGTTGTGGCAAAGTTAGACCACCCCCAGATCACCTGCCAGCCAGGAGCTAAGGTGGGTGCATCTGCACCAGCAACCCTGAGCTCACCTCTGGTAATGGGGGCACAGCTTCAGGGAGAGGGGCTAGCCCCGTTAGCACCCAGCTCTAGGGTAGGATCGCCTGGGAGAGGGTTGGGTGGGCCAGTGGGAACCGGGGAGGGAAGGCAGCAAGTGAGCCAGCCAGTTGTCCCCATTACCCTGGCAAAGCCTCAGGGGGTGTCTCAGATCAGCAACCCCCTGTTGCAGCCTAGCTATGGGCTGGGGGTATCATGGGCAGGGGCCAGTTTGCGCCACCCCAGAGATACCTGCCAGCCAAGAGCTGAGGCGGTTGCATCTGGAGAGATGCCCCTGGGGTCATCCCCGGTAATGGGGGGACAGTGTCAGGGAGAGGGCCTCACTCAGGTGTCCCTAGGGTCCAGGCTAGGATTAGCTAGGGAGAAGCGGAGTGAGGGGAGGCTGCAGGTAGGTAGCCCGCAGCAGATCTCAGTGAGAGGAGGGCTAGTGGTAGCCAGGGAGGGAAAGCATCAGGTAGTGACGCTAGAGTTTCCCGTTACCCTGGCAGAGCCCCAGGGGGTTTCTCAGATCAGCAACCCCCTGTTGCAGCCTTGCTATGGGCTGGAGGTATCATGGGCAGGGGCCAGTTTGCGCCACCCCAGAGATACCTGCCAGCCAAGAGCTGAGGCGGTTGCATCTGGAGAGATGCCCCTGGGCTCATCCCCGGTAATGGGGGGACAGTGTCAGGGAGAGGGCCTCACTCAGGTGTCCCTAGGGTCCAGGCTAGGATTAGCTAGGGAGAAGCGGAGTGAGGGGAGGCTGCAGGTAGGTAGCCCGCAGCAGATCTCAGTGAGAGAAGGAGGGCTAGTGGTAGCCAGGGAGGGAAAGCATCAGGTAGTGACGCTAGAGTTTCCCGTTACCCTGGCAGAGCCCCAGGGGGTTTCTCAGATCAGCAACCCCCTGTTGCAGCCTGGCTATGGGCTGGGGGTATCATGGGCAGTGGCCAGTTTTTGCCACCCCAGGGATACCTGCCAGCCAAGCGCTAAGGCGGTTGCATCTGGAGAGGTGCCCCTGAGCTCATCCCTGGTAAGGGGGAGACAAGGTCAGGGAGGTAGGTGCACTCAGGTAGTTCCAGGGTCTGGGGTAGGATTGCCCAGGGAGGAGAGGAGTGCAGGTGGGCTGCAGGGAGGTAAGCAGCAGGCTGAGGTGCTGGGCCTAGGGGAGGCTAGGCAGGGAGGCACCGTGGAGCAGGGGGAGATAGGAGGTCAGTGGGGTGTTAGGCAGCTGGCAGAAGCTAGGGATTGGCTAGGTAGGCAGAAAGTCCCTTGCTCTGACGGGCCAGGAGTGACCCCCCTGACAGATTCCCCAGGGTTCCCAAAGGAGGGGCTGTGGGTAGATAGGCAGCCAGGGAGGAGAGTCAGGAGTATGGCGAAGCAGCTACAGGGTGGCACAAAGCCAGGGCAGGTAGGGTCCCTACAGACTGGTGACATAACCCTTTCCCAGACTTGGTTGACAGGGAAGCGACGGTCTGTGCTGGATAGCTGGTCTCCTGCAGATGCAGAGACATGCCAGTCTCTGGGCAGTGTGCAGCCTGGACTGCACAGGAGCCCCTTTCACCATGGACTTGGTTCCCAAGGCACTGGGTGGGGGGCAGAGGGAGGCAAAGGAGAATGCCCGGCTTTGCAGGAACTGGACTTTACAATCCACTGTGTACTGGTCAATGCCGGAGGACAATTTTGCCAGGCCAATCCCTCAGGACGTATTGAGTGCGTCAAGAGCGCCAGTGGTATCCCAGGGCCATGGGGAGGCCGCTGGGGTACCAGGGGCCCTTGAGCAGGGGAGGTGTGGCGGTAGGGAGGGTTTGGCCCGGGATTAACGGGGTTACCCCCCAAGGGCCCCCCCTCTAACCTCGCCAGGGAGACAAGGGGTTAACTGGGCAGAGGCCCAGAACTGTGACTTAACCCTTGCTAAATAACATGAAAATGCTTATTCCCCTGTGTAAATGATGTTGTTGCTGGATCAGGGTCTGCATAACCCACCCACTGGGACTTAAGGGGTTAATGAGCTACAGTTTAAGGAAATCCCACTGTATTATGTCCTTTAAGGAAATCTGGACTTCAAAGGGTTAATTGAAGTTGAATGTGAAAAGAGAAGGTTTTAGAACCCCACATGATAGATGCAGATGGGGGAATGCAAGCTTTTGCCTAAATATTGGTTCTCTGTGTTTTAAAACTGCCCTGCAGTTGATTTTGTCCTGGGATTTAAACCCAGGTTGGTGACAAAAGGCAGTGCTGAATAAACAGTTACCTGAAAACTGGTATTTTGGTAACGGAGTAAGCCAGGACCCTGAGCCTTGGGGTACAGCCTCCGGGTCACCCCCCAAGTACACACATATTAAAAATATAACTTTGTCATAAGAGGGACATATATTTTTGATAAAGTGACTTTTTGCAGTTTTTGAAATACACAGGCAGAATGCTAATAATGGTGTGCTAATGTACAGGCAGAATGCCTGTCTTTGTAATGCGTAAGGAGCCAAATGGTGCCTCATATGAGTATTCACTGGAAGTGTATATCAACAGAGAGGTGTGATACATCGCCCTGATCAATAGGTAACTGACCTAATTGGTTATGCGAAAAGCAAAAGCCCACTTCAAAAGGTTTATTGACGTGGCCAGTAGGATGCTAAATAGGATATTCTGCTAGATTTGAGCCTGGCTTCCCAGGGGAATTGTTTATGCGGGAAGCAGGCAAAAGGAAGGGAAGGGTTTGTTATTCACACCTTCCAGCAAAAGGTATCCCCCAACAGGATATCAAAAGTGAGTAACTTTATTAAATATAAGAATACTATGAGATGTCCTTGGCTGAACCGGCTAAGAATTACATAAGTGTATTGGCGAGAGTAAGCCGATCTTGGGAAGTCTAAACATTGAATATGTAACTGCTGCTAAATGCCAGATATTAATATCTCTATTAATGTTCATATTACAATGTAATTTTTGGTCTTCCTACGAGCGTCAGGTGTCCCAGAATGCAGTAATATATCTCACCTGACTGTATGTATTACGGAGCGGAAGTTATGCAATGATTTTCAGTAAATATGAACTTTTGGTTAAGTCTGAGACCCCCCAGAGTTCTACTGCAGATGTGCCAGCTAGCAGGGGGGCCTGTCCTAAAATGTGTTCCCCCACCAAAGATTGGCTGGAGATAATTGCAAACCAATCCCAGGGTCTTAATGTTACAGATAGAGGGACAAAGGGTTTATAACCTGCTGTTTCCCATCTATCCTTTGTCTTCATTTTTGGTCGCCATGCAATGTCTTGGGCTGATTGCTGGATGAAACTGCCAGTTCAGATGGGACTGTTTTCATTATTTTCATCTTTTACGTAAGTGTCTATATTTTGCCTGTTATTTGTACATATTTGTTGTGTTCACCTTTATCAAGGAATAAAATCACTTTATTATATCTTAAGTCTCGTCCCAGTTCAAACCCAGGTATATATATATATTTATATATATATAGTTTTTGGTGTAAAATTACAGCCTGTCGCAAGCTACCGTGACAGGCAGTATACCAATAAAACTGAACTGAAAAGGACTACATTCCAAAGGTTTTCCACAGTGACTAAACCTTGTTGTTTCCATGCTAATAAATTGACAGTACAAAAAAAGTTCTCTGGCAGTCAGTGTGAGGAGTCTGTGAAACAAAATGTTTCCAACATCTGACCTCAGGCGCAGAATTTCTTCCATACAAAATTAGATTTATTTTGATTGGCTATGTGCCAGTATTATATATGTAATTTCCCCCCCTCACACAACTGCATTTCAGTTTAAACTATAGCCAGTGATCAAAGTGTGAGGGTAAAAAAGCACTTATACTTCTGTTAAATCACGGACTACTACATTTTTATTCACAATAACAACATTACCTGCAATGAAGAAACGTTTACCCCAGTGGAGCTTTTGACCCACATTAGGGAGAAAAAACTATGCATAGAGATGCAAATGTGATACATTATATTATAAATATGCATGGAATGTACCTCCTCCCTCCTACTGATATTCCCCAAATCGCATACTAGGGCACACAGGGCATTTTTTGGAGCAAAGTGTCTTTATACCTTAATTCAAAACCATGGAAATGCTTCAAACCAGTTTTGATTTGAAATGTCTCTGATATATAAAACCCATGTGACTAGATGACAGTTTGATGCTTGGCAAGGCTGTTTGATTGACCGAGGTTGCACAAGACACAACCAGATTCCCTAAAGAGTCCAATTATATGAGTATGTCTCTCTTTGCATGTATCATATGGCCATAGTTATCTTTCTGTTACCCCATGCCACAGAAAACACTCTGCCATCTCTGCGCAATAGCTAGTTTATGGCAACAATGGAAGCACATGTTACTCACTGAGCCTGCCACCAGCCTTTTGCATACTGTAGCTAGAAACTTGTACAAATATGGTCAAAGGACAAGGGCAGGGCTGCCAACAGTCGGGGAGAAAGGGTAGTGGCGTCTCAGGCCCCAGGGGTCAGGGGGCCTGGCCTGCGCGGCCGGGCGCCAGATAATTACATAAATGTAAAAAAAAAAAGTTAAAAAAAAATGGCGCCGATTTCCTCGCGGTCCCGGCGCGCATGCGCTCCCAACGTGGGACGGAGGGGGAAGAACCAGCTCCTCCTGCGGTGGCCCCTCCCCCCCCCTGCTCCCAACGTGGGATGGAGGGGGAAGTAACAGCTCCTGCTTTCCCCCCGCGGCCAGATTTCCGCGCTCCCCGTGAGCCCACCTCCCGTGCCCCCAAGCCCATCTCCCCTCCCGGGCAGCTGCCGCGGGGATATCGGGGGCAGGAGGGGAAAAAGTCCGGCGGCAAGCTGCACCCACCCGGTCAAGGTAAGTCACTGTCACTAACTGTCACCCACCCAGTCACTGTCACCCACCCAGTCACTGTCACCCACCTAGTCACTGTCACCCAGTCACTGTCTAGTCACTGTCTCCCACCCATCCAGTCAGTGTCTCCCACCCACCCAGTCACTGTCATCCACCCACCCAGTCACTGTCATTCAAGTGTCACTGTCACTCGCCCACCCACCCAGTCACTGTCATTCACCCACCAACCCAGTCACTGTCATTCAAGTGTCACTGTCATTCACCCACCCACCCAGTCACTGTCATTCACCCACAAACCCACCCAGTCACTGTCATTCAAGTCACTGTCATTCAAGTGTCACTGTCATTCACCCACCCAGCCACCCAGTCACTGTCATTCACCCACCCACCCAGTCACTGTCATTCAAGTCACTGTCATTAACCCAACCCACCCACCCACTGTAATTCACCCACCCACCCACTGTCATTCACCCACCCATCGTCATTCACCCACCCACCCACCATCATTCACCCACCGTCATTCAACCGTCATTCACCCACCCATCGTCATTCACCCACCCATCGTCAATCACCCACCCACCGTCATTCAACCCACCATCATTCAACCACCCACCCACCATCATTCACCCACCCACCGTCATTCACCCAACTGTCATTCTACTGTCATTCACCCACTCAGTCATCCACCCACCCACCCAGTCACCCAGGCAGGCTGTCACATGTCTTTTGTTGAAAATATAAAAATAAATAGCTTGCATTGTAATGTTTTTTTCTGTATCACAATAAGAAAACAGTTAAGTAAAAGTTATAAAAAAAAAAAAGATATTTTTTCGTGGTAGGTGCGCTATGGGTTCGGGGGGGGGGGGCTATGGGTTTGGGGGGGGGGGCCTGGACAAGGGTACATGTTCTTACTTTCTGTCACATCCCTTGTCCATTCTTCACCATTCCTATGTGAAGGTATATAAAATGCCCAACATATTTGGAAATGAATGTCTTACCTCAGGCAACTAAAAGATACTGTAGTTGTTCCAAAAAACTGATTACCCCTTTCGAAAATAAAAAGATAGCAACCACACAGAAACCTTATCTACAGAGTTTTCGTGTTGTTAACATAATGCATTGTGTGAAATAGTGCAGCAGCTGTCATTAAGCAAGAATTCACATACTGTACAGTCAAAAGATGATCATGCTGGTGTGGGCAATATGTTGATATGGGATGTTTTAGAATTCTCTCTGGATTGGTTAGATTGAATCAGCTCTTTGACTGAATTATTCTTTGGCTCATATAGCAGTTTGGTTATCCAAGACTGTGTTAAGGTAAACTGATGAAACCATGCAGGCATAAGACATCATTTGTCTACTGCCAGCTAGATAGTGTGATTAAACTGCCAGACCTCAGCTTCCATTATTTATACAACCTCAGCTGCTCTATGAAACACTAACGTTATTCATAACGACACATTTTTTTTATCTGAACCTCTACTGCAAACTTGAAGAGTAGAAAAGAAAAACAAAGCATTTCTATAGCATAGCATACATAGAAGAACTTCTGTAACAGTATATTGCTATTTTGAGAGAAGTATCACCCCATGTATAAATTCACTGTGTAAACAGATTGCACAGCAAACAACTGAGGTTAGCTTGATCTCTCCAATTAATGCAGTGGATTGCCAATATAACTTTAACTACAGTGTTCAGTGAACAAGTTCTCTGCCCTTTCAATACAGTATGTCACTATGTCATGACTCATTATGTCCATTTAATCCTGTCACTTTGATATAGAAGTATTTCGTCAACGATTGTTATGATTTTATTTTCTCCAATTAATCTCCACATTTTGATAATTTGCCACTCCTTATATCTGTATACTTATTTATACAGTATAGTTCCCCCCTTTAATGCATGGTATTTTTTCAGCTTGCTATACTTGGCAGCACATTAAACAAGTCAATGACATAAACAAGGAAAGGCAGTATCTACTCCACTATATGGCAGTAGGACCGTATGATTGCATAAGTCCTCTGTTAGCTGGTTTCTACAGTACATAGAGAAATTCTGTATCATTGATAGCCCTACTATTTTGGGGCAATCTATAGAAAGCCCTATGGCAACAATGTCACCATCCTCCTAAAGGTTTTATATTTTAACCATAACACCTGACCTGGGATGAAAGGTGAGATGTTCCATGCAATGTAGATATAAATTACTGTTTTTATGTACCAAACAGACTATTAAACCATTCAGGGCTGATGTGAACATTGCTTGTTAGCTCTTAACTAACAAGAAGTTATAGAGATAGACAAGAAGTTAAAGCACCAGTTGGATCAGCAATGTTGGACATAACACGTCAGGCCACTAGTGTATAATAATATCATACGCACTAAAGCCAATTGGAGTAGAAAGGTTGGAGCAGATAAGGTAATAATAGCACAGTGTCCTGGAACAGAAATACCCAATTCTGCCTTCTCTGTTTCACCTCCCACCCCCCCTTTCCCTTGTCAGTTCTGCCTGCTAGCTGTATTTGGATGTCAGATTTCCTTGCAGTTTCACTCCCAGTGCAGATGGAATGGATACATTATGTTGCCTTTTTCCCTCCAACCTGTCACACCCCTGGTTGCCCTGGCAACATCTCCAGTCCTCCTAGTTAATGGGCTTTTCCATTCCCCCCTGTCCCTGCTGACAGTTAGTTTAGCCTTACCCTATTCCTGTGTCACAAGCAGTACCCACTGTCTTTTACTTCCTGACACTGGCAGAGTGAGTACCCTTCTATGTTACTCCATCTGGCAAGGCCTAATCCTTTTTACCTGCCCCTTATTATAAAGCACCACTACATACCATCCACAAGTGCCTGTATATGAATCATCCTTTCCCAATAAAGTGAAGAAAATATAGCAGGACTTTGTGTGCTTTGGAAAGGGGGCTGAGTTAAAGCTAACTGGAGCTATTCACACATCACACATGACCCTGGCTTCATGATAGTAAAAAGGATACTGTGTGCTTTGGGGACACACACAGGAGCAGCTACTCACAGCCTTTATACTAATACAGAGCAGTCTCTGCACACTGACAAGCAAGACACTGCCAACACAGAGCCCAGTGTCTACAGCAGTACAAGCAAGCAATTTACACTGTCAGATACAGAGCAGTCTCTGCACCCCAGGACAAGCAAGCAGCTTTACACTGCCAATACAGGGCACAGCTTCTACAGCAGTACAAGCAGCAGCTTTACACTGCCACATGGCCACACAGAGCCTGCAGCTTTACACAAGGCAGCAGCACTGCAGTCAGACACCCACCAGGACATGGGTCAAAGCCACCGGACACCTGTTAGTACAGCTACCCCTATGCTGGACCCTGCAGGACACCGCTCGGCATCATCGGAGACAGTCGCCCATCGGTGACGCAGGTAACAGACCGCACACCACACGCATTGGCTAAAGGCCTACATACACCTACAGCATGGCAGAACTCAGATCCCCACCAGACACAACGCAGGAAAGTGACCACTCAGACACAGAGACCGCTGCGCAACTGCAACAGGCGCAGGCAGATGCAAGGCCTAAATGGACAGTCAC
The DNA here is from genome assembly GCF_040206685.1 of Ascaphus truei. Taxonomy (NCBI): domain Eukaryota; kingdom Metazoa; phylum Chordata; class Amphibia; order Anura; family Ascaphidae; genus Ascaphus; species Ascaphus truei. Next base: position 243,112,425 of record NC_134485.1, on the reverse strand, counting down.
ACTGACACAAAAGGCTGCGAGAAATATGAGACTGACATTGAAGCGCACCACGCTAAACTAGAGAAGGCCTGGGAAACAACCACACTTGGAATACGCAATGTCGCCGGCGCTGGCAATTATGTACAACAGTTCGAGCAGGCAATAACTCAATTAAAGATAGATCACTGGTGCTACCAAGACCTGTCAGAGGCATACATCACTTACTTGACCAGGGCCAACATCGGCGAAAGCCTGCAAGAAAGAGACTTACAGAGGCACATTGACCTAACACGTGACAGCTGCGTGCGGACCGCAATCACAGACACGCAAAGTGAGAGAAAAGACCTTTTGCTGGAAACCGCATCACAGCGCTCCAGCACATCCACGCATTCATCCAGGTCAGCAAAATCCATGCAATCTAAGGCGTCCAGCGCAAACGCTACCAAGGCACGAGCCACCGCAGAAGCCGCACGCGCTAGGGCTGAATATGGTCGGAAAGAGGCAGCCATAGCAGCAGAAAGAGCGTGCATAGAAGAGGAGGAGCAGACAGCCGCTGCCACTGCCAATGCTGCAGCCGCCATTGCTGCCGCTGCAACGATCCCAGAACGCGACCAACACACCTCAGGCCTGACAGACATGGGCAAGTACATGATCCGGCGTGACATGGTGCAAACAGGACTTACCAACTTTGACGACCGTCCGGAGAACTACCGAATATGGAAGTTCACATTCCAAGACGCAGTCTGGGCTTCTCCGCAAGGGAAGAACTCAGCCTACTAACCAAATGGCTGGGGAAAGAATCCATAGAACATGCGTAGAGACTCTGGGTAGCAAATGTGAACTATCCCCAGGTAGGTCTTGACCTAGTATGGGGAAGGCTAGAGGAGTGCTACGGTAGCCCTGAAGCGGTCAAAGATGCATTCTTCAAAAGAGTCAACGACTTTCCTAGAATCACAGCCAAGGACTACTCGAAGTTACGAGAGCTTGGAGATCTGCTGCAAGAACTGGAGTTTGCAAGAACAGACCAATCCGTGACAGGTCTCAATGTCCTAGACTCAGTTCGCGGAGTAAGACCCATCTTGGAGAAGCTACCCTACAACCTCCAGGAAAGATGGACTTCACAAGGCTCTCAATACAAAAGGGAGAAGCAAGTCGCCTTCCCTCCCTTCTCATTCTTCTTGAGCTTCATCCACGCAGCGGCAAGGACAAGAAACGATCCCAGTTTCATCTTAGGTGCGCAGACCACATACAGTGCAACCAACCTGAGGAATGAGAGACCAGTGACGAGATACAGTAAAGCTCGAACACCCATCTCGGTCCACAGGACGGACGTGTCCCCCACGACCCAGACAAGTCCCGACCAGTCGGTCACTGAAAACAAGAATCCAAGGGACCCAAATAGGGAATGTCCCATACACAAGAAGCCACACCCACTTAACAGATGCTTTGGGTTCAGAATGAGGTCCCTTGATGAGCGCAAGAAGTTACTCTGAGAGTTGGGAGTTTGCTTCAGGTGCTGCGATTCCACAACCCATCTAGCCAAAGACTGTAAAGAAGCCATCAAATGTGCAGTGTGCAAAAGTGACAAGCACGTAACATCTCTACATCCAGAGGCTCTAACACTCCACCAACTCAACAACCCATCCTCCATAGCGGAGCATGGCGGGGAGGAAGGAGAAGGAGAGCCAACATCTGTCACGTCTCAGTGCACCGAGGTTTGCGGAAAAGGATGTGAATAAAAGGTCCTGCTCCAAAATATGCCTTGTCGCAGTGCACCCCCAGGGACAACCTGAGAGGGCTATTCGGATGTATGCAATCCTCGACGATCAAAGTAACAGATCATTGGCGAAAACGGAATTCTTCAACTTATTCAATGCACAAGACAATGCCTCACCCTACACCCTCAGAACCTGTGCAGGGGCAACAGAGACAACAGGGAGAAGAGCGAATGGCTACATCATACGTTCAGTGGACAACAGAGTGAAGATAGCTCTCCCCACACTCATTGAGTGCAACCACATGGCGGCAAACAGGGATGAGATTACCACACCAGACATGGCTCGCCATCACCTACACCTCAGAGGAATAGCCAACTACATCCCGCCGAAAGAACAAGGCGCCAAGATCTTGCTGCTGTTTGGCAGGGACACAAAGGGTGCACAAAGGGTGAGGTGCACAAAGTCCGTAAAAAGCGCAACGGACCCCATAACGCTTCAATCGGCCAAAGACGACCTAGGGTTGGTGATCGTGGGCAACGTGTGCATTGACAAAGGGCGCGAACCAGACTATGATGACGCCCGCAGAACAGCGATAACAGAATGTGGACACACATCCCTCTCCGAACCATGTCTTGGCCATCTCCAAGTGACAGGAAGGCCAAGTGAGAAGAAGAGACAAGGTCATACCCCTGAGATCCGCAAAAACATCTTCGCATCATTGGAATGTGATAATGGCCCAGGATGCTCAGTAGCCCAGACAACTAAGAATGATGAGTCGACTCCACTCAAGGAAGAAAGTAACCTCCTGAAGGTGACCGACAAAAGGATCGTCCAAAGGAAAAGAAACAATCGGACGGTCCTCCTGCGAGCAATGGCACAGCTAAGAAGTACAGTCATTCCTTTCCGCAGAAAACCAAGTGGCAAAGCAGCCAACCGACACAGCTGGCATAGCTGCAAAAGATCGCGCCCTGCAGGTGAAACTACAGGGGCAAAAAGACTGTTCTTTCACACATCTAAAAAGAGACAGTCGCAGAGACATTTCACAAAAGGACTTACAGTACAAGGGCAAAAGAGACTGTTCTTCGCCATGTCCAGGGAGAAAACAACCTCCTGAGGGCAGTTAACAAAGAAACACAAGGGCGTATCACCAAAATACGTGGAGACGTTCTTGTGCAAGAGAAATGCACCAATGACCTAGGGTGCACAGCGTTCCAGATAACAAGTGATGACGACAAGCAAACACCATCGATGGAAGATAGGGAATTCTTGAGATCAGTGGATAAGGAGCTCTTCAAGGATGGATCGGGCAGTGGGGTGACCGCGCTACATTTCGTCCGCCAAGAAGACACCTCCCAAACAACAAGGAACATGCCATCTCTAGGCTCACTTCGATCTGCCGCAACCCACAAAGGGACCCAGAGACCAAGAATCAACTTGTGGCCTTCACGCAGAAGATATTCCTTAGCAGACACGCAGAACCAGTGCCCTTACTGAAGGAAGGCGAAGAATGCCGGTACCTCCCATCATCTGGTGTCCACCACCATCAGAAACCCGGTCAGATCTGGGTAACGCACAGTTCCAATGCTCAGCACCAGGGAGCCTCTCCAAATGATGCCCTACTCACTGGACCAGACTTGTCAGACAGTCGTCCAAGAGTGCTGATCCGCATTCGCAAGGAGCAAAAAGCTATTACCTTCCGTCAAACACCAGGTGATAGAGTGACAACCTATCACGACCTGCACATCCACAAGGTGATGCCCTCTGTAGAGAAAACTACAGAGATAAAAGGACTGTTCTCTCACAAAGTTAAAAAAAAACAGTGCCAGAGACTTTTACACAAAGACATTGTGGTGCAACCAGTTAACCTGGAGCTGTGCATCCACCTGGCCTCCCTTACCAGAAGACTTTGGACAAAGGATTGGAAGCAAGTGATACCGGCCGGTATCACCTCGTTATGTGGACATGAACTCTCCATTGTTATGTTATGTTTGTTTGCAAATCACATATATTCCACATATTCCAGTTATATAGTGGTATCTCCAGATACCAGACGGGGAGTGTCTTGGAACAGAAACACCCACTTCTGCCTTCTCTGTTTCACCCCCCCCCCTTTCCCTTGGAAGCTCTGCCTGCTAGCTGTATTTGGATGTCAGCTTTCCTTGCAGTTTCACTCCCAGTGCAGATGGAATGGATACATTATGTTGCCTTTTCCCTCCAGCCTGTCACACCCCTGGTTGCCCTGGCAACATCTCCAGTCCTCCTAGTTAATGGGCTTTTCCATTCCCCCCTGTCCCTGCTGACAGTTAGTTTAGCCTTACCCTATTCCTGTGTCACAAGCAGTACCCATTGTCTTTTACTTCCTGACACTGGCAGAGTGAGTACCCTTCTATGTTACTCCACCCGGCAAGGCCTAATCGTTTTTACCTGCCCCTTATTATAAATCACCACTACATACCATCCACAAGTGCCTGTATATGAATCATCCTTTCCCAATAAAGTGAAGAAAATATAGCAGGACTTCGTGTGCTTTGGAAAGGGGGCCGAGTTAAAGCTAACTGGAGCTATTCACACATCACACGTGACCCTGGCTTCAGGATACACAGACTTGAAAAAAGTCGTAAATATAAGCTTCCTAATGCAGGAAGAATGACAGATAAAATGGGGAGCTTGAATTAATAGCTACAAGGGAGTAGTATAATATTATACAGTAGGTATTACTGAAACATGGTGGAATGAAACTCATGACTGGGCAGAAAAGAAAAGAATGCACACAATGCGCACCAGAGATTAAAAATAGTAAAATATTTATTAATAAAAAGTAACCGAGGGGATCCAACCCCACCTCAGTACATATGCGTCACAGAACTAGGTTCGGTTACAGAGAACCCAAACCCTATAGTTAATTAATACTGACTAATTAAACTAAGTCCACCAACCGCATAACACACAATAAACAATTAAATAATAAAAAGACAGTTTTCAGTAATCAGGATAATTGAATCCTGAAATGACTATGATATAGTTAAACAGCTGTCTGAGACTGACAGGGGGAGACGGAGACTTACACTGAAGCCCAGGACGGGTGCCGCGGCGGACGTATAGGGATCCGGACCACGCCACCGCAGAGATCTAACTACCGCCGGAGCTTCCTGCAAACGCCGTCTCAGCCTGTCAGAACACGTGCAGAATGATCTCCTGACGAAGCACATAGTGCAAAACGCGTAGAGGTCACGACAGGTCATTCTGGTGCGCATTGTGTGCATTCTTTTCTTTTCATCCAAGGTGCCCCCTTTCTGGGGGTCATCCTGCTTTAGGAGCCTACATGGAGACGCTCCGCACACATGCTGCAAGGGGATTTACATCTCCAACATACCATATATCTGCACCACGAGCGCTGAATTTTCTACATTATCTGCCCTCATGACTGGGCAGTTAACTTAGAGGGTTGTTTCGGAGGGATCGAGCAAATAGATGAGGAGGTGGAGTATGTTTAGAGGTTTTATATGGGCTGCCTAAAAAAACAACCACCTAATAATATACATGACATTTGAATAAAAACAAACATTTGCCAAAAAATGCATTGATTGTCAATGTGTTTATCTATACCCTGAAAGGGGTAAAGATAGACACATTACCAGTCAATTTGCAACCTAAAAAAATTACACAATTAAATACAAGACAATCAATGTGTTTCTTACCTTTGCCAGGATGAAAATTCACCCTCCTCATCCAACTGCGGCACCAACTCTTGCCTCATGACGCAATGATCTTCATCACATGATGTGCAGAAGTCCATGATCCTCAGTTGCTTGAAGAGGAGTCTCCAGTGAGTAGTTCTTCTTTCTTTTCCTCTTTCTTCTCCAACAACTCCAGGAGTTGTTGATCCAACGGCTTTTTGGGCTCAAATGAGATGTGACAGACCTGTGACGTCACATTTGAGTCCGATTGGTGGATGTACCATGGGATGGTTTCCATTTATTTGCTGAAGTGATGGCATCTTAAAGGGAGGGAAGCATATGCTATCTAATTGGCTAGCTTCCCCGCCTTGAAGATGATGTCACATCATGAAAAAAAAAATGCAAGTCATCACATGGTACATCCACTAATCGGATTGGTGGATGTACCATTTGTCACTTGAATGTGACGTCACAATCCTTATATAAGGTTTTTCACGTCTCATTTGACCCAAAGAAGCTGTCAGATCAACATCTCCTGGACCTGTTGGAGAAAAAAGAGGAAAAGGATGAAGAACAGAAGAAAAGTAAGGAGAAATAACTACTACCTGGGGCTTCCTCTGCAATCAACTGACATGGACTTCTGCGCATCATGCTGATGAGCATCATGGTGTCGTGGGGAAAGAGTTAGTGCCACAGTTGAATGAGGAGGGTGAATTTTTATCCCGGCAGAGGTAAGAAACACATTGATTGTATTTTAGTTCATTGTGTATTGTTTTTAGGCTGCCCATTGACTGCCAATGTGTTTATCTATGCCCCTTTAAGGGTATAGATAAGCACAGTGGCAATTAATGCATTTTTTTGGTAAATGTTTGTTTTTATTTAAATGTCATGTATTTTTTTTTTTGCTGGTTGTGTTTTTTAGGCTTCCCATTTATTGTGGGCATGGTGATAATTAATAGTTTTATTGGCAAATATTTGTTTTTATTGAATTGCTATGTCTTTTATGTTGTGGTTATTTTTTTACATTGCCCATTGGATTGCCACAATGGCAATGATACCCATATTATGGCCATGGTTTAACACAGTCTCAATCAATGGATTTATTGGCTACTGTGTAATGTATTTCACTGTTATGTAACTGTTATTTTATTGTGTATTTATTTTGTTTTCAAAACAAATGGGCAAACGTGCTATTAGCCATTTTTGACTACTTGTGCTTTTGCCCATTTGTATGTGTGGTAATGGGAATATAGGGGGTTGGGCATGGGGGTAGTTGCTCTGGGGAGGGTGGTTAGGCCTCCTGCCTGGGCACGGGGCAGGGTTAACCCCTAAATTACTATAGAGGTTAAGGTAATTAAGGGGTTAGATTTTTAATGTTGCCGCCCACAGAAGATGTGGAGGACGGAGATGAGGACGAGGGCGGCCTTCATCCTGACAGGGGTAAGTACAATTTTAATTTACTATATGCTGGCTGGGTACTGTTTTATTTTAAATGGACAAATGCGCTATTATACAGAACTGGATAATAGGGATTTTGCCCATTACTGTACTGTATATGTTGGGGGGAGGTTGTTGGGGGTAGAGGGGGTGGGTAGTAGGGTGCCCAATCATTGCTACTGGGGTTATCTTTGCTCCCAGTGTGGGCATAGGTAACCATACTTGCAATCAATGGGTGTATTGGATAGTATTGGCGGTAATATAGTATTTTAATGTTTATTGCGGGTGGGTAAAGTGGGTAGTTGTCCCGTCTCTTGCACCTCCTCATGAGCCCCCTCCTCTCCCCATGTATTTTTCTTCCCCTCTGTTTCTCACTCTCCCCTCATCCGCTATCACTTAATTATCCCCTCTCCCTCAATCCCCTCTCCTCACACAGACACACATTACCATACAATACCCCCCGACACACCCAAAATACAATACCCCCAACACAATAAAAATACAATACCCCCCAAATACAATACCCCACACACACATCCAAAATACAATACCGCCCCCCACACACAAAATACAATACCCCCCACACACACAAAATACCCCCCACACACACACAAAATACAATTTATTTATTTTTATTTATTTATAAAATGTTTTACCAGGAAGTAATACATTGAGAGTTACCTCTTATTTTCAAGTATGTCCTGGGCATAGAGTTAAGATGACAAAGAATATATGGTTACAAATACAGTTACAGAAGTGAACAGGGTATACATTATATACATTGCATGCACAGTTACAGATAATATATATTATAGGTGTATGTAACAGTTACAGACCAGATTAAAATGTAAGACAGCCTTAGTTTTGAACTTAAACTGGTGGTTGTACCTCCCACATACAGTTGTGTTAAAAAGAAAGTACACCTTCTTTGAATTCTATGATTTTACATATCAGGACATAATAACAATCATCTGTTCCTTAGCAGGTCTTAAAATTAGGTAAATACAACCTCAGATGAACAACAACACATGACATATTACACAGTGTCATGATTTGTTTAACAAAAATAAAGCCAAAATGGAGAAGCTATGTGTGAAAAACTAAGTACACCCTTACTGCTTCCATAGGAATTAAGATGCTAAGTAGCAGACAGGTGCTGCTAATCAAATGCCCGGGATTAATTGATCAGCAAGAAGTGTGACCATCTCTATAAAAGCCAACGTTTTAGCAGTTTACTGGTCTGGAGCATTGAGGTGTGTGTTAACACAATACCAAGGAGGAAAGACATCAGCAATGATCTTAGAGAAGCAATTGTTACTGCCCATCAATCTGGCAAGGGTTATAAGGCCATTTCCAAACAATTTAAAGTCCATCATTCTACAGTGAGAAAGATTATTCAAAAGTGGAAAACATTCAAGACAGTTGCCAATCTTCCCAGGAGTGGACGTCCTAGCAAATTCACCCCAATGCTCAGAGAAATTGCAAAAAACCCAAGAGTTACATCTCAGACTCTACAGGCCTCAGTTAGCATGTTAAATGTTAAAGTTCATGACAGTACAATTAGAAAAAGACTGAACAAGTATGGTTTGTTTGGAAGGGTTGCCAGGAGAAAGCCTTTTCTCTCTAAAAAGAACATGGCAGCACGGCTTAGGTTTGCAAAGTTGCATCTGAACAAACCACAAGACTTCTGGAACAATGTCCTTTGGACAGATGAGACTAAAGTGGAGATGTTTGGCTATAATGCACAGCACCATGTTTGGCGAAAACCAAACACAGCATATCAGCACAAACACCTCAGACCAACTGTCAAGCACGGTGGTGGAGGGGTGATGATTTGGGCTTGTTTTGCAGCCACAGGACCTGGGAACCTTGCAGTCATTGATTCAACCATGAACTCCTCTGTATACCAAAGTATTCTAGAGTCAAATGTGAGGCCATCTGTCCGACAGCTAAAGCTTGGCCGAAATTGGGTCATGCAACAGGACAATGATCCCAAGCACACCAGCAAATCTACAACAGAATGTCTGAAAAAGAAAAGAATCAAGGTGTTGCAATGGCCCAGTCAAAGTCCAGACCTCAACCCGATTGAAATGCTGTGGCTGGTCCTTAAGAGAGCTGTGCATAAACAAATGCCCACAAACCTCAATGAACTGATGCAACGTTGTAAAGAAGAGTGGGCCAAAATTCCTCCACAACGATGTGAGAACAAAACAAAGAAAATAACCCCTCCAAAAGCGCTAACCTACACTAAACAAAGTGTTAACAATGTTGTGCTAAAACAAGGATAAGTGCTGGTGCAACATCGAATTAATATCAAAGTGACTTACACAATGCTGTGAGAAAAAAAGCAGCTAGGTGACAATAATGACAGGTATTTCCAAACCTGATATACACAGTGAACAAACAAATATAAAGTCCCCAGCGCTAAAGTCCAAGATACCGTGATCTTTAAGGCAGTCTCTAGTCTTTAAGGTGGTAGTTGGGCTCTGATATAGATGCTCCAGATGGGATGATGTCCTTGATGTAGATGGATACACCGTCTGAAATAACAGATAAACAGACACACCTGATTGCGCAGTGTGATACAGCAATCAGAGCCCTATCTGAGATGTGAAAGAATCCTACTCACATAATAAACGCCAATATATTCAGTGGAGAGGATCTGTGCTTGCTCCCCTTCTAATCCGCTCCTTACACGAACCCCACGTGGAGACAGCTTACTGGGGACAGCTTACAGGGTACACCCTCTATCCTCAATGGCGTCGGGGATGCGTCCGTTACGACACCTCCACCAATGTGAGACAGGAATACGTACAAGATAGTGTAGTATGAACAGACCTTTATTTCTTAAAACACTATAAAACGTGATAAAATACACTCACATGGTGCAATAACAGATGGTATTGCTCAATATGCCGTCCGCAGCTTGCATTTCCTGATACCACACCGGAGAGAATCACTGCACACAGACACGCTGTCGACTTGGCGTGTGACGTCAGTGCTATAGGAAGTTCTCCCTGCGGCAGGACTGTTGGTTCCTGTCGTTGCAACCTTTCAACTTCACAGTCCAACATCGGCCAGGCATACTGCACGGTAATGTTGATGCACTCTCTAGGGTGCACAGTCTCGGTGCACAGGCCGCTCCACTCGGTAACGTTACGCTTTAATGTGGTGTCCTGAGGTCAGCCAGTGTAATGCAGGTGTGGTTGGTGTTAAACACAGTTTATGTTACACAGCCATGGGTATGCCTGGCCGATGTTGGACTGTGAAGTTGAAAGGTTGCAACGACAGGAACCAACAGTCCTGCCGCAGGGAGAACTTCCTATAGCACTGACGTCACACGCCAAGTCGACAGCGTGTCTGTGTGCAGTGATTCTCTCCGGTGTGGTATCAGGAAATGCAAGCTGCGGACGGCATATTGAGCAATACCATCACGTTTTATAGTGTTTTAAGAAATAAAGGTCTGTTCATACTACACTATCTTGTACGTATTCCTGTCTCACATTGGTGGAGGTGTCGTAACGGACGCATCCCCGACGCCATTGAGGATAGAGGGTGTACCCTGTAAGCTGTCCCCAGTAAGCTGTCTCCACGTGGGGTTCGTGTGAGGAGCGGATTAGAAGGGGAGCAAGCACAGATCCTCTCCACTGAATATATTGGCGTTTATTATGTGAGTAGGATTCTTTCACATCTCAGATAGGGCTCTGATTGCTGTAACACACTGCGCAATCAGGTGTGTCTGTTTATCTGTTATTTCAGACGGTGTATCCATTTACATCAAGGACATCATCCCATCTGGAGCATCTATATCAGAGCCCAACTACCACCTTAAAGACTAGAGACTGCCTTAAAGATCACGGTATCTTGGACTTTAGCGCTGGGGAATTTATATTTGTTTGTTCACAACGATGTGAGAGACTGATAAAGTCATACAGAAAACAATTACTTCAAGTTATTGCTGCTAAAGGTGGTTCTACAAGCTATTGAATAAATAGGTATACATAGTTTTTCACACATGGCTGCTCTTCGTGATAACAATTGAGCCGCTCGCAATTAAAATCAGGAAAAACACCAATATTCAGGGTATTAAGATTGGTCAGGAAAATGTCAAACTATTTCTCTTTGCCGATGATATTATCTTGGCAATTTCCAACCCTCTGACCTCTCTCTCCAACTTACAGGATGAGCTCTCTAGGTTTGGTTTGTTCTCAGGTTATTAAATTAATTCGGCTAAATCAGAGGCCCAAAATGTAACCTTACCAGACTCAGAGGTTAAAATACTCAAATTAAATTTCAACTATCTCTGGAATAATGTGAGATTGAAATATCTAGGGATTTCCCCTCACAAAAAACTATCAATCTCTATATAAAAATAATTACCCAGTGTTTTTCACTAAATTAAAATGGGATCTTCTACTATGGAACGGCCACCAAATCTCCTGCATAGGTCGTATTATTTCAGTTAAGATTAATATTTTCCCGAAACTGCTTTATTGTTTCCAGACACTCCCGGTCTCTATTCCGATAAAATATTTAAGGGATTTACAGAACAAAATTATGCAATTTATTTGGGGTAACAAAAGACCAAGAGTGCCGAGATAAGTTATGTTGGCACCCAGAGAGAGAGTGTCTGGCGGTTTCTGATACCAGGAAATATTATTTAGCCGCCCATTTGAATCAGGTGGTTTTCTGGCTTTCCCAGGAGGGTCAATACCGATGGGTAGATATAGAAAATAGATTTATGAACACTGCTAGATAATTTATACGAAAATAAATCTAAATTTTTGTTGCATTTTTGACCGCGTCTAGATGTGCGAAAGCCGGGGCCTGAAGTCTAGATGTGCGAAAGCCGGGGCCTGAAAAAAGTCTCAACCCCCCTCCAGTAGAGAGATTTATTTTGAGAATAAATGAGGTGCAATCCATGGAAAGATTAACAGTGTATGTCACAACATAATTCAAGAAAATTCCAAAGGGTTTGGGAGCCCTCGAACTCTACGGGGAATAGATAAACTGTATATTCTCTGTGGACAGAGGGCTGTGTCTCTTCCCTTTCGGAGCTGGTACTTTTATATGCTATCTGGAGTTGGGATTGTACGGCGTTGTCGCTTTTTTGAACTTCTGTATTTTGGGATTTGTGTCTTTTTAATGATACCGGTGTTAATTAGGTGGTACCTACCCTCCTCCCTTTCTCTATTTCTGTATCCTTTCCCTTATGTTTTTCAAAAACTCAAAATAATTTTTTTTTTTTTTTAAATCCAGCACCAAATCTATGAAAGAAAACACTCCATTGCTTTAATACGGTTTTCATATATATCGGGTGCTGTCTTGCAGCTCGGTGACTTTGGTAATTTAGACCAGAGGTGTGCAAACTGGGGGGCGCAGGGTTTATATAGGCCATGAGCGCTTCCCAAAGGCGTTTAAATTAAATGCCAGGGCAGTGGTGAAGGCCTCTGTAAATGTCACTTACCTTGTCTCCGACGGCTTCTGGAAACGTGTTGCCATGGCTACGTGACATCAGAACGCCGGAGCCAAGGTAAGGAGAGGGGCGCGAGGATGGGGGAGAGCCAGCAGGGGGGCGCAGGGGCAAAAGATTGCGCATCATTGGTTTAGACAACTCCTCATAATGCCAAACATCGGGTAACTGCCATGCTTTAGAGTGCCACTATAAAGAGGCATCGGGAGGCGACAGGGTTGTGTGGCGTCACGTGGGCGGTTTGCCCTCATTGGCTGAACTGCTCACGTGACACAGCCGTCGTGCAGCAAGAACAATTTTAAAAATGTATTTTCAAAAATCGCGCGCATGCGCACCGCCACTATAATCTCGTCCTTACAGTTTACAGCTCAAACTGCTGGGAATATTGGCAACAAATTATCGCAAACAGGAAAGTGTTGCAAAAATCTTGGACTGCTTGGGAGGTGTGTTAAAACCTAAGACAGAAATCAAAGGATGTTCTAAAACAAATTAAAAATGGCATTTAGAGTTGAATAATAATAATAATAATGATGATAATAATAATAATAATAATAAAATACAATAGGATCTAATACTACAGAACTGATTTTTTTTTTTTTAAACCATACAAGATTTCACTTTTTTTGTTTTAAATATGAACATGTTTTGTGCAGTGCTGCATTGCATTCCACTCTAGAATTGCAACAATATAGGGCCTCATGCAGAGAGCAGTGCTATTCAGAATTGGAGAGGGGGAAACATTTTAGCTTTATTGGAGAGTTTTTATCTCCATATGCAGAAAGGGCATAAAACTGCATTTACAATCCTTTCTGCATATGGAGAGTTTCAACCAGCGCTATGAGCGCTATGAGCGCTGTTGAAACTAGTGGGGAAAAAAATCGCGTTTTTTTTTTTTCCCCCTCCACCGGCCGCGGAGCGCCAGCTGCTTGGTGGAGGGGACAAATGTTGAAAATCTCGCCATTTTTTTGGCGCGAACAGCCACTAGATGGCGATCGCGGCTCTCTGCATACGGCAGAAAAAAAAACTGGAGAGATTAGAAACTCTCCAGCCGCGCGGCGAATTTCAAGGGGAAAAAAAAAAATGGCGCTTTTTTTAAAACTTGCCTGTTTCGGCAGTTTAAAGCTCCATTTTCGCCGGCTAATGGCGAGATTCCTTTTAGCGCTGCTCTCTGCATGAGGCCCATAGTCTAGAAATCCCAATAATACAAATAAGTTGCAATGCAAAACATTTTTCAATCGAAACTAAGAAAACAACAAGTGCAGACCATGTTGTCCAATATTTGGTAGGAAAATGCAGCAGATCCCACGGTGACTTGCATTAAAGTGAGGGGATTCTTTTCAGGGAGACATTAGCAATATTAATAATATATACATTTTGTAGTAAATGATGATAATGAAATATACACAATTATTAGTAAACTCGCGTAATAAGAAAAAAACAACCAAGGTTCAAATACCAGTGCTCTAAAGTTCAAAAGTGGTGTCAAAAAATATTCACTCATATGTAAAACATGTCACTAGTATTTGCCATGATTTTGTAGTTGTGTTTTCCTGATCAGCATAGAAAATTAACATTTATATAGCATCAATAATACTCCCAGATCAGAGGTGGATCTAAATAATTGCACCAAAAGGGGATGTCCGAAATCGCCACAAAAATAGCGGGTCCGGACCCCCTCATGACATTGAAGATGCACCTCATGGAGTTAGACTTGAATAATCTATAATTAGGTCTTAAAAATGTAATAAAGTCCATAAAGACCATATAATCATATCCAACTATTTACGACCACACTGGCTGATGACCGGAGGTAGCATGCTCCCTGCTTGCAGTCGAAACCCAGAAGTGGAATCACGTGGGGGGAAGAAAAATCGGTGCAGTTATTGTTAAAAAATAAAGGATGGATCACTCGTAAAAATAAATTCAATTTATTGGGCTAATCGCAACATCATAAAAGAAGAAAAGAAGGAAGGACAGGCAGAGAGAACCTCTGACGTGATACTTCCCCCGCAGGATTCCAGATCCGGAACTCTCCTCATAAGTAGGGAGAGTTTTTCGGTGGTGCGGACATTAAACACACATTTTACCAAAGGCAAAATTATAACCTGAATATTTCAATTGAAATAACACCATCAAGATTTAAGACTAAATGATCATAAGCCGTAGCACATCTTAGAATTCACCTGTTAAAGATTTACTAAAGCTTAGAACTGTTTACCAACTTCCACCTTAAATATCATAAAAACATGTAACAACTAAATTTCTCTGAAATCAATCTGTTTTCCCTTTCTTCTTTATGCCTCCAGGTGGCAATAACGTCCTTCGTCAGCTGCTTCCATCTCTTTCCTGTTCTAAAGAGCAATTATACTGTATGACACTTTTAAACACTGTGGCTATGAACTACAGTACAATGTACTAGAAAATTATATTTCTGAATCACTGCCAGGTTGTCTGATAACTCTTTCAGAGTGTGCTAGGGCATAATTATCTCTTTGACTAAACCATTAGAAAAGCAGGATGATCGTTACATTATACTTGCCACTAGGCCATTGTGTTACCAATTGATTGCAGATATCAAAGCATTTGGCAACTTATCTTGCTTATTATATATCTTTCAATGGCTTCTCATGGACATATGACAAACACAATACCTACGTCCTGGTTTCCATGTCATAAGTCTCTGACATGAGGTTACTTGAAGGAAACCTTCTGCATTATGGATAATATGGGGTACAGTGTCCATTATGGGACATCCTCGTGTGAGATGCAAAACTTTGTTCTCCCTCCTCCTAAACTCCCCCCTCCTTCCTTCAAAACTTCCTCTACCTACTTTAACTCCTTCTGTGCTCCTTACTCTGAAACTCAGGTAGCCACAGGATGCGGAGATGCAGAGCACAGCAACAGGATTCCACAGGACAACAGCGGTATAGTAAAAAATGCTCTATTCACACATCATGGTGCAGACAGGGACGGGAGCAAAAAAGCCAGAATCAGGTGGATATAATATATCCCAGGCAAATCAAACGAATTAATAACCTGACGTCATCGCTGATCGGAGACCCGGCGCGTCAAGACTGTGAGTGCTGGCATCCCTGGCTTACCCTTCCCCGGCCTCCGCAGTGAGGACTGCCTTATCGTGGGTGACACCGGGTAAGAGGGTTGTGGCGGAGGGTAGCAGTTACTTAGCAGGTGTCCCTGTTTAAGGGATACCGCGGTATTACTGCTTCCATTCCTCCTTACCACTCTATACCCCTCCCGTTGTTTGTCACGTGACACACTTGCAGTGGGGATTTTGAACTTTAAGTTTATTCATTTATTTCTTACATTGGGACACTGGACTCGAGAGTACTTATTCAATACGCACTTTGTTGCCATTATTGCTCTGGATTCTGGATAGTTCATGCTTATGGACAATTTGTGGCACCAGTTTTTTCCTACGAGTGATCATAGGATATTTGCTGCCGGAGATTGTAAGTCGCTATCGTTTGAGTTCAGCAGCAATCTTAGCTCTTTATGAAGAGATACGGGGAGATTTAGATTTTGTGACAGCCAGAGGTCGTGCAGTCCCTGGGCTTGTTAAAATGCTGTGCTCATTACATTATCTTGCTTCCGCGTCATACCAGACAACTGTGGGCATAGTGGGCGGGGTCTCGCAATCTACATTCTCGCGGGCCTTTACCCAGTTTCTATGTGCACTCAATAGACGCGCTAGGAATTATATTCATTTCCTACAGAGCACACAGAGTGGCTGGAAGTCAGGAATGGCTTTTATACCATAGCCGGGATACCATGTGTGATGGGTGCAATAGATTGCACCCATGTTGCTTTGATCCCGCCTAGTCAGAGTGAGCATGCTTACCGCAACAGTAAGCACTACCATTACCTGAATGTACAGGTGGTATGCGATGCCACGATGAAGATTATGCCTGTGGTAGCCAAATTCCCTGGTTCCAGTCACGATTCCTCTATCCTGAGAAACTCCTCAGTCTTCCATGCTTTCGAAGAAGGCTATTTTGGACTTGGTTGGCTGGTGGGTGAGTACATATTATGATGTGTTAACAAACAACTCTAGTTTTTATATGAACTGTTCAATGTAATAATGTTAACACAAATTGTTTCATTTTTTGGCACGATGGATTATAGGTGACTCAGGATACGGAATTAGGCCGTGGCTGTTGACCCCGATGGCAAACCCTCAATGTGAAGCAGAGGAGAGGTACAATGTTGCCCATATATCTACCTGATCCGTCATAGAGAGGACATTTGGGCTTCTGAAAACACGATTCCGGTGTTTAGATAGAACTGGGGGGGCATTGCAATATAAGCCTGCTAAAGTGTCAGATATTGTCATTTCATGTTGCATTTTGCACAATCTGGCACTCCGCAATAATGTACAAACTGACATACGTCAGGGCTTGGAGGAGGAGCATCCCTTAAATTTACCAGCTGACACTGAGCAAACAGCCGGTGGTGTGGAGACACGTTGGAATGTCATAAACACCTATTTTTCATGTATGCAAAAAAAACATATATGTTCATAGAACTACATAGATGTATTAATTCATTGTAATGATAAATACATTTGTACAAATACCATTCACTTAGGAAACAGATGAATATGGTTCGCACACCTTTCTCTTCTCTGCTGTGTGGACAATTGCATGTGGCACCGGTATGTCATTCTTCAACAGGTTGTATTATACTTCTTACCACTAAAAGGTGTTGTGTGTACGTGAAGAAATAATGTGTACAAAATCTATATTTTATGTACATGCTATTTTTGGTTATGCATACACAATAAACCTACTATGTTGATAGTCAATAGCTAGTGCAGTATGGTTACATACAGTGTTTCTTTTGGAGTGTGACATGTGTCACAATGATGTGTGCACTATTGTGTATTTAAGATCATATTTGACGTATTATAGATTTTGTTTCATATCACATACAAAATTGTTACTTCTGTGTGTTGCTTACCTTAATGAATATGTCATGACAATGATTTATATTCATTCATGTTTTTTTTCCAAGGTATATCACTCAAATGACTGCTCATGGTATGTATTTCAATTCACATCTGTCATAAGATGTGCAAACCTCGATACAGGTATAGTTACAGGATGTATAAACAGAACGTAATGAAAAATATGTGACAATTGAAACATGTCGTTTCTGTATTGTCTCCGTGCGTTTATCTACACTTGGTGGTTATTGTGCAGTGTGTATTCTTATCATTACGTCCATTACATAACATGTAATTTTGGCAACGTAACAACATCCATTCATGGAATATAGGGGTGGGGGGAAAGAAGGGGATAAACCCTGCTCAGCTAGTGATTATGGGAGGAGAACATCCATTCATGCACATGAGCGATGTTAACACTCAATGCATGTTTGTATGAAAAGACCCTAATGTGTTAAACATCATTAACATTGCAATGTATGTGATTAGTTCTTCTCTCACTTCATCTTCATGTTCATGTTCATTACTACATTGTCACATGTGTATGTATAAGTCAAATATGTGTGTTGATTTGACGTTCATCTAACATTTGTCAAAATGTTAACACCATTCCAAAGTATAGTTTTTGGAATTCTCTACTTTTCCTAAATCATTCAACACAATGACAATGTAGTTATTAAAAGAGGCAAAAAGTGACACTGTGTGCTCATTTGCATTTCCCAGAATCCCTTGCTGCAGTGGAAGTGCTGTATGCTGGATGATAATGGGGAAAGGCGGGGTTGCAGACCTGCCTAAGACATGCAAATGAGCATACAGTTGTATTTGCATATTTGCTTTCCTGTGGAGGGTTTTTGTCACTTTTTTTACTCACCATAACTTAACTCAGTATTATGGTATAGGCTATCCCATAGCCTCTTTGCATACCCAGTTAAAATCAACCCCACACTGATGAGACCCATTAAGGTCGAAAGAGCTGTCTGTGGGTGGTTTTCTGGGTATGCACCTTAACCCTGGCTGTGCTCAAAGCTGTGACCATGCAGCAAGCTTATGCCTA